>NW_024412404.1:51126272-51384321 GCF_014898765.1 Herpailurus yagouaroundi
ATGAGCCTGTCACTTTTATTAAAAACAATAGAAGTGTGGAAAATAAATAAATTTTATATATTTACATAAATTTATGTTTATTAGATAAATATATACTTATATAAGCATATTTTTTTGCAATGAGCATGTCACTTTTATTAAAAACAATAGAAGTGTGTTGGGGCACCTGGGTGGCGTAGTCGGTTAAGCGTCCGACTTCAGCCAGGTCACGATCTCGCGGTCCGTGAGTTCGAGCCCCGCGTCAGGCTCTGGGCTGATGGCTCAGAGCCTGGAGCCTGTTTCCGATTCTGTGTCTCCCTCTCTCTGCCCTTTCCCCTGTTCATGCTCTGTCTCTCTCTGTCCCAAAAATAAATAAACGTTGAAAAATAAAAAATTTAAAAAAAGACTTAAAAAAAAATTAAAAAAAAAAAACAATAGAAGTGTGGAATAAATAATATAAATAAATATATAAATATAAATAAATTTTATATATTTATATAAATTTATGTTTATTTATTAAAATATTATATATTATATTATATATTAAAAATATACTTATATAAGCATATATTTGCTATATAAATATATTTTATATATTTACTATAGATACTTATATTTTTATAATAAATATAAATTTAAATAATATATTTTAAATAAATATATGATAAGTATATAATATCTTTAATAATATATAATAAATATATAATGGTGCATTTTAAATACATGTCTAAATAAATTATATATATAAGCTATATAAAATATATTTTATAATTATTGTAAGTAAATTATTATAAATTATTATAGATTATAATTATTATAGATTATAATTATTATAAATTATTATATATAAGCTATATAAAATATATTTTATAATTATTATAAATTATGTATAAATTACATACATATATATTAATTTTAAATCTTTATAGGTAAGAAACCAAGACACCTCAGTAAAAGAAATACAAAACCATCAATGTCAAACTGTCAGGCAACCAACCATGTGGGTGGACGCATGGCTTTGAAGCCCATTTTTGGTTGGAAAGTCTACACCAAGAGACACTTGGGTGGCTCAGTTGGTTAAGCATCCAACCTTGATTTTGGCTCAGATCGTGATGTCAAGGTCGTGAGATCGAGCCCCAACTTGGGCTCCGAGTGGAGCCTGCTTGGGATTCTCTCTCTTCCTCTCTCTCTGCCCTTCCCCCAATCTCCCTCTCCCAAAAAAAAAAAAAAAGTCTACACTGGAATGCTAATAAAAACTAACATTAGATAGATGGACAGACCTGGGCCACCAGGCCCTAAGCCCCTGATGGGATGAGCTAAATCCTTACCCACCTCATAGAACTCCTTGCTTCCACTTCTTTCTCAGGGGTGAGCCAGCAGCCGGCCCTCTCTCCCTCCCCAATGTTTTGCCTGCAACTGAATCAGTTGGGATGGTGGGGCTTGTTAGGAAGATTCTGCCTTGGGGCCCCTCCCGCATAAGGGCTTTCTTCCCAAAAGGAAGCCTCGGGGCGATTCCAAAGTTTCCCCACCCACGACTCAACTGATTTTGATTCAGTAGGTCCAGGGTGTGGCCTTGGAATCTGCATTCTAATGGCCACTCCCGGATGATTCCACTACATGGGCAAGGGACACTTAAGGAGCATCACCCCCGGGGTTACAGGGGGAGGCACGTGTGTCTCCTGAGAGGCTGCAGAACACGCAACCTGGGTAACTTAGTCGGTTGAGAGTCCGGCTCTTGACTTCAGCTCAGGTCATGATCTCAGAGTTTATGGGTTCAAGCCCCATGTCAGGCTCCGTGCTGGTAGTGCAGAGCCTGCTTGGGATTTTCTCTCCCTCTGTCTCTGACCTTTCCCTGCCCAAGCGCTCTCTGTCTCTGTCTCTCTCTCTCAAAATACATAAATAAACTTTAAAAAATAAAAAAGGCTACTCTATGACCCAGCAATTGCACTACTAGGCATTGATCCAAGGGATACAGGAGTGCTGTTTCGAAGGGACACATGCACCCCCATGTTTATAACAGCACTATCAACGATAGCCAAAGTATGGAAAGAGCCCAAATGTCCATCGATGGATGAATGGATAAAGAAGATGTGGTTTATATATAAAATGGAATATTACTCGGCAATCAAAAAGATTGAAATCTTGCCATTTGCAACTACATGGACAGAACTAGAGAGTATTATGCTAAGTGAAACTAGTCAGAGAAAGACAAATATCATATGACTTCACTCATATGTGGAATTTAAGATACAAAACAGATGAACAGAAGGGAAGGGAAGCAAAACTGATATAAAAACAAGGATAGGGACAAACCATAAGAGACTCAAATACAGAGAACAAGCTGAGGATTGTTGGAGGGGGTGTGGATGGGGAGATGGGCTCAATGGACAAGAGGCAGTAAGGAAGACCCTTGTTGGGATAAGCACTGGGTGTTATACATAGCGGTTGAATCATCGGAATCTACTCCTGAAATCATTATTGCACTAAATGCCAACTAACTTGGATGTAAATTTAAGAATAAATAAATAAGTAAATAAATAAAATTTACAATAAAATAAAAAAGGCTTGTGCCTTACATGATCTCCCCAGAGCAAAGTGCATGGGACAGACCCTCCTCACTGCCCACCCCCAGCCACACCCACACCCATCCTCAGTGCCTAATGCCACTTGTGACCTCTTTCCTTCCAGAGCTGCCCTGGATGTTCATTCCAATCCATTTCCAGGTGGATGAATGTGAGCAAAGGTGGGGCTGGAGGCCACAGAGTGACCCAGCTGTCCCTATGGGGTGGCCCTGTGCTGAGCCATTTTAAAGCCAAGCTGTGGGCCTTTTCAATGTAATCTTGTCTTCTCGACAGTTAACAGGTTTCTCTGAGTAATCGATGTCCACTTAGGAGCTGTTGTGGATACACACACATACACACACGCACAAATACAGGATCTAAAACCCTTTCACAAGAGCTTATGACGTGGCTAAAGGAAGGAAAACTGACAGACTGCTCTTGTTTACCTGATGTCATTTGAGAAGGTACTGTTCTGTAGGTTTAATTTAATTTAATTTTTTTTTTAATTTTTTTTTCAACGTTTATTTATTTTTGGGACAGAGAGAGACAGAGCATGAACAGGGGAGGGGCAGAGAGAGAGGGAGACACAGAATCGGAAACAGGCTCCAGGCTCTGAGCCATCAGCCCAGAGCCTGACGCGGGGCTCGAACTCACGGACCGCGAGATCGTGACCTGGCTGAAGTCGGACGCTTAACCGACTGCGCCACCCAGGCGCCCCTGTAGGTTTAATTTTAAAATGATGTTAATCATCATCTTCCTAAAGCTTGCTAACACGTTCTCGCCTTCTTAAACTCTTCTTACTCGGGTCATGGCTCTGGGCATTCTTTCGCCACTCTGTGTATTTCCTAAAGAGTACTGAAACCCAGAAAACCCCTTCCTCCTACACAAAATGCTCCTGGACTGCTTGCGTTTATGCTGTGGGCCAGGAAAGCAGATGACGCAGCTTGTTCTAAACATAAACTAGGGGCACCTGGGGGCTCAGTCGGTTAAGCGTCCGACTTCGGCTCAGGTCATGATCTCACGGTTCGTGGGTTCGAGCCCCACATCGGGCTCTGTGCTGACAGCTCGGAGCCTGGAGCCTGCTTCGGATTCTGCGTCTCCCTCTCTCTCTGTGCCCCTCCCCCCCCCCACACTCTGTCTCCTTCTCCCTCAAAAATAAATAAACATTAAAAAACATTTTTTTTAAAACCTACATAAACTAAGAGTTAATAGGCTACAGGTGTGAGAGATTTTGTGACCGAAGCCCATTAGTTTCTAGCCCGGGGTTCCATGACATTGATGTGGGATGCCCAGTTATCCTGATGGTGATGTGTGTGATATTGTCACCTGCTTGCCTGTTGGCTTCCAAATGTGTTCTGGGATAGGTGACACGGCCAGGAAAGTGACTGGAGGCCAAGTGCAATGACTCCATCAGAAAAATTAGAGAACAATTAACTACCAAACTGCCCAGTGTGGGCACGCTCCAGAGTCTTACCACAGCTTTGTAAGACCAGGGCCACCGCTATCCCTGTGTTGTGGATCTGGAAAGTACAGCACAGAGAAATTAAATAATTTATTCGTGGCTAGCACGTGACAGAGCCAGAATTTAAACCAGACAGATTGCCTCTGGAGGCCGCAAGCCGAACTCTACACCACGCCAAAAGCCTCCTGGAGGAGGAGGTGACTTGAGATCAGAAAGAGGATAATCCCTGGGGCGCAGTGATGTAGACAGGGGCGAGCCTGGAGCGCGCTTTCCCAGTGAAAACAGGGAATGTGTGGAATGACTCAAGTTTTCTCATCCGGCACTGATTTCAATAATATCCATTCATCTTCTGGGCCTCTCGCCCAGGAGAACCTTAAAAGTCCACACCGTATGTTCCAGGAACCAGGAGAATTCTCTGGAGGCTCCTGTCATGACTGGTTAGCATTTTTTACACCTCTCCTTTTAGATGGCCATCTGGCTCCGTATAACATTCTAGTTAACAAGCAATTAATGCACAGCTCCAATGACACAGGCTGTTAGGCTGGTCCCCGGGATGGAAGATGAGTAATAAAGAATCCTTGACTTTGCAAGCCTTGTCATCAAGTGGGGGTAATACACACATAGAGAGAGAGAACTACAAGGCAAGTCCAATGAGCCTAAATCCTTGGTTAAAGTACAAATTCAGTGTCAAATGAGTAAACAAATTTAAAGACTAATCCTATAGAATAGCTTTGGGAAAAGCTTCATATGAAGGGTGGCTTTTCTTTTTTTGCAGGTGTAGGGGGTGAAACTTTACATCTGGCCAAACCCCCAGTGGACAGCCATCACAATATAATTGGCAGGACCAAAAGAGTTCTCAAGGTCCCGTAGAAACCCTGAATCGTTAGGCATTTTGAATTATCCCCTTTGAATTATCACCATCAGCACTTTCTGAGTACTTCTTGGATTCAGGGGACAGAGCCAAACACTGGTGATATTAACAAGAATAAAATATGTTACCTTGGGGAGGTGATAACCTAATTAAGGATATGGGTGTAAAAATTGCTTAGGGGTAAAAACTTCCCAAATAGGATTGAGATATATATTCACACAAAAACTTGTCCATGAATATTCATAGCACCATTATTCATAGTAGTCCAAAAGTGGAAATGTCCATCAACTGATGTAGGAATAAGATATGATATATACGTATAATGGTGTATGATTTAGCCATAAAAAGGAATGAAGTACAGATGTGCGCTACAACACGAATGAACCTTCAAACATTTTTCTAAGCGAAAGAAACCAGTCACAAAAGGGCCTATATTATATGATTCTGTATATAGGAAATTCCCGGAATAGACACGGTGACACAGACAGAAAGTCGACGAAGGGAGGAGGGAAGATGGGGGATGGTGCTTACGGATACCGATGGCGTTTCTTTTCGGGGCGGTGAACGTTTTTTTGTTGTACAGCTCTGTGGATATACTAAAAACCACTGGATTGTACACTTTAAAAAAAAGGTAAATTTTGTGATATGTAAATTACATCTCTATAAAAATATATAAAAATAAATTTCACTCATAGATTCTAAGTGGGGAAATCGAATGCCAAGGCATCCCCCCCCCCCAACCTCGAAGATAGGCTTCATTTATAGTTAATGAAGAATAAAGGCAGGAGCAGTCTTCCCCATGGACTGATTTAGCAGCCTTTTCTAACACATTACTTCATGTGAAGATGGTAAGGGCACCCCCAGTGTAAGAAACAGTGGATTACCAGAGTAATAATACTCTTTAACTTCCTTAGAGGTGATAATTCTTATTATCAACCAATCTTAAAATGAAAGTACCTCAAGGACCAGAGAACCTGCTTGTACTGCAAAGACCAGAGAACCTGCTTAAAGACTCATTCGGACTAAAGTATAAATACCTATATGAGTCTTAGAGCAGAAAAATGGTGGAAGAGGACAGGAGAGCACCCGGTTACCTAGAAGGGTCAGATATGCAGTGCCAGACCACAGAAAAAGAGGAAAGATGCCAATAAATCATCCAAGACAAACTATTTCTCAATTTATCAATAGCCGAGTAGTTCTCGACCGTCTAAAGGAGCTAAAAGTTATATGCCCTCCTCTAAAGACTTCCAGGAATTGTTTTGAAAACATAACTGCCTTTTCGCTCAGAGTCGCATGTAGGACTGAAAGGATTTCTCAGGCTCGAAAGAGAGGTAACTCCTTGCTCAAATGTGATTTGCCTTATATGCTAATCTGATCCGGTTTTCTCATAAACTGTCTTGCAATCCCCTTATTTTACCACCATCCAAAAAAAAAAAAAATACACGAAATGTAACACTATTGGAGAAAGGTCTTCACAGAGCCTGAACAATGACCCAGTCGTGAGGGCCAACTAGCAGGTGAGAAGCTCAAGCAACGAGCTAAGCGGAGGAGGAGTAGGGCTTGAAGTCATGGGGGAGATTTAGGAAGGACTTGGTCTTAACCGATTGCAGACGGCTAGCAAGCTGCTGCCGGCTCAAATCAGCCTGCATGCTGTAATCCCGCTTTTCTTTAATTAATATCTCACACTTCCAAACAAAGTGGGTGAAATCGTGGAGAAGTCTGCCAGGAATCCTCTCGGCTTACATAAGCCAAACTTGAGCTGGGCTGCGGATTTATTAGGCATTGCTGTGAACATTTTTAATGCGGCATTTATTTACTGAGCTGTATAAATAGATTCGATACTAGCGTCACCATCGGTTTAGGAAAGATGCCTCCCTTCATACGGTCTTGCGGTGGCTGTGAGGCATGTGTACGCTATTCGGTGCTTCGGAGCATTTTCGTAGCCACCCCCGCCTCCTGCCATTCTTCTCCCATTTTGCTGACTTTGAGAACGGAGACAACAGCCCCGATCGTTGAGACTGTAGCAGAGCTGCCTGATTAACTAAGGAAAAGTAAGGGTAAAGCAAACCCCAGCGCTGGGAGCACTTTTCATGGAGCATTTACTCACTCGGCAAACGCTCGGCCCTCAAGGTCCAGCCTCCAACCAAATGTCAGCTCTCTCCGTCTCTCAGGTGCTGATTGCCCATCCATGTCTCTGCCTCACGTGGTACCTAATTCCTCTGTGGCCGGTCCGTCTATTAAGGGTAGTTGTCAATCTACATGTTATTCCCCGTAAGTCTTGATTCTTTGCAAGCAAGCTGTATCTTTTTTTTTTTTTCCAACGTTTATTTATTTTTGGGACAGAGAGAGACAGAGCATGAACGGGGGAGGGGCAGAGAGAGAGGGAGACACAGAATCGGAAACAGGCTCCAGGCTCTGAGCCGTCAGCCCAGAGCCTGACGCGGGGCTCGAACTCACCGACCGCGAGATCGTGACCCGGCTGAAGTCGGACGCTTAACCGACTGCGCCACCCAGGCGCCCCAGCAAGCAAGCTGTATCTTGATCACTTGTATGTTGTTAGGGTCCTTAAGAGTGCTCAGAATAATAATAAATGCATTTTGATTTTTTTTAACATTTATTCATTTTTGAAAGGCAGAGAGAGACAGAGCGCGAATGGGGGAGGGGCAGAGAGAGAGGGAGACACAGAAACAGAAGCAGGCTCCAGGCTCCGAGCCCTCAGCACAAAGCCCGACGCGGGGCTCAAACTCACGGACCATGAGATCATGCCCTGAGTGGAAGTCGGCCGCTTAACCGACTGAGCCACCCAGGCGCCCCAATAAATGCGTTTTGAATTGCGGTGAAATACAAGGTTACCGTCTCACGGTGTGAACTCCCCCAAAGTGCAGCTACAGGGCCCACGGGACACAACGACTCCACTTGGTTTTGGTTACAAAGATGAGTTCTTAGGCTACGTAGGTCACAGACTCTTGGGATAAGAGAGTTCTGACGTCCGCGGTTAGCAAATGCCCTCTGCTGGGCCCTAAGTCAGCAAACAAGTGTTTAATCTGTGCTCCTTGATATAGGCTGGGAGCTTAGAAGCTGTAGAAGTTTCCTTCTTTATTCTTACAGTCATAGAAAGGAATGGAAAGGGGCTGGTGTTCATTTTTTGTTTTTGTGTTGGAGCACCTG
This sequence comes from Herpailurus yagouaroundi, assembly GCF_014898765.1. Classification (NCBI taxonomy): domain Eukaryota; kingdom Metazoa; phylum Chordata; class Mammalia; order Carnivora; family Felidae; genus Herpailurus; species Herpailurus yagouaroundi. Next base: position 51,134,314 of record NW_024412404.1, read on the forward strand.
TTCAACAAAGCGAGGCGCTGCACGGGGCTTTATGTATATTATTCCATTTAACCTTCCAAACAACCTTCGGGCTAAGTGCTGTGACTTTATGCATGAAAAACCTCGTTTTACAGGTGAGAACGATGAGGCCCACAGAGGTTAAGTAATTGTCGCAAGGTCAATTGGGCCTCGACTACAGCATCTGTAAAATGGAAATAATGCTACCTTTTTGGACAAATGATAACTAATCTTTTAAGGAACGCTGGTAACCCTTAGGCCTATCATTCTAGATCCACTCAAGGGAATGTGACTAATCACCATGAGACAAGTGCGTAACATAAGAATGTATTTAAGTGCTGAAATCTACCACACAAACAGCAGGCAATTCAGGATTTCAGAGGAAAAAGAGGTGCATCCAAGCTAACATCCAAGGCCAGTTGGAACAGACCAGGCTTACACTGGAATGAAAGGGATGAATAACATTTAGAAAGACGAGGGAGAAAGTAGGTTGAGCTAAGGGAGAAAGGTGAGTTTGAAATGAGCATGATAGTGAGAATGTCACTGCACATAATAATAATCAAAAATATCATTTCTTGTGTGTTTGCTGTTACAGCAGGAATTGTGCCAAGCACTTTGTTGGCATAATTTCCTTTAATCTTCCCACTAATCTTGCAGATTACCTCTTTGGTTACCTCTGTTATACTCACAAGAAAACGGAGGAGCAGAGGAGTTGAGGTGATTTGCTCAAGGTCACATAGTTAAGTTGCAGAAACAAGTCTGACGAGCCCGGAAAGAGGGCACACCTTGGAGAGAGGTTACGAGAAGTGTACGGAAAGCCAGGATGATAGGCCTACGTGAGCTGATTTTCCCCACAGAATATTAAGAAATGCAATACCTTAGAGATACCTCCTCCAAATTCCTAAAACTCGTCCTACCTTTTGATGGAACAGCAAATCCTCCTCAATTGATTTGACCTTTTCTGGGTATTGACTGTATCATTTTCGCCAATGTCAATAGATTTCACGTTTTGTTTTTATATCCTGATGTGACCACGAAATCAAGGTGGTTTCCAATAGCCACTTTCCCTTTTGAGAAATTATCGTTTCTTCCCCTTTTTCAAGTTAATGTCTAAAAAAATGTTTTTACTGATTAATTTGTCTATTATTCCACGTTGAAAGACAACAAGGAGAGGTTGGCTGGTCAGTGAAAAGGCAGATTTATTTCCTTAATCCAATCTGGTAAACAGCAGTCACATGAATCATTTTATAGAGAATATTTTACATGTCCTAAGGATTCTTTAGAGGAAGATAGCTCAAAGATAGAGATCTTTGTTTTATAGTCTAAATTTCTTTGAATTTCATTGTGTTTAACAAAGAGTCCTAAGTTTTATTATTACTGTATTTCTTATGTGCCTATTGGCATTTTTTCCCTCTTTCTCTTTCTCCCACGCTTTTAACTTTCTTCTCTGCTCCTTGAGCTCTTTAACTAACAACCAGCTCTCTATGTGTTACTGTATCAGAAAATTTCTAGGCGGGAGGCTTTGGCTCTATCATATATTTGGTCCTGTGCTCCAAGCAATTCAAGAATTTAAAGCTAGACCTCTAATACAGAAATGACATGATAGAAGTCACTTTCTCATATCCCTACGCAAAACAGAATCATCAAAAGCTGTGATATGTGGTTTGGGGGGGGTCAAGAAGTGATCTGGCTTCAAATTAATCTACCTTCAATCATGTGCCCTTTTTGGTTCAGAAAAACCCACTCTTTAGGGGGGCGCCTGGGTGGCTTAGTCAGTTAAGCCTCTGACTCTTAATTTTGACTCAGGTCATGATCTCATGGTTCGTGGGACTGAGCCCTGTGTCGGGCTCTGTGCTGACAGTGTGACAGCACAGAGACCTGCTGCCTCTCTCTACATATATATATATGCCTGGCTCTCAAAATAAATACTTATTAAAAAAGAAAAACCCACTCTTTAGATGACCATTAGTTTGAAGCATCCATTCCTACTTTTATTCATCCATAGTGGCAAAGATTCAGTTGACCCGTCGCCCAACTTCACGGCATGTATGTTGTGCCTTCGAGGTTGGGCATCCTAGCCATTGGCAGGAGTTTGTGCCCAGAGCGCCTGGCGGGAAGAAATCACTCGAAGACTCAGTAGTCATCAGGTGAGGTTGCTACTATCACATGCTGCGTTGACTTTCTCGAGACACCAGTAATGAGAAGCCAAACTGAATACCCTGCGCAACCAGAAGTCTTTTCAGATGGGAAAATTGTGGATCCTGTGGCCCTCGGTGTGAAGATTACTGCCTGGACAGGAAGTAAAATGTGTTGAAGGTCAGCATTTAGGGGCGTCCGGGTGGCTCAGTTTGTTGGCTCTTGGTTTCCGCTCGGGTTACGATCCCAGGGGCGTGGGATCAAGACTCTCTCTCCCTCTGCCCCTTCCCGGCTTGCGTGTGCACTCTCTTTCTCTCTCTCTCTCAAAAAAGAAAGAAAGAAAGTCAGCATTTAACAATAATCACTGCCCTCACTCTGAGGAATACGTATGGACAGAGGAAGGTGAGGCAAGGCAGTGAGAAGCACCCTCCCTGCATCCTCTCCTTGGGTGCCCAACGCCCCCTGCTGGCCTCGTGTGGAAATTCAGCCACACAGTCTCCAGCTTCGCTACTTGAGTCCCGGTTGGGTGGGGGCTGCCTAGAGCAAGCTTAGCCAGTTGCTGTCAACTCACCTGGCACTTGAGGGGGCCCCATATTAAAATACTTAACCGGAGCATCTTAATAGAATATAAATCTATTACAAAACCGCATGGAAAATTACGCAGGTAGCACTTATTTTGAAAATGACCAGAAAGTGCAAAGGAATCAATCGTGCAGCATTTCTCCCTACGTTAACGGCTTTGCGTTTCAGGTCTGGAAATGAAACCAAACTTAATCATTATGGCAGGACTGAATGGCAACATGTCTATGTGTTCAGTCCTTATGTCGATTCGTTTCCAGATTAACATTTGCCAAGAAACGTAGAAACCTACACTTAAGATGGAATTCACAGTCCAGTGCAACTCTACCAATGTGATTGAATACCTACTGTGTGCAAGACACCCTGAAGCTATAAAAGTGGATGAAATATAACCCTTCTTTCTATTGCCATCTCTGGCGTTGCAAATTGTCAAGGTGAGCACCCACCTAGAAACACATGGACTGAAGATGGGGGAAACAGAAATCGACGTCAAAGCTGAAAACCCTTCCTTAGTCCCAAATTGATGATCAACTTCAACCTGAAAGTGGGGGTTAAGATCCAAGGTTTTGGTTTGTTTTTTTTTTTTTAATTTTTTTAATGTTTTATTTATTTTCGAGAGACAGAGCACGAGTGGGGGAGGGGCAGAGAGAGAGAGAGGGAGACACAGAATCTGAAGCAGGCTCCAGGTTCCAAGCCGTCAGCACAGAGCCGGATGTGGGGCTCGAACCCATGAACTGCAACCCGTGACCTGAGACGAAGTTAGATGCTTAACCGACTGAGCCACCCAGGTGCCCTAAGATCCAAGTTTTATAAATTTTTTTTTCAACGTTTATTTATTTTTGGGACAGAGAGAGACCGAGCATGAATGGGGGAGGGGCAGAGAGAGAGGGAGACACAGGATCGGAAACAGGCTCCAGGCCCTGAGCCATCAGCCCAGAGCCCGACGCGGGGCTCGAACTCACGGACCGCGAGATCGTGACCTGGCTGAAGTCGGACGCTTAACCGACTGCGCCACCCAGGCGCCCCAGATCCAAGTTTTAAATGCTCTGTAACCTTGGTAAATCCTCTAAGTTTCCAATCCTGGGTACTTGTTGGCCAATTTGTACCTGTTGAAGAAAAGCCATTGGTTCAACAAATATTTCCAGCACCAATTATGTTCCAAGTACTATTCAAGGCACCAGAGCTACAACAATAAACAAAAGAAGCAAAAATCGCTGTTCTCGTGGAGCTTACATTTTGGTAAAATCATCCACTCCAGCATAGAAATTATAATAATAGATGTGTTTTCCATACAAAGTTGACAGAGACTATATATTTTCTACCAATTTTTTTTTTTTTTTAGGACTGACATCTGAATTGAAAATAAACAAAAGAATCTGGATACTGGTTATTAATAATACCCGTATTTTAAAAATTAATAATGTATGTATTTTTAGTTGAGTATAACCATCCTATTGATGAAATAGATCTATTTTTAATTGTTTAAAATATTAAATCTACTTAACACGCTAGCAATATCAAAACACTTTCATAAATTTTCCATTACTCCTAAAGTCTTGGGTCTTGCTGGATGTGGTTTCTGCAGCCAGTGTAATCTTGGCTTTCCCTTCCTGACGAATGTAATCTCTTGAATAACATGTTTTTGTCCTGAGAAGTAGTAATCCCACATGTGTAGCCTTGTAAAGACCTAAGATACCTTTCACTTCATAATTTTGCCGCATTTCTGCAAGGTAGCTGGAATGGATCAGACATTTCCTAGCAACATCTTTCGGATATAAAGAGCTCTGAATTTCACATTCAAAGGATACAGTGCACCGTTTGAAGGGAAAAAAGGGTTTGCATCTATCAAAAGAACTAAAAAGCGGGTAATGTTGCCAGTGAATTCAACAGTAGGGTTCCCAAGGCAGCGGAGTATTGGTGAACCATAAAACATCTGGATTGAGTTGGAACTCTGCCCCTGACTCACTGTGCAACCTGACATGGGTGGCAGGGTCTCTGGTTCCCCACCCCCTCCATTTCAAACCTATGTCTGGCCTCCAAATAATAAGCCTTCCCTCCTGAACAAATTGGTATTTGAGTCAAGTAGATTGGATCTCTGTGAGTAATCCCGTTTGGTTTAAAATAGAACCAGGTGGAACAATTCATCTTAGCAGATAGCATTTTGGTTGATAAATCAACACTGATCTCAGGAATTTAGAGCTGGCTGTCTGCTTTTCAGGACCAAAGGGCACTGAAATGATTTCCTCCCGTGTACAAAATGATTTTAGCAGATGTTTACAAAGTCACATGACCTACCTCCCCAAGGTCTGTTCTGGGTGATCAGAATTGGAATCTTGCCTAATCCAAAAGTATAATATTCGGAAATTCACAGGGCTATAATCTAATCCTGTAAATAAGACAAAGATGAGACTGGGCTGGTGGATTGTTTTTAGATTATTTCAAGATCACATCTCCCTAGTTTTGCAACTTATTTCTTCAGCCATGAGAACAAATCATTGCACAATATTTTCAGAACTTCAGGAAGGTTGAAATCAGGCAATAAGACTAAAACCAACTGAATTTGCTCTGCCTCCCTCTCACATTTCCTTATTTTTTTGTAAGAGTTCTATTGTTTAGACACATTTTAAGTTCAGGGGAAATTTCAGATTCATTTTATTGAGGAATAGGTTATATAGTATATAATTTTTTTGTCCCGCAGTAAATACTGCCATTGAGGCTAACAGTGACAATTCTCCCCCATCAGACTGGGAAAATATTCCTTAACAAGAGTGTGAATTTTTTGTGTGTTCTTAAAATCTTTAAATCTAAGAAAAGGCCTAAGGGTTGAAAGAGACCAGCTGGGTTTTTTTGATTTTTGGTTTGGGTTTAGGTTTTGTTTTGTTTTTGTTTTCTAGGAAGTTCACACAGTACAGGAGAAGATACCCCAGCTACCGTATCCTTGATAGGAGGGACTCCAGCAGGTCAAAGGCTAAAGGCCTTGTAGGTACAGGTGATGATACAAGATTCTGGCATTCTGTCCTGACAAGATACAAGGTATCCCAACACTAATGAGGACGTCTAGAATAAGTCGGCCATGTTTTCCTTTGGGTTTGAGGTTGGGTTGGCTATGGGGACACTTCCTAACCTGCAGGCATATGGAGTATCTCCTGGGAACAGAGGATAAATATTTACTTATTCTAACAGATGTTCTGTGAATCATTTGTTCACTTCACTTCCAAGAACATCAAACCTTTATTCCCATTCCGTTGCAATTTATGAACATACGCAGGATCTATACGTGAGGTGACAGTGATATGTGAGGGGTAAGTATTTGCATGTTTAAATCATTATTTTCTCCTTCTGCAAATTTCAGTTTTCTTCATGAGTGAACACAGAGTCAGTATCAGGTAAATTGTCTTTTTAATCTTCCTGCTTACAATAGTAAGAAAGCCTCTGATTTCTTTGTTTGTTTATTTTGAGAGAGAGCGAGAGCACATGTGTGCAGGCAGGGGAGGGGCAGAGAGAAAGGGGTAGAGACAGAGAATCCCAAGCAGGTTCCACGCTATCAGTGCAGAGCCCGACGCGGGGCTCAAACCCACACACTGTGAGATCATGACCTGAGCCGAAATCAAGAGTCGGTGGCTTAACCGACTGACCCACCCAGGCATCCCAAAAGCCTGTCATTTCTTAATCTAACATGGACTCATGTGGTAAAGTAAGGTTAACTTTATAGGAACACTAATTTGAAATGCCAGGCTACCTCTCTGAATTATGCATTTTTCATAATTCATTTTATTTTTTAGTATTTGTTTATATCATAGGTGATAAATATGCGTGAGAAATAGTAGAGCTGACTCATTTTGGGCCGGATTCCTGTTTAGTCATGAGGAAAATCCTAAAAGTTTGCAGAGAAAAATAATTGATTTCATTTCTTCTTAACTCATAAAAGTCACATAAAGTAGAAATGAATTGTATTAAAGGTATGAAATAAATTGGAAAACTGGTCTAGATATGACAAAATGGCATATTTTTCACAGTTACATTAACCTTCCTAATTATTTCTGTACTAGTGAGATTTGACCGATAAGGTCAGTGGTTCCCAATCCTGGCTACATATGAGAATTCTCTGGTGAGCTTTTCAAAAAATACCAATGCATGAACCGCCTCCCAGACCAAATTGAAACAGAATCCCTAGTGGTGGGGCTTGGGCATCAGTATTTTTGGAAACATTCCATATGTTTCTAATATGCGACCAGAGTTGAGAATCACTGATTTAGGCCTTCAGGAGAATCTGACTCTAGAAACATGAATCATCACAGGGTCTATGTTCTGGAAGGTGCCACTGCAGACCTTCCACCAGCAGGTAGCAGCAGAGGAAAATGAAAAACCAGGCTGGATGCCAACTCTGGTTAAGAAAGCATTTGCCAATGCACGTTGGGCACCAAAAGGAAACTTTAAAGACTGAAGGACTTCTTAAAAATTATCCTCAAGGTTGTATTACTTGGATTTTTCTGAAACTTATACTTGGGTATGATATTTCGAAAATCCAGCACATGCAACCAAGGCAAGGGATATGAAAGTTTGGGAGATGGGGGAGGGGATGTGGAGGAAAAAAAAAAAAATCACCAAACAAAAACCTTTTCCTTCTCAAGGACTTCCTTGCCTCCAAAATATGTCAAGTTATTGGGAGACATATCTCTAGCCCTATTTATGTCTGTACTTACCTATGTTCTAACCCATCAGGACTTTGGAAAGAACTATGGCATTTACAATTGAAGGTGGAGGAATCTTGATGCCCTGGCAATGTGATCTTGGGCAAGTTCATCTCTCTAAGCCTCAGTTTCCTCATTTGTCAAATGGGGTTTAGATGGAAAAAATAATGGAAATCCCAACCACTTATAAAATTTTCACGTGTACAAGTGTTATTTTATTCAATTAAAATTGGCTTTTGGGTGTATTGGAATTTCAAGGTCATTCTATCAACAATCATTTTTTGAGGGCCTCCGATGTACACAGCTTTATGCTAAGGGCTGTGGTCTAATGCAGATCCTGACTCATTGTCAAGTATGGCTGAGAATACACAACATGTAGCCATTGTTCTAAATGCCTGCACCTACCTTGACTTTTTCTCAGTGTTTCAAGAACTAGCTAAAAAGGAGTTAATAGTTCAATTAAAGTTGCTTAAATGTGACTAAAATAGGACATTCTCTTCTCAGCAACTGGAAAGAACATTGCTGCATTTTAGACTGCTGGCTTTTGGAGAGCAGCCGAGTTTTAAAATGTTTATACCCCCATGTCCTCCTGCCCCAAAAGGCTTAATAAAGATTCTGGTTGGAATTAAATTTATAATATGGTGACTGGACATTTCATTTTTACTGAAATGTAGTCTAATCCCCTTAGAGTATTGTATTTCATCTGTGTAAATATCTACAATTTGCAGATGTCTGTCCCTGTGCCAACAAATTGCGAAAGACTGTTGATGATATTTGGCCTCCCAAGAGCTCACAGATTTGTTTACAAACTATAATCAGTATTATTTTCAAGATTTGCAATCAAAATTGTGAGCCTCAGAAGTCAGCTGCTTGGGCATTTCATAACACAAAGCCCGAGACTGATAAACTTGACTCGTGTTTGCATGCCTGATCTCCCCAACCGCACCATAGTTACTGAGGGGCAGGCTCCAAGACTTCTGTTATATGTCTCATTCATTCAGAGCAGACACTCGAAGATTCTTCATAAGGCATGGAGTACCAGAGCTAAAGGGAGTGTGGAACACCATCGGATCTAACATTCTCATCTCCGGACTGAGATCGAAAGACCCCAGGAAGTCCAACGACCTGCCCAAGGTAACTCAGTTAGTAGCAAGATGAGAATTTGCACCTAGGACTCCGAACTCCCAGATTCATCGGATGGATTCATAAGAAACATCAAAAAGCTCAGAGAAGACTCAATAGTTTGAAAGGCTGCCACTGAGAAGGAATCAGAGGTATGGAGTCACCCTATTCCCCCAGCGTCCTGCTGGTCCCCTATGATGGAGGGACACTAGGTGGCAAGAGTGAGTAGCACACAAAGGCAGAATTGGTGGCATTCAGGGGCATATAAGGATACAGAAAAAAAGCAGGTGGATTGTTCTATCCCAGCCTGCCTCCAGGAACTTTCCTAGCTTGTCCAGACCTGGTTCTTGAAAGAGAACTAACTGGTTTACCAAAGCTCTGAGTCAGGGCTCTCAGGACATCTGCCCATATCAATCTGGATCTGGGAAGCGGGAGAGTGGGAAACAGATTTGTAAATAACAGTGCACCCAACATGCAAGAGGGCGATTGCTGTCCATCATGCATTTCAACGCAAGAGAGGCTCGGCTTTCATTTATATTGTTGGAATTTGGAGTCAGAACAAAACAGTATCAAGGATGCTACAGGATTCACTCTTGGCTTTTAAAATGCAGAGTGGCCACCCTTGTCCCCATCATCCCCGTCATGGCGGGAAAGGCCCAATGGCTAGCAGTGAAGTTTCCTCAGCGTTTCCTTACTCTAATGTAAGTAGGAAGCACACATCTTTTATTGGATTGAAATCCACCCGTGGCTAGGATTTCAAAAGCTGACAAAACACAAGAACAGAGGGATGCCTTCGCGAATAATCCTCGTGTCATAGAGTGATTTCAGGCATTCCAGCGCTTGAAGTTTACAAAGTTAAATGTCAATTTCAGCTATGTTACTTAATCCATGACAAGAAATCGCTGGGGTACAAAAACAGAAAGACAATTAGAATTGCAATGTGTGTCCCCTAGTGAAGACCGGGCGCGTGTGTTGGCACAACGCCCAGCAGAGGAGAGTTAGCAGAATAGCTAATACGGCTCTGCACTTGGGGTCAGAGAAGACTCGGTGTCTCCGGTCTGAGGACTCCATAAATGTTCAATAATGGGTCTCAGGCTAAAAGCTAATTGTGCGTTGGGGCGCCTGGGTGGCTCAGTCGGTTGAGCTTCCGACTTCGGCTCAGGTCATGATCTCGTGGTCCGTGAGTTCGAGCCCCGCGTCAGGCTCTGTGCTGACAGCTCGGAGCCTGGAGCCTGCTTCAGATCCTGTGCCTCCCTCTCTCTCTGCCCCAACCCACTTGCATTCTGTCTCTGTCTCTCTCAAAAATAAACAAACATTAAAAAAAACTTTTTTTTTAAATAAATAAAAGCTAATTGTGTGAAAAGTCACATCTCAGGTAGAGATCTAAAGCGAACATGTAAAATAGCATCGGCCCACGGATTTAGTCCTCAGATAAAATAAACCCAGACCAGGAGAATTGGGAACTCAATCAAACATTAGGAATAGATGGATGATTCTTCTCCGAATAGAAGACTACAACTATTAATGACTTCTCAGGAATGTGTGCTAGAATTAGTCCTAGGTTTTTATACATGATCCAGAATTGGAAACTCTGAGTCTGTGCATCATGCGAAGTTTTTCCAGAAGCTGAATGCCAAGTTAATAAGGACAAGTCACAGAAGAGCTTGCTGAGTTCTGAGAGCCACCAGAAGCGAAATAGACGGTTTCAACATCGGCAGCCATACTTGAAGACTTGGGGGACCCAGCCACCACCGAGACCACAGGAAAGTTGTAACGCGGGCTGAATGTGCTGCCGCTGAAAACAAATGCCCACAAGACGTCGTGTCCTCAGGAAGGGATGTGCAAGCCAGCTCTTCACAAACTTCAAGGCGCTCAGACACTGTCAGGCAGTCTCAATGCCACGTTCCAAGGCGCGCTGCAGAGGGTTCAGAGCTGCATGAGAAGGGCCTGGGGGTGGGGGGCAGGTGGCTGCCCATATCCGGATTCCTACAGATGAAAGTGTGGTAATGACCCACTACAAAGAGCCGGCTGGAAAAAAAAAAAAAAGGACATTGGGAATGTCTGAGGGACATCTCTAATCCTTCGAGAGCTACAGCATTGAAATCACATCCCCTGTCACATTTTTTCTCCCAAAGGTCATTTTTGGGTGCCTGGGTGGCTCAATCCGTTAAGCGTCCGACTTTGGCTCAGGTAGTGATCTCTCGGTTTGTGAGTTCGAGCCCCGCGTTGGGCTCTGTGCTGACAGCTGGGAGCCTGGAGCCTGCTTCGGATTCCACGTCTCTTCCTCTCTGTGCCCCTCCCATGCTCATGCTCTGTCTCTCAATAATAAATAAACATTAAAAAAAAATTTTTTTTTAAAGGTCATTTTTACACTGAATGAATTAGGGTCACACCTACCTGGACATTTTTTACTTAAGTTTCTTTAGGTTTCTGAGCGTCAATTGTATCGGGAGAGTATGGGGGGAGAAATTTTGGAGTTGGGCTTCTGAGAAATTGATGAATAGACTGATTTCCAAAGCAACGAGAAATTCAGAAATGACAAGAGGCGGGAGGAAAGTGATATTTGGAAACCTAGTGGATTTTTCTTTCAAAATACATAAGGTATGAATGATCAGCTATCTTCATAGAGCCTGATGACACAGAAAAAAAATTAAAGTAAATGGATAAAAATCTTACGTAGTGAGGAATGTTACAAATCATAAGCAGATAGCTAACAACTACGTCCTCATTTTGTATCCCTTTTGGTAATGTTTTCTGGACGTCGCTGATTTATCTTCCTTATCTGTGTATTTCCTTCCCAGGGAGAAGTAGAGTGAACAGCAGTAAGGAATCGTCAAGCATCTATCATGCCTCGGGGTCCCATGCTGCTTGCCGGCTACGTGTTTAGTTGTCCCCGAAGTGTGGTCATTGTTTTAAATACATGTTGCCCCTGCTACCCAAAAGTAGAGTGCCCCTGTGAAACCCTTCGTAAGCCAATATTGTAAAGCAAAGAGTCAACTACCATTCATTTATATGGAAAACTTTTAAGCATTCCCAGATAGCCTCTCTTCCGCTTTTCTGATACCTTAGGACACATCTTGCTAACGGATGCACCGAATAAATGGAGGTGGAGCTCACAGACACAGACACAGACACAGACACAGACACAGTTTGGAGCTCTGGAGGTTTCACACTGAGATGCTGAGAGTGGTTCCCGGGGAAGGTGGCTGGCGGGGCCTCATTCGCTGCTCAGGCGTGTCTGCCTCTGTAAGGGCTTGCCTCTGTAACAGCTTGAGTGCTATTTTCTCTTTTCATCTTTTTCCCTAAAAGCAAAAATCCTTTCCGGATTTCTTTTGGTTAATGAAAGCACGTACTCATGTGGGTCTTTCGAAAAAGCAAAGTGGTGGAATGAGAATTTTCAACAAGTGGGGAATACCTGCATTTATTTCGTTTCAAAATAATACAAAGTCTAATCAATTCGCTGCCCAACCAAAAAAAAAAAAAAATCAGGATAACAACAAAATATGGACTATTATATTTTCCTCGTATTCTGCCTTTGTTTATTGCAAATTTGGGGAAACAAATCCACATCTTTGAACATGTGGAACCCTCTGATAGCATTCCATCCCTCTGGATAGCATCCCAGAGCCCTCTGATAGCATTCCATCGCCCACAGCATGAACTCCTGTTTCTTTGTGACTGTCACCCAGGCCCCTTGTGCTGGTCACTGTCTTGAGCTCTCCACACTCCGATAGCTGATTTACAGTTAGCACCCAAAAGCTTGTAAGTTCTTTCTTCCGTGAGATGTTTGCACATGCTGTTCCCTCTTCCTAGCCAGCCTTTTCTTTCTCTGCCTTTGCCGGCTGTGTTTTTCTCATCATTAACCTCTTTAGAGAAAAGCAAAAAAAAAAAAAAAAAAAAAAAAAAGTAGGGTCAATAGATAAGCAGTATTGTCAAAATCTGTCAGGATTGAGTAAAACCGGAGAACTAACTTATCAACATAAACCATTATAAATAAAAAACAGAACTGTTCTCTACTCATCGCTTCACAAAGCGTTCCCTTAATGCACTCAAGGTGAATTACTGACTGCCAAAAAACTTCATTCTGGATCCAAAAGTAAACTATCATGGACTGCTATCTTCTCAGAATGTTCGATTCTTCAATATCATTGTTTATTTAATGATCCTCTTTTTGATAGACTTCGTTTGGTTTCAGTTTAAATGCATCCAAGAATCCTCATTCAACTCCTCTCCATGAAAAATGGAGTTTAACAAATAGGTCATCATGGGACATAACATGGAAAGCGTATGGGGCTTTTCGTTGTTGTTGTTTATGTGTTCGTTGCCTTGAGTATTCTCAGATACCCGGTCTTCAGATGTATTCCTTGTTTTGTTTTTCACCACACCGTCAGCAACCTGGACCTCTCTGTCTGATCCTTACTTCCCTCCCCTTTGTGGGTCACTCACGACGGTCTCCTGGAAGCTTCTGTACGTTGAGCCCACCAGAGAAAACCTGGTGGCGTGGGTTTGTATGATGGGGGTAGGCCAGTCACCTGGTTAAGGCACGAGATCCTGATGTTTTTTCTGCCTTAGATTCGTGTTAAGCATCAACTGGCCATACAGACTGAAAAACAGTGGGTCCTGAGCCGTGTGCCCTCCCAGAGGCAGTGAAGGGTGCTTCCATGTGGAGAGAAGGCAGCTTTTGCTAGAAATTCACTGCAGTGCAGGCTGTGAAGGGACCCTTAACAAAGCCACTTCTTTACTGGACCTTTGTTTGCAGGAGCATCCTCTTTCTCCGGATACATACTTCCAGGCATAAGCTCCCAGCACGTGAGTTTCCAAGTTCTTCCGGTTTTAAGTGACCTACCATGCTGGTGTCTTTTAGGCTGATACTGTGTCATAGCGATGCGGCCACTGTTTTCTCGTTCAGTATTTGTACACGTATATTTCTTTAACGTTTCCGGATGCCGTAGAGCTAAGCAACGCCCACATATCTTGGCTGATGGTTCAAATGCTAAAAAAACGTTAAATTCTATCTTTTACAGAGAGAAAAACAGAGCTCTGAGTCCTATGGATTGGAGCAGTGGTTCACAAATTTTTATCGGCATTAAGAAGCGTCTGGGGCCCTTCCTCCTTAAATTGAAAAGCCAAAACCTAGGCCGACTGCAAATTCCCAGAATCTGCCCCTGAAGATACTGATTTAGGTTCAGGAATTCGTCCTGTTTGTTGTTGTTGTTGTTGCTGTTGTTGATTGTTTGTTTGTTTTAAACTAGGGCCCCGGGTGATTCTGAGAAAGGCCCATGGACCATGCTCTGAGAAACCCTGGAATGAGGGAGAGCTGGTTGGGCTCTTCCCACCCACTTACGAAGCTGCCATCTGGAGTAATTTCTGTCTAAGTGCAGAGAGAAATCCATGAGGAGTTAAAAAGCCCTTTTGTGAGTGAACTAAGCATTACACAGTGGAAGTTTCTGGATGCCTCTGGAAGACATAAAGGCAAATGTTTTGTTTCAAAAACTGGTCTCATTTCATCATCTGGTTACCTTCTCCTTTCTCTCCTTTTTTCCCTTCCTGTTCTCCCCACTTCCTCCTTCTCTTCCCCCCTTTCCTCCTCCTGCCCCCTCCTTTCTCCTCTTCCTCTTCCCTTTCCTCATCTCTCCCCCTCCTCCTCCTCCTCCTCTTTTTTTGGTTAATTTAGGGACTATATTCCTTTCTCCTCTCACCCAACCTCTTTTTCCGGAAGCTGTTGCACACTCTGTCAGGTGACTATTTTGGGAAGACACAATAGGTCAGTCTCAACTCCTGGCGGACCGTGGAGGGGAGATTCAGAACTTCCAAAAAGCCCAGAGGCCAGCATCTCGGCATTGGCTGGGAATAAGCCCCCTTTCTTATGTTTAAGATAGTTATGATAGGTGTGATGCAAAGTGGTGGAGAAATGCAGTAAAGGGCACACCCCCCACCTGCAACTCCACATGAACACCCCCCCCCCACCACCACCACCATTACCAGGCACAAGCACACCTACCACAGTCCACAGTCACCTGTCCCACCACATTCAAAACCGTCACACACAGGTGCTAAGACACTGCCTCCATGGAAACTTCCAGGACCTGATAATCAAGATTAGTCACCAGGGTAACACAGCCTAGGAATGGAGCAGAGCTTTTGAAGTAGTTGGGGAATGTGAGGGTGGCAAGACAATTTAAGAGGTTGCTAACACAGACAAAGCTATTTACAAGCAAGGGCTTTCATTCTTTTATCGGTGAAGCAAACCAGCTGCCCTTTGGTCTTGACATTGTAATCTCACCAGTAAAAATGGCAGTTGGTTAACAACATCCTCTTTCACCGAGCCAGGAAATGATGAAAAAGTGTTTCCATGGACCCCTGTAGGGATAAACAGAGGGAAATGCTTATTATCTTTTGAACATTTAGCTGTTTGGGAAGAAAGGAGTGGCAAGAATGAGTGAACATTAACAATGGGGCTCGACTCCTTGGCAGTGTTTGTAGCCATGCTTTTTGTGGTTGAAAGCTGCTTCCAGAGAATAATCGGGAGAGGGAGAAAGAGAGAGGGAGAGAGAGAGAGAGAGAAAAAAAAAAAGCTACTCTTCTTTGCAAAAGCAGAATATCTCTGTCTCCTCCACTGAGGGCCATTGCCCAGTCTTGCCTCTCCTGATAAGGAATAGACCCATCTTCCACCTGGAAACCTGGCTATCTTAAGCCTGTAGAGGGAGTCCTGGATGCATAGAAAGGAATGGGGTCTGAAAGTTCTCTCCTTTGGGTAGAAACAAGTAGTTCTTACTCGAGGCCACTCAACTTGTGTATGTTTCAATCTCCAATTCTCCCCACTGCTACCTCAAAACCTCCAACACATCTTGCCCTTTGATGCCTCTTGGACCATCACTTTCTTCTATGTGCAGGGGAGGAGCAGGTACTGCAACACACTATCTGCCCATGGAATCGCCAAAGCTGTTCCATAGTTCTGCCAAAGCCTATTAAGGCAATGCGTCGCTCAGTTAAATCTGGAAACTGCAGTTCTGAACCATGAGTCATTATTTGGCAATGGATGTAATATATAGGTCTTACCCATGATCTGTATCGACACCTTGTTTATTGCAATGAATAATCGTCGTCTGTTCTGCTCCTGTGTGTTCACTATTAAAGAATTAACGTACTCTGCTCTCTCTTTCCATCCTTTACTGACAGGCTGTTTTGTTGCTATGGGCACCTGCCTCTATTTCGGAGTTAATACCATTATAAGGGACTGATTTCCCATCGCTTCGCCTCCATGGTCCCATACCCAGGCTGGGGAAGTTCTGCTGTTCACATATAAGAAAAAAAATAGATAAATATTACATAATAAATGCACAAAATAAATTGGCCCAAAACATTTTCTCACCTGATATATGTTACCATTACAGAACAGATCCATTGTAATAATTGGCTTGACAAATATCATCGCGTCCAAGCTCTAGAAAAGCATGAAACACTCTGGAGAAAAACAAATAGAAAAAAAAAAGCAACTGAGCTAAAAGACTCACAGAATTATAGAGGCATGATCTAGAGATCAACCAGCTCTCTCACTGTCGTGGAGGAAACTGAGACCAGGTTTCATTAATTCAAAGAAATGAATTAATGCGCTTCAAGTCACAAAATTAGTGGCAGAACCAGGTCTGAATTATAGTTTCTGGACACTAAGCCAAAACTTTTCATCACTATTCCCGCTATGTGAGCAATATTTCTTCTCAAAGAGCCCTACATTAATTGTAGGTTGTATGATGGTGATTTCTGCAGAGCTAACCCCTGGCTCCTCAGATCAGCATGAAGAGTGTTAGTGTTCCCAGCTCACATGGGTAATTTTGTTAGGTGCTTAACTGGAACTGGAAAAATTCCCCTCTTCCTGGGGTTCGTGGCCATTCCAATCAAAAGATTTTTCATCATTGAGGAACCATGGTGGAGTGTGGGTTCTTCATCCACTCATGTTCATTGCTAAGAGGTGCCGAAGACTTGCCATTTATTACTTTAGCTGCTCTTATCTGGGCTGCTCTAACAGAGACCACCACGCCCCTGTGGAATGCCGCTGTGGCTTTATTTCCAGAATTTTCAAGTGTGAAGACTAATCTCAGCTCATCCTGTTCCTCAGACCTCCTGTCAGTGACTGCCTGAGGTTTCTCATTTATTCACAGATGTATTGCACAAGTTACTGGGGCCTGTATTTGCTATTGGTATTTATAGCACATATGTGGTACCCACCACCCAGAAGGTGCTCGGTGAAGTGTTGTTTGAATGAACGTTTTGATGATAAAACAGGTGGCATACAATTAGAAGCATTTTGTTGGAACACAGTACATTCTACCACAAAACTATCTTGCCCTTAATATTCCTATGTCATTTTCCAAATCACTTATTGCTTCTAAGAGTTATTACAAAGAGAAAAGCATGAAAGGCAAGATGGGACAGATGACAGACTTCATGTGTTCAAGGAGAAGGAAGAAACAGGACAGGGTATTTATAAAGGAAAAGTAATAATATTATGGAGCTGTGTTAGAGAAAGGATGGCTTGAGAGAGGAAAGAAGGGGGAAAGAGCTGAGAATATCCTTAGCCAAGAAAATTCGGGAAAATACACAATGCAAATGTCAATCAATAATCAAGAATATGAATGGCAGCTGGGGCACCTGGGTGGCTCAGTCGGTTAAGGTCTGACTTCCGCTCAGGTCGTGATCTCACGGTTTGAGTTCCAGCCCCACATAGGGCTCACAGCTGTCAGTACAGAGTCTGCTTTAGATTCTGTGTCTCCCTCTCTCTCTGCCCCTCCCCTGCTCACATTCTCTCTCTCTCTCTCTCTTTCTCTCTCAAAAATAAACATTAAAACAAAATTGAAAAAAGAACATGAATAGCAGCATAATTTTTATTTTTGTATGTTTTTAAAAATTGTTTAATGTTCATTGAGTTTTGAGAGAGAGAGAGAGAGAGAGAGAGAGACAGAATGCGAGCAGGTGAGAGGCAGAGAGAGAGGGAGACACAGAATCTGAAGCAGGCTCCAGGCTCTGAGCTGTCAGCACAGAGCCCGACGCGGGGCTCGAACTCACGAACTGTGAGATCATGACCTGAGCCGAAGTCAGATACTTAACCGACTGAGCCACCCAGGCGCCGGCAGCTTAATTTTTAATGTTACGAAGTCTATTATTCTTTTCTGGATTTGTGTACGTGTCTTTACTGTAGGGAGGATGGAGCCGACACACTGGAACTACGGATGTAACCATGCAGCAGGGAAAGCCAAGTGCTGGGAGGACTGGTTGTGGCAGCCACATTCTGAACCACCACAAACAAGTCCCTGTCAGCGTCCCGAGAGTGCACTGATTACCAGGGTGACCGAGTGGAAAAAGCTCCCTGCTGCCAGACGAGTGGCTGGAACGTTAAGAAGGTGACAAGGCAGCGGTCGGTACGAGTTCAGAGACCTATTGAAACCAAAGGGGGGAAAAACTGAAAAGGAGGAAAAGATGGTAATCACTCCGTTAGTCTCCTTGGCCAGGTGAAATGGTTCCCATCTCCAATTCCCCTGTGTATCCTAAACCCCCCACTGGATGTCGCTAACAACCTCTCTGTCCTAAACGCAAAAGGTTGTTTTTCAAGACTGACCTTGATGCTTCCTGGGCAGCATTCCTCGCTGCCACAACGTCAGATTTCCCCTCCCCTTTCTCAGCGGACTCCTTCTGAGCCTCCTCCGTGGGCCCCTGTCCTTTAATTGGGGGGCCGCTGGGAGGGCCCGTCCTGTCTGCTCGTCTTACCCAATATACTCTCCTAATGAAGTATTATCCCCTTTTCTGACTCGAGGCACCATCTTTTTGCTGGTGATTCTCAAACCCATCTTGAGCCAAGATCCCACGGCCCTGGACACGCAGCTGTTCTCTGGCTGCCTTCGCACGAACGGGCACCAGGAATCGATAACGTTACAAGTCCAAGCTCCTCTCTGGTCTCCCTCTACCCACGCTGGCCCTCCCGTTACTGCTCGGTGACCAGCCCATCTCTCCCCCAAACGACCTCATCAGACTTCTGAGCCTCCTCTTTGAATTTTCCCTCTTCTTTAGATCACGAATGCTTACTGATGTCAATATGTACCAGAAACTGTGCTCGGTGGGCCCTGGGATGGAGTAGTAAACAAGGTCAAAATAGTCCTTGCTTTCCAGGAGCTTACGGCATCCACACTTCTCAGTCCTACCACCCTTCCGGCTAACGCCATCCTGTTGTTCTTGAGACAGCCCCTTTCTCTCTATGGGACTGCTACTGTCCTGTGTTAGGTATCCACCATTTCCGGCCTTGATTACCCCAATTGCTTCCTGACGCATTTCTGTGATTCAAGGTTTGCCTTTCCTAACCACTTCCACTGAGAGAAATCTGCCTAAAACCAGTTTTATCACACCGTGTCTGCTTAACACACTTCAGTGTGGCGCCTCACTGCTCCTAGAATAGAGGTAAAACCCATGAAATGGCTAAAGGGAAGGGCTTGGCCAACGCCAGTAGGAACTCTGGGAAGGAAGACAACACAGTATCCCTTCAAACCTAAAGTCTTTAAATATCCATTCAACGCTGTTAATCAGGAACAACGGATTCTATTAATAAAACTGAATATCCACTTACATCTAAAGTTAGGAGTTTGCCATATGCATTGACTATAACACAACGTTTTTTATGCATATGCGCTCCATACATATGCAAAAATGGATCCCGCTGTGCATATTGACATGTTATGTAACCTACTCTTTTTGTTTTCATATTGTGGATGTCTTTCCGTGTCATCAAACATCCTTCTACCACATCACTTGATGACTGCACAGTGTTTTATCGAGTTGTTTCTTTATTTTTTTAATTTGACCTTTCCCAAAGCGATGTATGCACACGTTAAAAACAATCAAATAGCGGGGCGCCTGGGTGGCTCAGTCGGCTGAGCGTCCTCCTTTGGCTCAGGTCATGATCTTGTGATCCGCGAGTTCAAGCCCCGCGTTGGGCTCTGTGTGGACAACTCAGAGCGTGGAGCCTGCTCTGGATTGTGTGTCCCCCTCCGCTCTGTCCCTCTCCCGCTCATTAATTTTCTCTCTCTCTCAAAATAAATAAACATTAAAAATTTCTTGTAAGAAAAATAAAAACAATCAAATAGTATGAAAGCATTCATAATGAAAAGCAACAGCATCCTGTGCCACCTCTCCCCATTTCAGCACTGGTTTCTAGAAGCAGCCATTTAAGAATATTTTAGTGGTTGTTTCTCCAAATTTGCCTCGATATTCCCAAGTAATATGGGTATCACACTGTTTTAATGGATTCATCTATTTTATCAACTTGCAGTGTGAGGTAGTCAATCGTTCAACAAATGCATATTATTCACAGAGAGAGGCACTATTTCGGGCAATGAGCAAAACAGACGAGATCGTTGCATTCATGAAACTTACATTCTAGGAGAAAGGCAATTATGAAGCAAATAACCAAATAAAGCAATTTAATACACTGCTTTGTGTTATAAAGAAAATAAAACATGTAGGGGCGCCTGGGTGGCTCAGTTGGTTAAGCTGCCCCCAACTCTTGATTTCGGCTCCAGATCATGATTTCACGGTTTGTGAGTTCAAGCCCCACATCAGGCTCTGCACTGTCAGGGCAGAGCCCGCTTGGGATTCTCTCTCTCTCTCCCTCTCTCCCTGCCCCTTCCCCTGCTTGTACTTTTTCTCGCTGTTTCTTGTGCGCGTGCGCAAAACAAATGAATACCCCCCCCCCCCAAAAAAGAAATGAAAACATGTAATAGGGATTAAAAAGACTGACTTGAGGTAGGGTGGACGAGAAACATTCCTCTGAGGTGACAAGCTGAGTTGTACTGTAATGATCTAGGGCCAGCCCTAGTAATTAGGTGTATGTAACAGACCCTGTAACAGGGGTTTAAGCATGTGAAGTCTATTTTTTGCCTCATACAACACCCTGAGGGTAGGCCTTCCAGGGGACCAGGCTCCTTCTATTTTCTTGCTCCCCATTTGCATGGTCTGAGATGGCTTCACCGCATCTGTGTTCCAAACAGCAAGATTGAGAAGGAGAAGGGCACGTCCTCTCTCTATAAGGGCACAACTCAGCAATTTCCCATCTCTTCTGCCTACATACTTTTGGCTAGAACATAGTCACATAGACATACCTAGCTGCAAGAGAAACTTGAAATGTGGTTTCTATGCTGGGCAGCCATGACCCGAGCGGAAGTTCTATTTCTGTGGGAGAAGTGGAGATCGGGTATCAGGAACCAACTTATTCTCTGCCAAAAGAACACTTTCCACAGAGAAAAGACCAAGGGCGAAGGCCCTGAAGAGGAAAGACCCTGACTCAGAAGAGAAAAAAGGCCGGTGGGATATAATGGTGGTTGCAGGAGGAAGAGTTGGAGGACATGAGATCAGGGAGGCAGACGGGGACTGGACAGTGTGGGGATTTCAGAACCACAGCAAGGAACTTTGCTTTTATTCTATCGGAAGCAATGGGAGAGTTTTCGGCAGGCAACTGGTTTAACCATTCTCGCTCACACCTTCCTCTTTCTCCATTCCTATCACTGATTTTGATTAAATCATTGATCGCTGTTTACATCATCACGAGTATGTAAACATTGTTCATCGGCGCACTAAGGTTTCCTTTCCTTTCTTGTACGGCTTTTCGTTTGCCTCAAGTTAACCGTGTCATGAGTTTTTCACTTACATCATTATACACACACAGGCACACACACACAAATATAGCTTCAGTTCATTCCAGATTCTGCACCCTACTATCTATCTATTCCATCCAGTTTACTTTTTTCTGTCTTCCAGAAATTTCCCATTGAAATCGCTCACCCAATGGTGAGATTATTCTCACGAATCGATTCCTTTTTAATATCTTTACTGCCCCGTTAATGACTCTTGGGATGAAGAGGAGAAAAAATAAGCATGATCTATCCACCGATTTAATTGACATTCCATCAACATTTTAGCTGAAGGATTCTCTCCTCTTGCAATAACTTTTAACTTGGTGAATACGTTGAAAATGAGACCCCCCTTCTGACATTTTTGTGAGACAAAGAAAAGATTCAAAAGGCTTCCAATATGTCTTCGTCAAGTTGCTCTCTTGAATGTGACTGAATGCCAGGAGGGTATGATGAGCGGGCTTGGTTTTTAATCACTAGATTCCTCTTTCAACCCCCAGCTTGGACACTGCGTCTGCCCACACCATCCCATTTCCTCTTTAATAATGTATCATGATTTCTCAGTTGCTTTGCATATTCCTCTAGCCCTGTAAAGGCAGGCCTCTGTGTCTTGCTGGTTGGTTTTTGAACGGCTCAGCTTTTGAACCGCTGAATGAGCTTTGTGGACATTGGCTATTTCTTTTATGTATGGATGCTACCCACCTCAACCCGGAGAGGAAGACTTTCCTCAGAACTGTGTCTGATTTTTTTTGACGATGTAAATGCCATTCCTAGCTTTATCTTCCCTCTGAGAATCCCAATTTTACTCATGTTTAAAAGTCTGCTTTGAATGCTACCTTGGTCCCTGAAGACCTTCCTAAGGCATCCAAGCCCCTTTCTCTGCCCCATGCAGTGTCTCACACTTAATTAGCATCCAGTAAATGTCTCCGTCATAACTAAATGAAGTCATCCAATGAGGATTCAAATAAACTTTTTAATGCTGTGTATTTTTAAAATTTCAAGCTTCTATCGTTAAATATTTAGCAGCTGACAAGCTAGCATGGTTAACATCAAGTGCCATTCCTAGCCTAGATGCAGACCCACAGCAAAAGGAGATTTAACGTTGTCTTTGTCTGTTTATTTGGCAAAGCAAGGATAATGTAACCAAACCCATCTGTTTCCTCTTGTCCAAGGATTTCGAATGGTGACAAAAGGAACTTTATGCTGAACTTCCAATGACTCCCGAGTCATCTCACCTGTTCTTTGTCAGAAACTTGTTAAAATTTTTAATACAGACGAATAAATTACTAGGACACAACCTGGAAGAAGTATAGCGTTCTTACATAAAAATCAACAGCTTTGAAGCAAAAAGATAAGTTTCTTGGCTGATTATTCTCATGACATGTGAATAGCTGGGTTGTTTAAAACAGTATGCTTTTATTATGTACTTAAAGGAAAGCTTGATGTTAGCCAGGAATTCTATGATTATGGGATTTAGGGCTAACCAGGCTCCAAATAAGTTACTTCATTATCCAGCTTTCAGACAAGATCTTAAATAGCATGCTGCAATTTTAAAATGTAAAAACTAAAGATTTATGTTTATATATAACATCAACGTTATAGGCCCCTTTTATAGACGGTGTTGCTTATTCAAGGTCAGCTGGTGTTATCCACCCTGATATGTATGTATGTACATATGTTTATTGTTTAATGTTTATTTTTGAGAGAGAGAGAGAGAGCAAACGGGGGAGGGGCAGAGAGAGGGGGAGACACAGAATCTGGAGCAGACTCCAGGCTCTGAGCTGTCAGCACAGAGCCTGGCGTGGGGCTCCAACTTACGAACCGTGAGATCATGGCCTGAACCAAAGTCGGATGCTTAACCGACTAAGCCACCCCGGTGCCCCTCCACCCTGATATTTAAAACCCTCCTATATTACACCCTTCTAACTTATAATTATGATCGTTCTGCTTCCTTTCTACAAGCTGAGGCAGTAGGTCTCTCTTACTTGCACTGCATATAACCACTTCATGAGACCTGGAATGCTGCTATGCATTTTAAACGTATCCCGTCACTAATTCAAATAATTCTCATTGAACCAAAATTGTAATTATTAAGCAGCATCACTTTCTAGCAAATCAAAGCCAAAGGCTATAAAACTGACTGTTTTGCTTAGGCTTAATAATACATTTTAGAACTTTCATTTAACTGAGCTTTCTGGATGGTGTCTTCTTTCAAAACGGTGAACCGGTGCTCACCATAATTAGTCACTAAGGAAATGCAAATAAAAACCACAATGAGATACCACCTCACGCTTGCCAAGATGGCTGTAATGAAAAAGGTAGACAACAACAAGTGCTGGTGAGAACGTGGAGAGCTTGGAACCCTCCTACGTTGTTAATGGGAATGTAAAGTGACAGAGCACTTTGGAAGACGGTTCAAACACAGTTACCGTAAGACTCAGCAATTCCACCTCTAGGTATGTACCCAAGAGAAATGGAAGTATAGGGCCACACAAACACTTGTACAAAATGTCAACGGCAGCATTGTTCGTAATGGCCGAAAAACGGAAACAACCCACATACGCACCAACAGAAGAATGGATGAACAAGTGTGGTGTTTTCAAACAACGGGATATTTTTGGTCATGGAAAGGAATAAAGTATCGATACATGCCACAACATGGATGAAGCTTGAAAACATGATATTAAGTCAAAAAAGCCAATCACAAAGACCGCATATGATATTGATTTTGTGTGAAATGTCCAGAATAGGTAAATCTAAAGAGCCAGAAAGATTAGTTGCTGCCTAGGACGGGAGGAGGGGTGTAGGGCTGTTGGGGGGAGGGGGGAAGGCCCGGGGAGTAACTGCTGATCAATATGGGGTTTCTTTTAGGGTGACACAAATAATCTAAAACTGGTTGTGGTGATGGTTGCACAACTCTGTAAATATACTAAAAACCATTGGACTGCACACTTTAAATGAGTGGATTATATGGTATGTGAGTATATCTCAACAAAGGTATTAAAAACAAAACATAAGAGTTCAGCACTCTTTGCATGGATGAAAGACACTCATAAAAAGAAACGGACTGATTGAGCAAAACAAGAGTTTTGGCTTTTACTCCCCTTCCAGACACTGTTGCTTTTCGTTCATTTACAATTTTATCTACTTATCCCATTTGATATGTAATCGGAGCTCAGAGGCTCAACAGGAAGCTCATAACAGTTCTTTTAAACAAACTTAAAAAACAGTTTAATAACATTATCGAATAACGTATTAAAACACTGCTCTGGAGCCATTTTATGATATTAAGCAATTGCTTTCCATTTTGAAATAACAGAAGGGCTTACACATATAATGTAATTTGACTTTACGAAAGTTTTTCTCATTGGAAAAAACATCTGTCATATTTAGGACGAAGCAGTGTTCTTAGGTGTTTTTAAATCCCTATGTAATCTACAATAGCTCTATATGGATTTAAGCCATAAAATGCAACCCATACATAAGAGCGGCACTTATATAAACCAAGTTTCGTTTAAATTAAATGAGCTTTTTCAGGGCGCCTGGGTGGCGCAGTCGGTTAAGCGTCTGACTTCAGCCAGGTCACAATCTCGCGGTCCGTGAGTTCGAGCCCTGCGTCAGGCTCTGGGCTGACGGCTCAGAGTCTGGAGCCTGTTTCCGATTCTGTGTCTCCCTCTCTCTCTGCCCCTCCCCCGTTCATGCTCTGTCTCTCTCTGTCCCCAAAAAAATAAACGTTGAAAAAAAAAAATTAAAAAAAAAATAAATTAAATGAGCTGTTTAAAGACCAGTTCAATTGATCACTCATGAATTATTTGCAAACTGTGTTTTGTGTTGCTAAATTAGTTTCTCTTGTATCCTACTTCACCAAGTAGCTCATACAACTCCAACCTACTCTAGTCTCTCCTTTCTCAAGATATAAAACCACACATATCTATCTCTGAAGTATTTTACATATATTGGCTTTACCCAGTCCCTTGAGGAAAGTCTAAGCTCCTCTAAGGCAAGGACCTGGTCTTAAACATCAACACCTCACAGATATCCCATAATTATAATGTGTTTGTCAAAGGTTCAAGGCTTGGCCCAGTTCTCTTGTTAAGCTCTAATTCATAGACTTATATGCCATTCAATACGTGTGTGTGTGTGTGTGTGTGTGTGTGTGTGTATTTGTGTGTATCAATATCTACCTCACTTTTTCTTCATTTCCAACACATATACTTATGTTGACTGCCCCCCGATTCTCAAAAACTCTTGGTTTTCTTCAGAATAACCCCCGGAAATACTTAGTATGGCTATAGCTCTTTGCCATCTCCCCCCACCTACACTTCCTAGCCTGTTTCACACACCAATACACCAACCCTGAAACTTCCTCTCCCACACTCTGTCCTGTCACACCTCTGGGACTTCTCGGTCTCTGGGATCACTCTCCAATCTATGAGAGGTCTGTCGATCTTTTCAGGGCCATTTCAGAGTCATCTTCTTGGGGCACCTGGGTAGCTCAGTTGGTTAAGCGTCCGACTCTTGATTTCAGCTCAGGGCATGATCTCGCGGTTTGTGAGCTGGAGCCCCGCGCCAGGCTCTACACAGGCAGCGTGGAGCCTACTTGGGATTCTCTCTCCCCATCTCTGCCCCTCCTCTGCTTGTGTTTTCTCTCTCAAAAATACACATTAAAAAAAAAAAAAGTCTTCTTCTCCATGGACTCTTTCTTACGAGAATTAATTTTTCCCTTTTAAGTGCTCCCAGGCACTCTGGTGTCACATCACTTCTCAAGGCTTGACTTTTACGGTGCCTAAGGGGCATGTCTTTCTTTCCTAACAGTCTATGATGTTTGAGAGTTTTTTACTCATGCGGAGTCCTCTAACAGAGCATCCTTGTAACCCCTCCACCCTATACAGAATAATCTCTCAATAGTGCTTGCTGTATTGAATCGTTCTTAATTTCCCCACAATACCCAGAATAGTGTGGAGTACAGACGGGTTAATCCACAAATAGTGTTGACTGACAGTTCTCGGAGGGAGGGTTCAAATGCTCAATGACTGATTTTAGTGACAAACCAAAGCGAGACATCTTGACAAGAAAAGTTTCCTCTCTAAATTTTTCCCGCCCTGATTTGGACCTACTGGACGTTTTAATATACCAAAAACAATCAACTGAGTAGTCTCAATATATTTTTCACTGCAGTTGTTCTTCTTGAATGAAACCATTTTTACCTGAGGAAAACATGTGAAGGAATTTTGGAAGTCAGATAGATTTTTCACTGTATATCCAAGATTCATCAAAGCATTTCCTGTTTATTAGAAATGTCTCTGGGCCAGACACTGAGAAAGGTACTAGATCGTAGAATGAACCAGATAAGGCCCGCCCTGAGAGGGTTTACATACCCTGGGGGAGGAGTCTCAGAGGCATCTGGGTTTTGGTGCCTTAGAACCACGGGGACTAATTAGCTCTATACTGATGACTCTGGACGTTCTTTAAAATGTATGCCCTTCAATTCAGATTGTGATGTTTTTGTTTCAAAACACAGTTAAAATAGCATTTTATTTAGAAAACCATTTTGGATTCACAAAAACTCAATAATTAGATCCTACGAGGCAGGGCCTGGGAATAGGATGAGACAAGAGGGTTTCCTAGCATAAAATGTCAGGAGGCTCTCCCTCCTTGGGCCATTCAACTGCACGGTCAGCAAGAGGCAGGGTCAGCACCTCTTCAACTCCCATACGCTAACCTCTTCCGCCTCACCCTAGTTCTGGCCCGGCCTTGAACGTTTAACGAAAATAATCATTTTGCATAATAGTTGGTTTTATACACTTGGCACACTTCATAACAAATGTTTTAGAAGTTATTTCTGGCTTACCAAAAATGGGACTGTGAAATCCTGGGGGGCGGGGAATGAGACCCAGGCAAGGAGACAGGTCTACTTCAAGGAGGAAGGGGTAGATGTTAAGGGAAAGAGGAAACATAATTAGCAGATTAAAATGACTGCCAAGTTAAAAGCTTCCAACTATTCAGCATAGAAGTCATTCTTAGACCTAAACTGTTCTATTACCGATAACCATTAACTTACGGTTTTGCTGATTTCACAGAACTTCTTTATAGGAATTTTCCTGAGATCAGATCGGTATCAGGTGAACCAAATGAATAGTAATAAAGCCACCAGAAAAGTTACAAGTCAATATTAATATTCTTTCCAGACAGATGATTTTGAGGATTAGTACTTGAAGATGATCTTCTTCTTAGTTTCTTAGTCTAGTTATTATCAATGGTTACTCAGGACCAAACAAGGAAATTCTGAATGTATTTGGTTTGTAGGAATATAACGGAGTCACTGAACAATCCATGAAATAAAATTTGTTATTCTGAAAACCAGTTTCATATTTAGGTACATTAATACAGTGACAAAAGGCATTGACAAGAAGTAGAAAAGGTTTTCCTATTACACTGAAGTCACGAGAACGTGAAAAATCGGCCTGTCAAATGTCACTGCCTCTGGGAATTTAATGTTCAGTGTCAGGTAAGAGTGTAAACCAGTTTTTCTGGAAAGTTCCAAATACATAAATAGTAAAACATTTTTCTCTACGTTGGCTTAATTCTACTTCTTCTCTACACGTGTTTAAGATGTTCGAGAGCTGTCATCCATTTATTTTTGGTTGATGGTAGATTTCTTCTTCTTTCATTTCACTTTAAAATTGAAATTTTTTATCTACCGAAGTGTTAGGTATTGGAACGAAGAATTTCATATATAGCTCTCAGCAGAGCCCAGAGAAGCCTGGCTGTGATTGTGACTTATATTTAAAACTCTTTGGGATGGGCCCTAAACGAGGTTCTGCATATTCCGCGGCAGGAGCAGCAAAACAAAATCATTCCAAGTTGTTGCAAATAGTGCTGTTTGTGTAGAAAGACGTTTTTTGCATTGGATAATAAAAAGGCTGAGGCTGCCCTTAAATAACATGCCTGGATTTTCAAGGTAAAGCTTCAAAATCATGAAAAGTCTTTTTACGAAGGGGAAAAAAATCACAATTCTAAGGAAAAAACCTCATTACTCAAATAATAAATTAAAATGACCATAAGCAACGTGACCATCTCCCTATAATAAAAAGGCCTGTATTTGTGGGCTAGACTAAGTTTTTCTAACTCTTAATAACTAATGAAAAGTTTCAAAAATCAAGCCCAAACAAGCTAAAATATTTTAAATGTGTAATTGAAGTCAACTGAGAACATTAAACTGGATTTATTACCACTGTGCCCCTAAAAGCTTTTCCTCCCTTAAATGTGATCTGTATAATCCTTACCTCCAAAGCAATGTAAAACCCAAGCTTGTGAAAATAAAGTTCATGGAGAACACTATCCTTCTGGTGACTGAAATCATTACTGGAAATAATTTTCCATGAAAACCTTTATTAGGAAATCCCCCGGGGCACCTGGGTGGCTCAGTTGGTTAAGCATCCCGACTTCAGCTCAGGTCATGATCTCATGGTTCGTGGGTTTGAGCCTCGCGTCGGGCTCTGTGCTGACAGCTGGGAGCCTGGAGCCTGCTTCAGTTTCTGTGTCCCTCTCTCTCTCTACCCCTCCCCCACATGTGTTCCGTCCCTCTCTCAAAAATAAATAAACGTTAAAAAAAATTGTTTTTAAATCTCCCAAATAATTTCACTGCTAGAGGTAATGCAAGAATACACATACACACAACATGCATGTGTTCATTATACTTACCGTTTTCTTATTTTTAAAACATTTTTAACCCAAAAACATTTTTTTTTTCAACGTTTATTTATTTTTGGGACAGAGAGAGACAGAGCATGAACAGGGGAGGGGCAGAGAGAGAGGGAGACACAGAATCGGAAACAGGCTCCAGGCTCTGAGCCATCAGCCCAGAGCCCGACGCGGGGCTCGAACTCCTGGACCGCGAGATCGTGACCTGGCTGAAGTCGGACGCTTAACCGACTGCGCCACCCAGGCGCCCCCCCAAAAACATTTTTACACTTGATCTTAGCCAAAAGGCCGAGAAGCGATCCAAAAACATTTTTAACATGAATTGGCCTGCCCCAAATTTTCATATTGGATCAACTACTTAGTCTGTGTTGGACAGATCAGGATTCATAAATAAATTTTAAAAAAACCCCAAAACGCTGCCATCTGAATTTCTAGTAATCTAATGTCTTTAGTAAATAGTTCGGATAAACATCTATTCATGCATTCTTTTCTCCATCCTTTATTGGGTGACTACCTAGGCTCTTTGAATCATCTTCTTTAGTCACATGGTGAATTATTTTCATTGAAATTTTACAAAATTGTACGAATATCACAGTTACAAATCCTAAAAACCAAAAGACACCATGGCAAATTTAAGATTAATTTTTTATTTAAGTATACATACCACATTAAAAGTTATCTCATAAAAATATGCTCCATATTAAATAATTTTAAAAATACAAAATGACAGGTATATAATGCTTTCGATCTCATTTATCCATTATCATCATGAATCCTTTGGTCCCTCAGGCTGCCTTAGTTGCCTCTCCTGAGGCTGGATGCAGCAGGATGTACCTGCGTCAGTGGGAGGAGCAAGAATCAAGGGTACTTGGGAGACCAGTCTCCATCATTACTGAGGATGCAGAGACACTCAGCACCATGAACGTGCTATTCAAATGTAAATGAGGAAACAATTTATCTGAGCAGCCTTCACGAAGCTTTTCATATAAAGTGTGTTGCGTATCACTTAAGATTTAACTAGTAATGAGCTCTACGGAAGTTACCTAACTAGTTCTGAGTCCTTTCAGGTAACATCAATATCCAGCTTCCAATTTCCACTCTTTAAAATATTTCTCCATTGTGCTCCTAGACTTCAAAGTGCCCACATTCACGGTAGGTATGATTTTCTGGGGCTTCAGCCACTGAACAAAACGTTTCATTTCTAGGTAGCTGCTGTGTTCACTATAAGGGATTCCTGCAACACCAAAGAAAAGGTATCGCCCATGAAAAATCAAATTACTAAAACAAAACCCCACACAAGCTCAAAATAAAAAGGTAAAGCAATCCACAGTATTTTTGTCAGAAACTCCTTGGTGCTTTATTACTGCTAAAAAAAAAATTGTTCATAACTTTTATGGAGAATAAAGATTAAAATGATACAGGAACTTTGAACATTAAAAAATTCTATTGCCTTTCTATGTAGACTTTTTTTCTTTTTTTTAAAGTGGGAAGGGGAAGAAAGGGTCAGTTTTTTTAATGTTTATTTATTTATTTTTGAGAGAGACAGAGAATGCGAGCAGGGGAGGAACAGAGAGAGGGAGACATAGAATCTGAAGCGGGCTCTAAGCTCTGAGCTGTCAGCACAGAGCCCCACGTGGGGCTCGAACTCACAAACCGTGAGATCGTGACCTGAACTGAAATCAGATGCTTAACCGACTGAGCCACCCAGGTGCCCCTCTATGTAGACTCTTAATATGTATCTCTCTAGATTCTTATTTTTAATTAGGTTTTCTTTTAAAATAATTCTTCTCCTTGTTTCCGATTCTGTCTCCCTCTCTCTCTGCCCCTCCCCCGTTCATGCTCTGTCTCTCTCTGTCCCAAAAATAAACGTTGAAAAAAAATTAAAACAAACAAACAAAAAAAACGGGGCGCCTGGGTGGCGCAGTCGGTTAAGCGTCCGACTTCAGCCAGGTCACGATCTCGCAGTCGGGTCCATGGGTTCGAGCCCCGCGTCGGGCTCTGGGCTGATGGCTCAGAGCCTGGAGCCTGTTTCCGATTCTGTGTCTCCCTCTCTCTCTGCCCCTCCCCCATTCATGCTCTGTCTCTCTCTGTCCCAAAAATAAATAAACGTTGAAAAAAAAAATTTTTTTTTTAAATAAAATAATTCTTCTCCTTAAACACTTCATTCAGCTACGTGTTTCAGGAAAATCCTGGAAAAAAATGAATAAAATTTGAAAAGTGTCAAGCAAGAAGTCTCTTGGTTCCTGGAGCAAGTAAGCAGATTCCAGCCACCCAAGCTTTTCACACATAAAAAATAAGCAACAAAATAAAAATAAAATCTTAAAAATCCTTTTATCTTTACTGAAGATGAAGAACCACAGAGAAAGGGAGGGAGAAAGGGTCCTGCCGTGAGTTAACTAGGGTCTTTCGGGGCTGAAATTAAGTCACTAGGCTAGAGACACAGCAAAAATGTTTCCATCACCCACTATTCCAATAAGCGATTTCTGAGGACAACGGTAACGCCCCTCCAAGAAATGAGAGAAATGAGTCAAATCTGTACCTCTCGCTGTCATGGCATCTAATCCAGTCTTCCTGCTGACAGCCTGACGATGGCACCTGAATGTCCAGGATACAACTGACTGCCCACCCCTCCTCCCAAGCAGTTCTACGGTTTCGTCCACACAGCACTGATCAGGCAAAGGGAACGATGTGTGTTAGCCAATGCCCATTTAGCTACTCCTGCCACACTCCTTTCTTTCAGTTTACGACGCACTAAAGACACAGCTGTAGAGAACGCAGAGGAATTCGAAACTCGAATGTTAAAGATTCCTTGGTGTCTGTTTTTCTCGGATCTTATTTTCACAGCTCTTTTTAAAAATGTAATAACAGACATTAAAAGTGAAAAAAAAATGTAATAGCTATACCGTATATTGAAATGTTTCCTTTGGTCTGGGGAATAATGTCTGCTATACCAGTTAACTTGTTAGAATGTGTCCATCCTGTAGGTCGAAAAGCCAAAATCTGATCATATTTTCCACCGCACTTCTTCAAATGACTCTGTAAAGCCTGTTAAATAAAAATAGGATACGTATTTAATGGTCCGTGAAGGTGGGTTATGCGGAAGAAAACAGAATGATCACGCTGGCATAATCTCAGCGAGTTGGTGCCTGGTGAACATTAATTTGCAATAACCTAGAGCCATACTTCCAAAAAAAAAAAAAGTCAAAATCACTGAAAAAAAAAAACCCTTTTCCCCTTATCTAAAGTTAAACAAGCTTAAGTACAGTCTGAAAATAAGATGAGGCACATTTAAACATAAGAATTATGTATTTAAAGATGGCATATCAGCTACCAAAAAAAAGAATGGAAAAAAAACAAAAAACAAACTCCAAGTCCTACTACTATGAGGATACTGAATACACAGCTAGGACGTTAGGGATAATAATAGTATGTAAGAGTATCCCTGTTAGAGATACTAATACTGACACGGGTAAACAGAGAGCCAAACATATCCACGTGCATATGTCCAACGGAGGACCGATGGACGGATAGAAAGTGGAAGCAATGCTGTCAATGTCTTCAGACTCAACACGCACACTTCAAAGACACGCACTGGCACTCTTCTTGGGGGCTCACTCCTTTTCACTCTTCAAACACGAACTAGAATACTTTCAACACTTTTCATGCTGCTACCATTGGAAGTACTGGGCTTCCCTAAGAAATCTTGAGCAGAATTTTCCAAACTAAAGTCATCATAAGTGCTGACATTTGATGAAATGTGACAATCAGTGACCCAGGTTCAATCTTTGAAAGATGAGAAAAATCCAAATAAAAAGAGTCACGGGACAAGAGATACCAAAAGTCTAATACTTTTGGTCGTAAGACAAAACCCACGGTGTCAAGGGCTTAGTGTAAATTTATAATAAAATTCTAGTTTTATGTAAAATAATAAAAAATCTAAACTGCACATGGTGTCATCTTGGATTTCTGAAGCTCTTTTCTTCCTTAATCATACATGCTCTGAACTATTTAGTATTATAAAAGATGCTGGTAGAAAGTTCTGAAGAAAACAAAGACCAATCCATTCATCCATCTACTTAGTCCTTCATCTAATAAACATCTGCTCCAGTATTAGGCCATGTCATGGGGTCAGAGTGCTGGGTAAGAGACACAGCCTTCACGTTCTGGAAACTTATAGCCCGGCAGGGAGATGGTCAATAAAACCCACTGTGTGGATCTTTTTTAGAAATGGAAACCATAGGCCCTGTCTTAACTTGTTCTACTTCTGATCATGTATTACACCATCAATAACTGGAAGCCTTACAGATTGATCTTTTCACAAAGGATTCATTTTAATTTTTTTTTAAAGAAACAGTTGTCTTTTCTTTTTTTTTAATTTATTATTTTGAGAGAAAGAGAGAGAAAACATGGACGGGGAAGGGCAGAGAGAGGGACACAGAATCCAAGGCAGGTTCTGCAAGCACAGAGCCCGATGCAGGGCTCGAACCCATGAGATCATGACTTGAGCTGAAACCAAGAGTTAGATGCTCAACTGAACCACCCAGGTGCCCCTTTAAATTTTTTGTTAATGTTTATTTACTTTCCAGAGAGAGAGAGAGAGAGAGAGAGAGAGAGAGAGAGAGACTAAGCACGAGTAGGGAAAGGGCAGAGAGAGAGGGAGACACAGAACCCAAAGCAGGCTCCAGGCTCTGATCTGTCAGCACAGAGCCCGACACAGGGCTCGAACCCACAAACCGTGAGATCATGACCTGAGCCAAAGTCAAACACTTAACTGACTGAGCCACCCAGGCGCCCCCACAAAGGACTCCTTTTTTAGAAGAAATTCCTAGAAATGAAATTGTTGAGTAAAAAGATTTACCCCACTTTCCACTACTATCCAAGTGGATAAGAGTGCTAATTTCTCTATATCATGGCATAGGAATATTACTTTCTTAAAAAGTATGCCAATTTGGTAGAAGACAAACATATCCCTGTTTTGTTTTTTACTTTTATGTTTGATCACTAGGTAGAGGCTAAACATTTGACTGTGTTTATCAGACATTTGTATTTCACTGCTGAATTAATAACAATCTTTTGACTTCTCACTTGTATCAATGATTTCTCATTAAATCCCTACCATTAAACAGTCATATTTCTTACCAATTACTGCCTCTCCACAAAAAAGTTTAGGTTATGGACAGATAGCTAAGTTTTCATTATAATCCCTGCCTCTGCAAACTTTTGGGGTTTTTGTCTTGCTTAGTCTAGATCTAGGTAAGCGTAGTACTATTTGCTTACGTACTAACTCTCTTCCCCCTGTGCTCACAAAGAAAAGGAAATAATACAAAACAAAAGCAATTATATGTACAATATCGTAAAGTGAGAGTCCAGCTCTCAATGTAAGTCATGAAACACATCCATTCCTATTTGCTCTGCAAAAACACTCAGTAGAATTAAGTGAGAATTTCCGCTTTTCACGAAACAAACCGAAGTTACCACAAAAACATCATCAACCCGTGCCACAAACAAAAACCAAGGACACTATCGTCCAAGCCAAACATACAGGAAAGACTGCCAACAGCCACTAGTCATTCATTAGCCGCAACTGAAGAACTACTACCATCTTAGGAATTTTATCAACAATGATCTGGGGCGCCTGGGTGGCTCAGTTGGTTCAGGATCCGACTCTTGATTTCGGCTCAGGTCACGGTCTCGGGATTTGTGTGTTCGAGCCCCGTGTCGGGCTCCATGCTGACGGTGTGGAGTCGACTTGGGATTCTCTCTCTCCCTCTTCCCTACTCACGCTCTCTCACTCTCGAAATAAAAATAAATAAACTTAAAAAAAAAAAAAAAAAGGAATGATCTAGTCACTATAAGTCTCTGATCCGTGACTTGTGTCTGTTTATTGGTAACTAGTTTGTGATAAAACTGCTTTCACTACATGCAACCGGAATTGGTTTTCAGTGTGTAATCATCTATAACGTTACTGTTGTAATATCTGATCACAGTCAATCAGGTAACTGGAGGTGGTAATTAACTGTGTACCACATATATAGACTTGGGATACTGAACTAGATAGCATGAATGGTTTTATAGGGTTTCTAGGGCTTTCAAGCCTGCCTAACAAACCCTGAAAATTGTATATTTACCTTTTCACAATCATTAGCTCTGATGCAACAGAACTATTTTTGGTTGGCAAAAAAGTTGGCTTTACTCCCTCTTTCTGTCCCTCCCCGGATCATACTGACTCTGTCTCTCAAAAATGAATAAGAGTTAAAACAATATTTTTAAAAATTAAAAAAACTGGCTTGAGGTACAAACTAAAATACAGCCCCATGGTAACCATCAGCTTCCACTCCACCTGTGTTTTGTAGATAAGTAATTTCCAAAAATGTCATCAATAACTTTCATGGAGGAAGGGGAGGGGCTACTGAAGGCAATACCAACAACAGATAACAAATACAGAAAAAGACAATGATTTGAGATATTCTTTTTTTTTCTTGTCTTCAAGACAGACAACTGCTAGCATTTATTTTCCCCAAAGTGCACAGTTCAGTGGTTGTTAGCATACTCATAAAGCTTCATGACCATCATCACTATCTATTTCTAGAACATTCTCATCACCCCAAAGAGAGACACTACCCATTAGCAGTCACTCCTCATCCCCTCTCTTTCAAGCCCCGGCAACCACTAATCTAGTTACTGTGTCTAAGGTTTACCTCCTGAGAACATTTCCCATAAATGGAATCACATAATATGTAGCCTTTTGTACCTGACTTCTTTCACGTGGCATCATGTTGTCAAGGCTCATTCACACTGTAGCGTGTACTATTAATTCATTCCTTTTTATAGCTGGATAACATTCCTACTTTATGGATATGGTACATTTTGTCTATCCATTCATCATTTGATGGATATTTGAGTTGTTTCCACTTCTTTGCTATTATGAATAACGTGGCTGTGAACATTTGTGTCGAAGTTTTTGTGTGGATCTATGTCTCCAATTCTCTTGGGCATACGCCTAAGATTAGCTGGTCATATAGTCACTCCATGTTTAACATTTTAAGAATTATCAAACTGTTTACCAAAGCAGCTGCACCATTAATCATCTCACGAGCAATAAATAGGGTTCCAGTTTCTCCATATTCTCACTAACAAATGACACCATCTGTCTCTTTATTATCACTATCCCAGTGAGTGTAAACTGGCAGCTCACTGTGGTTTTGATTTATGGTTTCCTGATGACTAACAATGTTGATCCTCTTTTTTCATGTTTTTTAGGCCATTTGTTTACCTTCTCATTCGTTTGGCCATTTATACCTTCTCATTCCCTCCTCAGCCCTCTACCACTTGGCCTCCTCCAATATCGCTTCAAAAAGTTCTTGTCACCCAACATGTTCTAATTGCCAAACTGCCGTTCTTTGCTTACGTGACCTCCGTGCAGCACAAGGTACCTTTAAAAACTCTTCCATGAAAAGTTCTACTCCCTCATTTCTACAAAACTCTAACTCTTCCACCCCTATTATCCTCCTAAATGGGTCATTTGTTCAAAGGGAACAAACTAAGTAGGAAATAAAACTTTAAGATAAAAATCATAAAAACATGCCATACTGTCCTCAAGATATCAATGTTCGTTTTATGAATAATCAACATCTCATTAACCTCCACAGAAATCAGATGACTCCCAAATTTAAAGTACTTTTCCAAAGATGGCTTTAGAGGGACAAAACTCTGACTTGATTGTCCCTGAAATTTTTTATGAATTATATACTCAGGAAAATAGACCACAAAAATTTTGCCTTTCTCTCATGAACAAAGGAATAGTTACGCCTGTTACAATTTCCTTATTCCAGGGGCTAGAACTAAAATAACTCATTTTCTTTTTTTTTTTAAGCTATTTCAAAAAGCTCCATAAATGTTATTTCATGAACATCTTAACAAAAGTGAAAATACATTTTGTGTGTGTGTGTACATTATGTTCTGATCTATTTTTAATACACAGTTCTGATGCATTCCATTGCTAGGTGTCCAAATATTAGTAAGTGGAATGAATCTTAGTATAGGAGTAAACCTGACAAATAAAGGTCCCAAATCAGAGTGAGCTCATATCTTCTGTCTCTTAACCTCTGCCTCAGAACTAACACTAGAACATCCTTTTTGAATGCACTCCCACTGTTGCACTTAATCCTCACAGCCCGTAAATTTCCAACATATATCAGTATTATAGGGGCTTACAATTAATACAGAATAGACCTTAACACAAGTAAGAACTCTTAGAATTCTCCATTCATTGCTCTACTCACTGGAAAGGAATGGAAGACAATCTTCAAAACATAAGGTGTGAATGATCAGATAGTTGCATACTTTCCTACTTTTGTTTCTTTTATGATAGTTCTCTAGTTCCCAGGACATGTGAATTACTCTATACAGCTGTTCACACACACACGTGCGCGCGCGCACACACACACACAAAATAAAAGCACTGTAAATTCCACTTAAAAGACCTTCTAGGGCAAAGTTTACTATGACTCCACTCTAATTCCTCCAAGTTAAACTCAAGTAAAATGGGATTCCAGTTTATAATCATTGCATTACCTTTTCTAGTTTATGCTAAAAAGACATCTCATGAATGCTTACCTTAAAGTTAATTTGCATCATTGGGAGAAGGTGAACCAGTGAATTGCACATATCTGTAGTGATGAGGGAATTAAGTTCTGGGATGTTGAGGCACTGTAAGGTTTTATATTTTTCTTGGGACATGCCCACTTTTGAACCTAAAACGTCAGCGATGGCTATAGGCAAAGGAAAAGGTTGAAAATAGTAAAATCACAGCTTATAAAAAAAAATTAAGTTACAACTTAATCAAAATTTAAAATAAGAATTCCCCCCCCAAAAAAATTCAAAACGTTTACACTTTTAATATTTCAAAAACACTGAGTACTTTTGTTGGTTAACTATATGAAGTAAGAACTGTGAGAAATCCAAAGAACTTATTTTTAAGACCTAGTATTTAAAAATCACAAAAGATGTATAGACAGGGGTAGAGGAAAAGAAGGAACCAAAGTTGGAGGAGTTAAAACTCTGGCTTTATCACTTCATATCTTAATGTTTGCCACGATGCGACCATAATCAGGGGGAAGTGCCAAGTATTTTGTAAAATAGTCTAATGCCATCTGGACAAGCTACAATTGCATATCCAGAAATCATTTATGTACAAAAATTAAAACTGTTCTCTAAAGTAATTAATTGATGGTTATCCTCAAAGAATGCAGAGACACAATTACGCATTAGTAAATTTTCCAAGTTCACTGAAATACTAACGTAGCACGGACATTTGCTCTAGAAACACTGTATAGACGCATAGGCAATGGCACACGCACTTACCAGGCATTTCCATTAAGTTAAGCCTTTCAAAGTTTAAAGGAACCCAACTCTATCAATTTTTCTTCAAAGGTAATATTGCACCATTTCAGGAAAGAAGTATCAAGTGCAAGCATCCAGACTGAAAGGGCTTTATGCAAAAGAGAATCTGATCTTTATAATATATTAATGTAAATTAGATACAGCCACCACCCACCTAGGAAGACTTTCTCTTTTCCAATAGAATAGGTGCCACAGACAACAAGAACACGTGGGTTTAGAGTTACTGCCTCAAAGGCAGTGTTGATGGCAAACTGGATAACCTCTTGCTGCGACGGGAAGGAGTATTCTGGGCTGCAGTATCTGTAATATGTTAAAAACGGTACTTATTAAATGAGCAACAAGAAAGCCAAAGCATTAGGCTGGACGTTGTTCTAGAAAACAAGCTTTAGCAAGCGTATGTACAGCAACAGTATGATGTATTAACACCACTCTGGTTATGGACTGCCTACGGTTAAAATATTTGTGACAGGCCAGGGGTAATTTCTGATGAAATTCTGCATCTTCAATGTATCTTTTTCATATTTCTTTTATCACCCTCATATAAAGAAACTGCCCCTTTTTCTTGAAGGACTGTTCTAGCCAGCCAGCTATTTTAGCTATGAATTACAAACCTCAGCAGCTTTTTTGTTTTAACCCCAATCACTGTCAAAGAAAATACTAGTGACAGGGATTATCTCTGAACTAAAGAATTCTGATTTCGTTTAAAAATTAAAATGATGTGGGGCGCCTGGGTGGCTCCGCCGGTTAAGCGTCCGACTTCAGCTCAGGTCATGATCTCGCGGTTTGTGAGTTCGAGCCCTGCGTCGGGCTCTGTGCTGACAGCTCGGAGCCTGGAGCTTGCTTCGGACTCTGTGTTTCTCCCTCTCTCTGCCCCTCCCATGCTCATGCTCTGTTTCTCTGTCTCGCAATAATAAATAAACATTAGAAAAAAAAAATATTTTTAAATAAATAAATAAATAAGTGATGAAATCAGATTTGAATGTACTGAAGTAGCTTTAAATCAAACAGTGAACATTCACATGGTTATCTGCTCTTCTGAGAAGGTACAGAAATATGTACAATATTACAGGAATACTACAGATCCAGTTGGGTCTACCTCAATACAATAACACCAAATATAAAATTAACCCTAAGACTACTAGCTACCTGTCTCCACTTGGGATGAAAACCATGAAAATGAAAATCTATCATTTTTTTTTACTTAAAAAATGTCACAAAGTAAAAATATCAAAGAAACATATTTTTCCCCATTTTCAAAATTGTTTTTGCTAGTCAGCCATAATAATAGAGAAGACACTTAGGTCTTTTCTCTGATAAAAAACCCACAAAGAAATTCAGAATTCTATGTTGAGCAAAACTAAGTAACAAAAAAAAGGTGTTTTGGGTTTTTTTTTTTTTTACTTATTATTTTCTTTATTTACCTAGTATTTAAAGTACATATTAAAAAATGGAAAAATTAGCTATAGTGTTAGAAAACTGGATGTGGAAAGGCCATTTTTTTATTAAAATATGCCATCCAAACTCACTTCTTTTTTTTTTTAATTTTTTTTTTCAACGTTTTTTATTTTATTTTTTGGGACAGAGAGAGACAGAGCATGAACGGGGGAGGGGCAGAGAGAGAGGGAGACACAGAATCAGAAACAGGCTCCAGGCTCCGAGCCATCAGCCCAGAGCCCGACGCGGGGCTCGAACTCACGGACCGCGAGATCGTGACCTGGCTGAAGTCGGACGCTTAACCGACTGTGCCACCCAGGCGCCCCTAAACTCACTTCTTAAAACAGGTTGAAATAGTTGAAATAATTAAATTCTAACAAAATGATGAGGTATTTTAATATATAATAAAAAATGGCTGGTGCCATTATGTTTATATAACATTTAGGAATTCAAAGTTGTCACTTAAAAATTACATTTGGAGAAACGAACAAAGAATTTTGAATATTCTGAAGCAGAATCGCATTTTGGCTTCTGCTTCTTCTCCACAATTACACTTAATAGTTACACAAGTACTTTGAAAAAATAACTTAAAAGAGTGTTTCCTAAAGTTTGCCCCCCCCCCCCGTTTTTCCTTCCTTGTTTCAGTAACAGGATTCTCACAGAAACCATATTTTCAAAAGGAAATTACAAAAAAGAAAAAACTGAGTCGTAGCTGGTTAGGACTATGTCCTCTCAAATTTGTTCTTAAGCAAGTATGTAGTTTTTCAAACAGCATTTCTCTAATAGTCTTAAGATGGTAATTGGTAATCAGCCATCATTTTGATTCCCTAAGCACCTGTGCACATTATTCATGATCTACGGGGCAAATATTGTCAGCGGGAAAAGGAAGCATACAAACAAAGCCTCTCTTACGTCGTATCTAAGTAAAGCGTGTGGACTTTCTGGCCTGCGAGAAGAGAACGTTCCATGGTGGGGTGTGCTCGGAAGTCTCCGGTGTGTAACAGGACTTTACCATTAGGAAGATAGAACAGGATCATGACAGCACCTGGACAGCTGGACACAAAGGAATATTCTTAACACGCGGCAAGGAAGCCAAAGGAAGAGAACTTATTCGGTTTTAGTAGGTGAAGACGCAGCACTGCATATAGAGGAAATGGAGCATTTTTACTTTAGAAAGTTTATTTACATCATAAAAAAAAAAAAAAAAAATCCAGGCTCAGGAAAGGATTAATTC
This sequence comes from Herpailurus yagouaroundi, assembly GCF_014898765.1. NCBI lineage: Eukaryota > Metazoa > Chordata > Mammalia > Carnivora > Felidae > Herpailurus > Herpailurus yagouaroundi. The sequence goes on from NW_024412404.1 coordinate 51,175,284, forward strand.
AACAGGCCAGGTTTGTTCAAACTCCACACTTCCCCACCTAAAACGTGTCTTTAGGACTAGTCCTTGGCCGGCCCTTGAGACAGGAGTTCTGAGTCCTTGGAATCTTCCGCCCCGTAAGAGTGCTTTGTGCGCCTGACGCCTGGGGCCACGTGTTACTAGCTTGATGTGAGAGTTTATGCTAATGGTGTTTCCTATGGTGAATATCTGGTTTTGCTCTCTGGGCCTGGAGTCTGAGTAGCTGAGGCAAGTCACGTGGGTGCTGCACGTGCACATGACTGACATCCCCGCTGGACTCAAGGCTCCATGAGCTTCCCAGCTTGGTCAGGCTTTGCATGTGTGGTGACACATGGCTGCTGGGAGAACTAAGTGCATCCGTGCCACTCATTAGAAGGGTACCTGGAAACCCGGGCCTGGTTTCTCCTGGACTTTGCCCCCATTTGCCTTTTCCCTTTGCTGATTTTAATCTGAATCCTTTCGCTGTCACCATGAGTAGGACAACTTTTCTGAGTCCCCTGGGTCATCCTAGGGAACCACTGGGCCTCACGGTAGACTTGGGGACGCTCTACCATATTGGGGCTTGGAAATTACTGCCAAAACACAGGAAACTTTAATTTTGCATTTTAGGAAAAAATATGACATAATTACTTTTGTAATTAAAAATTACCCCTTAGCTTCCTGCCCCCAAACTTCAGATGAATGACTGAAGTGGGAAAGAAATAATACCAACGTTACCAATAATAATGATACCAAGACTGGGGAAGAAATACCAATATACACAACATCTTTCAGAAAATAGAGGAGGAGGGAATATTTCATGAGGCCAGCATTACCCTAATGTCAAAACCAGACAAAAGCATTATTAAAAACACCAAAAAACTACAGACCAACATCCATTATGAAAACCAGATACAGAAGTCTTTAACAAAATATCTGGCATATGAAATCCAGCAATATATATTTTTAAAAGGATAATCCATGAAGATTAAGTGGGGTTTATCCCAGCAATGCAAGGCTGGTTTAACATTCAGAAAACCCATCATGATTATTTACCCTGTTAACATTATAAAGGAGAAAAGTTATATGATATTCTCAGTAGGTGAAGGAACATGTGACAAAATTCAATATCCATTCATGATTACAAACTCTGTAGACCAGGAAGAGAGGGCATCTTCCTCAACCTAATAAAAGGCATTTATGAAAAACCCATTGCCAACATCAAGCTTAATGAGAAAGGCTGAAAGCTTTCTTCTTAGGGTCAGGACCAAGGCAGCATCTCTGCTCTCACCACTGAGAGGTTGAGCCAGGACCAAAACCAAGAGGGGAAAAAAAGCACTCTGAGTGGAAAGAAGTAAAACAAAATTGTCTATACTTACAGATGACATGATCATACACGTAGAAGATTTCTAAGAAATCTATAAAAAAACCTACTACAACTAATGTGCAAGTTTAGCAAGGTCTCAGGATATAAGGTCAATAAACAAAAATCAGTTGTCCATCAAGAGGTGAATAAAGATATTGTAGTGTGCCCATACAACTGATACTATTCAGCAGTAACAAGGAACAAACCACTGATATACACATCAGCTTGGATGAATCTCAAAAACATGGACAGAAGCTGGATGCAAAAGAGTAGATACTATGCGATTTCATTTAGCTGAATCCCTAGGATTCAGGAAATGAACCACAAACCTAATCCATGGTGATAGGAAACAGATCAATGGTTCCCTGGGCCAGAGTCAGCGCGGGATTGACTGGGAAGGAGCATCAGGAAACCTTTTGGGGTGGGGAAAATTTCCGATATAATTTTTACTGTGGTGGGAATTACATGGGTGTGTATTTTTGTCAAAATTCAGCAAACACTTAAAATGGGTCTATTTTATTTATGTAAATTATGCCTAAAAAAGTTGGCTTAAAAAATATCAGAACTTGAGTTGTCATAATTGGTGATTAAAAAAAGAAACAGAAGTTAGCAGACAGAAATTTAAAGGCAACCTGAAGACAGAGCATGGGTCTGGATTTCTGGAGACCTAGTCTTAATTTTAATTCTCTATACATCTGTGATCTCTAAGGTACACAAGGCTAAAATTGTATGAAAAGTAGGAAGAAGTGCAGTTGAGAATTACACTTTGGCAATATGATACTGACAGTGCTTTACATTTAAAAAGAAAAAAAAAAAGAGGGAAAAAGGGAAACCATTTTCAAGAAAAAAAAAATTCCAAGTCTTTAGTATTAAAAGCTTGAAGAATTTCTTAAAAGGAAACAAAAATCCTCTGGTATCTGAATGGAGTACAATCTGTTAACTTATATAAGTGATCTTAAAGAAAATGGCCAAAACTAAAAAAATAAAGAAAATGGCAGGGGCTCAGTCGGTTAGGTGTCTGACTTTGGCTCAGGTAGTGATCTCGTGGTTTGTGAGTTCGAGCCCCGCATTGGGCTCGGTACTGCCAGCTCGGAGCCTGGAGCCTGCTTCCGATTCTGTGTTTCCCTCTCTCTGCCCCTCCCATGCTCATGCTGTCTCTCTGTCTCTCAATAACAAATAAAATTATTATTTTTTAATTTAACAAGAAAAAAGAAAATGGCAAAAGGTTATGTCTTCAAAACAGCGACACGTTAAAATGTTTTTTTTTTTTTTAAATAAGAGGGATGTCGTATGTTAAACAGTAATTTAAACTGCATCAAAATGGGTTAGATAATATTTAAAGGATCCCATTATATTTAATCTCTGATTCTGTAATCGGGCACGTTATTTTTTTTTTTTCAAAAGGAGAAACACATGTGAGAGTTTTTAAAAATTTTTAAAAATTAGGAATTTTTAAAAATAGGAATTTTTTTAAATATAGGAATAATGGTTTCAGTAAGACAGTTCTTAAATAAACTTATTTTTGTTAATATTTTAAAAAATAGGCCAGCCTTAATATAACTTTAATACTTACTGGTTGGCATCAAGCAAAATGACTTTTACACCATTTACTATACATTCAGTGTCCATTGGTAGTGGATGGACATATTGCTTTTGCATGTGAAGTTTGCTCTTCAACAAATTGCCGGTTATCTGCAAAACAGAACGCACTTGTTGCTGATACAGAGAAACACTGAGTCTCCTATTTCAGATCTAGTTTAGAACCAAGCATCTTAGTCTACCTGTTCTCCCACTGATATTCATGGAAATCCTCTCGAATACCAGAAAAAAAAACCTCCTAAAATGACTGTCGCAATTCTGCTTAAACACTGTCGCTGGCTCTCCCTATCTATGTAAAGTCTCTCGTCTCCAGATGACAACCAAAACCCGTATGAGCCGGCCCCTGCTCATTTCTGCGGGTTTATCTTCTGTTATTCCCTATCTCATGGTTAGCCATTCTGAATTATCCGAAGTGCCTGGGATGGGTCGATTTCTAAGGTGTGTGTGCGCTTATACAAACTCTACTCTCTACCTAGAATGTCCTCTCCTCTCTCTTCCACCTGGTTCTGGAATCGGACAGACCTGTGTTCAAATTCTGGCTCTGCCATTATTAGCTCTATGACTTGGGGGCACGTTATTTAACCCCTTTCCCAGCCTCAGTTGCCTCATTAATAAAAAGAGGTTAGGGGTACACGGGTGGCTCAGTTGGTTGAGTGTCCGACTTTGGCTCAGGACATGACCTCACACTTCCTAAGTTTGAGCTCCATGTCGGGCTCACTGCTGTCAGCGCAGAGCCTGCTTCAGATCATCTGTCCCTCTCTCTCTCTGCCCCACCCCCACTCACGTTCTCTCTTTCTCTCTAAACTAAATTTTTAAAAAACTTAAAAAAAAAAAGAGGTGAATTCAAGAATTCAAGAATGCTTGAGGATTAAATCAAATTCTAGCCAAATCCCTTAGTAGTAGGCATTAAAATAGTCATTTCTTTTCTATCTTTTTTAGAGAGAGAGAGAAAGGGAATACACAAGGAGTAGAAGGAGAGAGAATCTTAAACAGTCTCCATGCCCTGCGCGAAGCCTGACACCAGGCTCGATCTCACAACCCTGAGATCATGATTTGAACTGAAATCAGGAGTCCGATGCTTAGCCGACTGAGCCACCCAGGCACCCTTAAAATAGTCACCTTTTAATAATTAATTCAAGGTATCTCTTTCACCAGGAAACTTTCTCTGACCTTGGCCTAGGACAGTGTAAAGCACTTTCTCCTACTTGCTGGCATTCTGCTCAGTTTTCTAGCACAATACCAACCCCATCACCATGTACTTGGAAAAGTATCGCCTGAAGGCTGTGAGTGCCTTGAAGTTAGGTATTTTGCCGTGAATGTCTTTTAAGGTACTCAATAGATGTTTACTGGATGAAACTTAGGTGTTTTAGTGCACCATGAAGTGCATGAAGTAGTTTACTGTTTCCATATAAGAAAGCATTAAACAAAAATCGTAGGGGCGCCTGGGTGGCTCAGTCGGTTGAGCGTCCGACTTCAGCTCGGGTCATGATCTCACAGTCTGTGAGTTCGAGCCCCGCGTCGGGCTCCGTGCTGACAGCTCAGAGCCTGGAGCCTGCTTCGGATTCTGTGTCTCCCTCTCTCTCTGCCCCTCCCCGACTCATGCTCTGTCTCTGTCTCAGAAACAAACAAACGTAAAAAAAAATTTTTTTTAAATCTTATTGTAACTATTGACAATAGCTCATTTAATTTTAGAATCTTAATGTGGAATCTATTTTCTCATAGCTTTTCTAGTAGGATGACAGATCTTACAACGTTAGTTACTCTTTTTCAACCACAGTGCTTAGAAATTCTCTGCATTCCATACATTTAGAGTTTAGAATACTGAAACTTACCTCACTACAATAAACTGGAAATGTGAAGTTTTTAGACAATCCAGCGTAATGATCAGAATGAAAATGTGTGAGAAAATAGGCTGTGCAACCTTCCACCAGTCCGTACTGGAAGGCATCAACTGTAAAGCCAGTCCCTGTCACGGAAAGAGCACACAGCTGCTTGAGTGATAGCTAAAACGGGGTGGAAGATGCTCAGTTCGAATGTAAACAGATCCTACCATCTATACATCTCGATTCCAACTGAGCTTTACACCCTAAAACCTTATTCCACATAAATTCAGCAAAATCGGATACTAGAAATGAAAAGAGGTCTTGTGAGTTTCTAGTAAATATCCCACTATTGGCTTTGCTTTTTCAATGAATAACTGTACCAAAAGAAATTAAAATGCTAAGCTACAAACCAATTATTTCTTTGTTTTCCTGACTTAAATCCTTCACTTCTACAAAACAGCAAAAGGAAAATGCTATATTTCTTCTTATTTTATTCTATTTTGGCAGTGCACACTGGGGGCAGACATGGTTGAAGGCCCAAGTAATCTTACAAATTACAGCGGCTGAGGGTCTCCGAAGGGTCACAGTACAATAACAGATGAACAGCATATGCAGTATTCGCACTTCACGGTGTGGGATGGGAGGAAGTAAGCAAATAAATTCTGGGGTGCCTGCTGGCTCCGTCAGCAGAGCACGCAACTCTTGATCTCGAGGTTGTGAGTTCGAGGCCCACAATGGGTGTAGAGATTACTTAAAAATAAAATCTTTTTTAAAAAATGCCCAAAAAAGGCTACCTAGAGGAGTTATAAGAAAAAAAAAAATGGTTGAGGTGTTCTGAAAAATGTTCATGAAAGAAATAGCCAAGGGTGTGGATTGTGAGGAGACAGTAAACAGGCATACTTCACAATCCCACTGAGGCTTATCCACACACAGCATACCAGTCTCTGGCTCACTTAAAATACAGAAAACTCATCACAGGAATCATTAACAACAAAACTGGAGCTCTGATGTACATAAATGCTATTCCCTACATAAACATTTTGGATTCTAGATCGGGAATATCAAAGCACTTTAAAAAGTCTTTCTGAAACCGGGTATATTTTGGCAGCTTTATATTCTCTTCAGAAGAAGAGTTACTGGTTTCTTCAATAATCAAATTCATTTTACTATGCATTTTTGTAATTCACTTATGAAGGCACTGGGAATTATAAAATATGAAAAGGCTGAGAAACTAAGTTATGATGTGCATTAAAACTATTTGACATTTATTATGACCTATGCAATTTGTTAGTTTTCCTTCTTTGAAGCTATTTAGCACTCAGTATTTCTCTTAAGGGCATAGGGACTGTTTTTACTATAACTACTTACAGAGGGCCTTTCCTCCTTCCATATTAAGCTGACCTTTACTCAACTGTGTCAAATCTGTAATATCTACCTACTAGTATAGGATCTTGTACACAGAACATATTTAATAAAAGTTTGCTGCATTGAATAGGGCAAAAACATTCCAATAGGCCAAAAAAAAATCGGTTACAGGTCAATGAACTATAAAAAACAAAGGAAATACATAAAAAAATTGTTTTTTTATAATTTTTTTTTCTTTCAACGTTTATTTATTTTTGGGACAGAGAGAGACAGAGCATGAATGGGGGAGGGGCAGAGAGAGAGGGAGACACAGAATCGGAAACAGGCTCCAGGCTCCGAGCCATCAGCCCAGAGCCTGACGCGGGGCTCGAACTCACGGACCGCGAGATCGTGACCTGGCTGAAGTCGGAAGCTTAACCGACTGCGCCACCCAGGCGCCCCTAAAAATTGTTTTATACAAACACAGACACATAACATGGGGAATGAACATGAAATTTTAAGTTGATTCTTTGTAGGTATATTAAACATGGGCATTTCAACTTACCAGGTATTTTCTTATAGAATGGGCATGTCTTTTTTCTTAATTGTCCTGCATTAGATGACTCTGGGATTTTTGTGTTCCCTCTCTGCAGCCTGCCACAAGCTGATTTTACGAAGACTTTGTCTTTCCTTAAACTGAGGGTTTCGGATTCTGTCCTATCAATAAGGCGATGTGACCTCTTCTGATGTGCTCCTGCCTGTAGCGAATCTGACTTTTTCAGTCGCTTTCTTTGATGCTGTGACCTCTCACTGGAAAATTCCACGGAGGGCTGAGTCTCACTTAAATTCTTTGCATCAAATTCTAAATCACTTAGTGATTTTTCGGCTTTCCTCTTGCGCTGCCGGGACCTCTTTTCCTTAGGACTTACAGCTGGATTGAAGTTCAGCCCTTCTACTGCACTTCCCTCCAGCAATTTCTCTTCTTTTCTTTTGGGTGGCAGACCAAAATAAACACCTATATCCGTTTGTTTCATTACCTTGGAAGAAGACTGTGTCGCAGGACAGCTTGGACCAGATGGCGATATTTTCAGAGACTCGGCTGCGGTAGATGCACTAGATTTCCCTGTATTTGGAATTGTAACTTTACTGCCTTGTACACCACCTAATGCCTTTCCGCAGACACATGTGGAGTTAGTACTGTTCTTAGCACTGAAGTTCCTATTTGATGCTTTCCTAATTTTACTCTGGGTTGGATGGAAAGAAAGATCCCCTTCTCCCTGGCTTCCAAAAGCTTTCGGCATTTCACGATTAAGTGATGGAAGGGAAACCTGATTGCCAACAGCTGATTCTTCAAGTACCTGTTTCTGTTTATTTGCCCGACATTGTGGCTTGCCAGGTTTTGCTGTGACAGCTTGGTAACTAGAAGGAAGCCCCTCTGCGAATGCCGATGGCAACGGCACGAAATCATCACCGGTATGCGCCCCATCATCACGTGAAGTGATGCTCTTATTCTGGAAAAGAGGCCGAGACGAACCGGTTAGCGTGCTGTATTTATTCAATACTTCATCGTGTTGATCCTGAGTTAAGAAGCCGTGCACGTGGGGGCCGCGCTCCTGCTGGTCCCTCAGGGAGGAGCCACGGAGTTGGTGAAACAAAGAAGAGCTGGTGTCATCTTCTCCCAGGCTGCCATCTTTAGAGCTTTCTGTAAACAGCAGTTCCTGCTGTGAATCACCTAGCTTTTCATCTATCTCGTCAGTCTCTTCATCACTTTGAAGTGGAGAGTAAGAGATTTCGTAGCTGCGAAAGCCATTTTCTGGCAGTGGCGAGAGTGCGCGTTCTGAGTTGTTTTGGCTGTCTAATTCTTCAGCGAGAGGCAAACCAACTCCTACTGGTTTGTCATTATTAACACATCCTGCAAGTCGTGGGGTGGATTGGGATGTTTGGAGATTTGTCAAAGAACATATCTTGGTATTGGTTTGAGCAGGAGACTGAGATTTCTTTAGACACGGTGTCACTGATGAGGGCGTAGTTGAAACGGTTTTGAAGTTTTCCGTCTGTTTCTGATGCAGAGACCATCTTTCCTCAAGGCTACAGAGGAAGCCTGAATTAGTCTCACCGAAACGACCCCCTGGCCCATGTGGTGAGCTGCCGAGAGGCTGGTTGCTGGCTCTGCTCTGAGCCAGCAGGAGGTGAGTGTATCTCTTGAAATGAGAAGGAATTGTTGAGGTACACACAAGACCATCAGGACACTCTGAAAATTTTAACAAAGAAAAAAAGTAATAGAGGATCAAAACACAGACAGAGTCAACACGTAAGTGAAAAGTCATCAGTCCTACTTTGAAGCCTTAGGACCATGGCTATCTTTATACAATCAAAAGACCCAGCGTAAAATAACAATAATCCAGTATGGTTTTGCAAGGTGCTCGTTATGAGTTTTAAATCAAATACTTCTTAAAGTTTCTTTGCAGATGATCTTTTTCCAAAACAATTTTTAATACTAATACCTTCCCCCCTTCCCCAAGTACCTCTCATAAATACGAACTCCTTCAAAATGCAGTTCATGCTTACATGAAGTATTTACAGGTGCTCACTAGTCCAGATTTGCTCAGGCAATAAAGAGTGAAAAAGACTCGTGTGTCTGTCAGAGAACTAAAGTTCTACCCCAATTTTTATCTTATCAAGCAGTATGGATTTGTGACGATTAAAGTACCCAATTAGGGTCCATTTTTTTTAATATTCACACTGCATAGGATAACAGTAATAGTCTAATTAGTAATAGCTGTTCATACACTGAATATTTTAGATTCTAAGATTTGAAATTCAATTTGATAAACTGGTTAATAATAAGGCTTTAATAATCTGCAAACTACTCCCCATCACACTATTATAATTGAGAACCATTCCGTAAACCATCTTGGCAAATCCCCTTGTACGTTAATTTCCAGCTTTATAAAAAAAATAAAAATGAAAAAAATGACCCCTCTTCCTCTCCAAAAAGATGTTACATTAAACTAGAAGACCTCACTGCTTAATTTAAAACCACCTCATCAAAGTATTTGTAATGGAACCGAATTCAATTCAAGAAGAGTCTGTCTGAGATTCTATTCCTAAGGTTAGGCAATGAAAAAACTACAGAAAAACCTCTTTCAGGTGGTTTCATCCTAAGACATTTCACCCTGAGGCGCTCCCCACGGGAGTCCAACTTCCACTTCTGATTTCCGAGCCACTTAAGAGCAAAAATACTAGCATTTGATGAGGCTTTCATTTTATAAAAACTAACGCCAATTTTTTTAAAGTTCTTTTGCATCTTCGTGCAGTGCTTTAAAATAACTAGAGGTTAATAATAAAAATGTCTTCTGAATCATACATAACATATAAGCCATACTGAGTAGTATTTTTATTTTGCTGAATTTTAATTCTTTGAGATTTAGAAATCTATATATGGTATATATGATATCTCTGAAATACACAAATCATAACAACCCATTCTTCATATACTCCAAGTAGGACTTCCTACGTTAAACATGACATTATAGATTTTAAAAGATAATAAAAGCATAGCATTACTTCATTTATCACTTGGCACATTTTAAATTAGAATCTTAAAACCCCAAGATTCCTTCCCAGTTCTTCTTTCTGTACAATACCACGACAGATCCAACACAATCACATTTAGAAGACTTGACTATAGGGGCACCTGGGTGGCTCAGTCAGATGAGCATCCCAACTCTTGATTTTGGCTCAGGTCATGCTCTCATGGCCCGTGAGTTCAAGCCCCATGTGGGCTCTGCACTGACAGCCTGCTTGGGATTCTCTCCCTCTCCCTTTCTCTCTGCCTCTCCTCTGCTTGTGTGTGCGCTCTCTCAAAATAAATATATTGAAAGAAAAAAAAAAAAGACTTGACTATATGCATAATTCTTTAAATTTCTGTTTCACAAAAGAGAACAAAATGGGCAGTTTAACATTCAAGAGTGCTGCTCTATAGGTGTGCCTGGGCATGCAACTCTGATCTTGGGGTCGTGAATTCAAGCCCCACCGTGGGGCATAGAGATTACTTAAAATAAGTAAAACTCTAAAAAGAATGCTCATCTATAAAAGGTCAGTACCACCTACCTTTCGGGGTCATTGTGAGAGTCAAGTAAGTAAACAGAATTAAAGTACCTAGCACAGTATGTGCTCAATTAACACTGACCAAAAAAAATAACGGAGATGTTTAGGAACCCTCATCAAATAATAAAATGCATTTCGACCGTTTTCAAGTTTGCAACATTCTCTACAAACATACCATTGACTGTTATCCTTTTACCCTTAAGAAGGGTTTCTTTGTTTGCTTCTAGGGTTAAGTCATTTATACTTTGATACTTCAGCGCCTCCCCTCCCTTTCAGTTTCCTGCTTGCCTTGCTTGTTCCACTGGACTGATTCCTCTGCCTAATGCAGATCTTTTAGGCTATTTAAAAACTGCTACCTTTTTTGCAGTCTTACCTGTTTCAGAGACCGGTGGCGAATCCAAACACTCGAAAACATGCCATCGAGGTGTCTGACCTAGCAATGAGGAAAAAGGCATCTGGCAGTTTGGACAGTATCCATCATAAACTGGACGTATCTTTGGAGATACGTGTTTGTTTTTGCGAGTCCTACAGCGCTTTCCTGGAGTGGCCTCCTGATCTTGGGACTGCTGAATACCATCCTCACAACTAGAATTCTGACTAGAAGCTACAGAAGTCTGACTCTCTGTTTCTCCAAGGCAAATTTCGGGGTCCTTTGTCTTTTCTTTAGCTTCTACCGTTCTTTTTTTATTTCTGTTTCGTTTTGACGGGTATTTTCCATCTGTTGCTTTTTCAACAGATTTTGGAGTATTCTCAGAGCAATTATTTGTATGTACCGGCTTTGGTTTTCTTTTAGATTTGTATTCCCAGATGTCTTCTTCCAAAAAAGCATCCTCTAACATGGCAAAATGATTTTTAGGAAAATTGAGAATCTATTGGTTACAAAATTTTTAAATGGAAAGATTTTGCTGCCAAAAAAACCAAAAAACAAAAACCCAAACCCACTAACTCGATGGGAATCTAAAGCTTTGGTAATGGATGTATTGGCAAACGACAAACCTTATACCTGAGAACACATGCTATTCCATTTATACCACAATAAAATTAAGAGAACCTACCACAGGGGTAGCGTTTGAGAAGTTTACCATTGTGGCTTCTATTTCATTCAAGTGACTTGGCGTTTCCAAGAACTTGATTCATAAAAATAAGAATCAGTAATACTTTGAAAATTAAACACTAATGGGAAGTATACGTTCAACAGCTTAATCTCAGGGTGAGCTTTGTAAAATTGTTATAAAACTCCTGTCTGTTCCTTTTCAACTGGACAATTGTCCAAATAATTCACAAATGGAACACAGTCCCTGGGCAACAGGCTTAGCAGGTTTTCCAAACATTAAATGGCTACCTCGGCTTGCGAGTACCACCCTAATCACATCATCATCAAAGAGGTGTGTGATTCAGGGGGTAAAAATTGCCCTTATCTGTGACTCTTGGATATTCAGCCACATCAGCTTCCTGGGTCAGTCCAGTATCTTCCTCCAGCTGCAACGGACACACACTGCACAGTGAACAAACAAAATTCAAATATGTGAAATTGTGCTTGCACTGAGGCCACCCACACTCCGAACTCCAGACCGCAGAAGTGGTCTGCCCTAGGGGTGGCCAGCTTTCTCGCCCTCCACCAGCCTCAAAACCCACGTTCATCGGCCTGATGCCTCCCACCTGCTCTACCTTCTCTTTGAACTTAGGAGGCTGCAAGGCCAGTGAGTGGGGCCTATCACCTCCCAGGCAGGGAGAGGGTGAGCTGCTAGCACAGCCGGCTCTATAAAAGCCATCAGAGCCCTCCACTTCTGAAGTCGGAAGCTCGGCCCACCCGGATCCTCGCGGCAGCCCACCTGCCACCCGCACACCCTCGGGAGCAGCTCCAGCTGCGTCCGCTCCGCTAGGCGCCCCCCTCCCGCCCCTCGCTCCGCTCCGCTGACAATCTGTTCACGCTCGCACTTTCAGCACAGCAGGGCGACAAAATACTGTATTTGTGTATAAGCCAAAGCCATTGCCAGTCACTCCCAACTTTAAGAAAATCTCTCCCGTGAGGACATCCTTCCCCCCCCCCCCACCCCGTTACCTCTCGTGTCTTGGCGGGAACAGCGTCCCCTTGCCACTGCTGTGTCGAATCGGCTGACCCCGGTCTAAGGGCGGGACTTCTAAAAAGTTTGTGTCCTTTTAAGTCCTACGGATTTCTTTTATCTTATTTTTGTTCTAACCCCCTCTCATTTCCAAAATGAAGTGTGTGTGTGCGTGGCGGGGGGAGGGAATGGTTCTCTTAGAGCTCCTGGAACGCTGACCCACAGGCTTTCTCCATGCTGAATCTGGCGCTCCCAATGTCCAGGCTCAGCTGTGCCGAGAGGCTCTGGAAGGGGCGGGGTGGCTTGGGCCGGTGGCTAAATTACGGGCCCGGGAATTGCAACACTTTGTACCTTAGCATCGGAATGCATGATTACAAAAGAAACGGTGTCGTTTGCGTGGAGTGGGGGCTGGGGGAGCGTGAAGCGAATGTGCCGTTTTGAAACCAAAGGACCGTAAGCGCTTCCTCTCTCCCTGCACGAGACCCTCCCGCGGGCCCGGCTGCCGCCTCTGGACTGTCCGGAGAGAACATGGCGGCCCCCGGCGCCCGGGGCTCCAGCCTCGCGGGCCTGCTCCCGGCTCAGACATCTCTGGAGTACGCCCTGCTCGACGCCGTCACCCAGGAGGAGAAGGACAGCTTGGTCTACCAGTATCTGCAGAAGGTGGACGGCTGGGAGCAGGACTTGTCAGTGCCCGAGTTTCCGGAAGGTGAGGGGCAGGCTTCGGGGTGGGGACCCCTCCCGGAACCTCCCCTTCCTCGGGGACTGCGCCCTCCCCTGCAGCGGGGGGCGAGGCAGGGTAGTGCGGCCGCGCGGGGGCGGTTCGCCCGCTGTGCCGCTTCCCCCGGGCCGGAAGCGGCGGCAGAGGGTGGTTTTCTGGAGCGCGGGGACGTGCACTTTCGTCACTGTGTCCCGAGCCCTTGCCCGGGCCTTGTGTTAACTTAGACCTTCCACGAATGCTTCGTGGGTCCGGTTGGCGACGACTGACATGTCCATGCCACCCTGTCGTTGCAGTCTGGTTGCCCAGCGTCGTCATTGCCATCCTCTGTGCATCATCCGTGACACTTAGCACGTCTGTGCCACCCACCGTTGTGAACACTTCAGGGGACTAATTAACCTTCTCTACAACCCGCCGAGGCTTCTTAATAGGCTTATTTTATAGTTGAGGAAACTGAGGCACGGGAAGGCTAAGTAACTTCCTTAAGGCTTCACAGCTAATAATAACCGCCAAAGTCAGACTCTGCAGACCCCGGGTTGGCAAGTATCTTAGCTGTGCCACACTTCTCCGTTCAAAGTCGTGACATTTGTCATTCTTAAAATCTGAATCAATTATGGCCAGTCAACAGGGTGTGAATCCCAGTTCTTTGAGTGCTTGGAACACCAGGGAACTGATACCCGCAGTAGTGCTATTTGGGAAGCACATCTTGCTATGATAAACGAAACCGTACTTTTCCTTCTTTGGTTGGGACTGGCATTGTTTTGTTGGTGTTGGCGTGTCTCCTGGCATGACACTGAAACCACATGTATAGTTAATCGGTTGGATATGGCAGGGTTCAGTATCTCCTGGGAGGTATATCGGAACCTCGCCTCTGACAACAGAGTCTCACGTGTCTTTCCAAGCCTTTTGCTCCTAGCTTCAAAAATGTTGTTTGTTTTTTTTTTTCCTGTTGCTAATCCTAGGCTGGATTTGAAATATTGTGGAATTATTACAAGAGAATTGGGTGCGTGACTGCTTAACCCATCAAAGAAATTAAAGAGATTATATACATATGTGCATGTTTATTAAAAAAAAAACTTTGTAAGAAGTTACATAGTACAGTGTTACAAACTAGTCACCAGTGAGGTTTGGGGGCAATGTTTTTGTTTTCTAGTCTTGTTTATAGTTACACTGGGTGTATTTTATTACCATGAGATTTGACCTTCGTGATTCATAAATAATATAACAAAATATTCAGGCTTCGTATTTGACGTAATCAGATTTTCTGCTGGAGCTGATTATTGAGCTCACAGTATTAGGTAAGAGTTTTTCTTTGGTTTCTTTATCAGTGAACTATAATCAAGAAGTCATAAACCTAACGCAAACAGTATGCTTTGTTCATTTCTTAAAAGATGTAAGTGTTTATGGGAAACTGTGGTGTAATGGATGGATTCAGACAGATTTGGGGTTAAGTCCTAGTTATTTCATTTGTTAGCTGCATGACTTTGAGCAAGTTACTTGATTTCTCCAAGCCTTACTTTACTACCTTATAAAATAAAGCTAGTGTTTACCTTTCAGGTTAATTATGTGGGTCAGAGGTAATATATCTAAAGTTCTTAGTTCATAGGAGATCTCAATAAATGTTGGCAGCTTATTTTAAAATTTTAGAGGGACAGAGACACCACGTGGATAAGGGGCAGAGAGAGAGAATCCCAAACAGTTCTGCACTGTCCCCACAGAGCCTGATGTGAGGCTCGAACTCACCCACGGTGAGATCATGACCTGAGCGGAAACCAAGAGTTCAAAGCTCAACTGACTGAGCCACCCAGGCGTCCCAAATGTTGGCAGCTTTTAAAAATTATATTCGTTGTTACTGTAAAATTTATTAAGCATGGTAAGAAAATAACAGGTATTTAATAATAGTTTCCTTACCCCCCAATCTAAGTCACTCTTGACTATTTACAGAAAATAAATTTAAAAGACAGATTCATAAATATTTTGCCATTAAGATATGAAATATACATTCGTTTGAGGTTTTATGTGATTACTTGATCTGGTGTGCAATTAACACTTTATAAAAATGCATAATTAAGAGCTCACTCTCACCTAAAACCTCACTAAGTTGGACTATTAAAGCAGAAATACTGGTTTGATTTCGATTTTTTTTTTTTTTTTTTTTTTAGAATTTTGTTTAAATTGAGTAACTCTAGTTACTGCTATTAGGCATTAGCTGTTATTATACACTTCTTCCACCTAACTTTGGCTTTCCATTTCTATAAAATATTTCCAGATACCTGCTCCGAGGTACAATTAACGGTTTTAGTGGCTGCATTTACTTATAAACCATAAACTCATTATCTTTGTTTTTCTAAATTGGTTAGCTGTGCTTTTAATATTTACCAAAATCTTTTAATTATTAACAAAATTGTAAGTCCTACTCAAGCAATTATATATTCTGATTTTAAAAAGTACAGATTAATGAGATTCCATTTTTCTTTGGAGGGAGGCAAACCCGTTCTTCATCAGTGTTAATACTGCCTCCATGAAATCTGTGATAGTGTATTTGCTTAACTTTGCATTTGAAATATTTTGTGGTTAAGGCCTCCTTCAAATCCAGAGCATTTTAGTTCTTAGGAAATTAGACATTTTGTATGTTTATCTTTATATTTTAACACTTTGTTCCTTTTTGACTTTAGTCCTGTCTTGCTGTTCTTAAGATTGAGCTTCTTTCTAAAAAGCTCCTTTGAACCTGATTGTGTACTTAGGTCCTCTTAATATTTGATATTGACTCTTGTTTTTACCTACATGCGTTGATCTTGTTTTCTTTCACACACAGACTATTCTATTTCTGAAAGAATTTAGTAGCTTTTTCTTACTATGTTTGCATATTGCCCCATAATAGCGTCTTTCCCATCTTGCCCCACTGCCCTATCCCCTGCTTGAAATAATGGTTTATGTTTTAATGGAAAGTTTTAGATAAATTATCTTTGCCTTTTCTTTTTATCATAATTTATTTTGTGAATTTCAGGATTAGAATGGCTGAACACTGAAGAGCCTATTTCTGTCTACAAGGATCTGTGTGGAAAAGTAGTCATCCTTGATTTCTTCACCTACTGCTGCATAAACTGCATTCATCTACTGCCTGATCTTCATGCATTAGAACACACATACTCTGATAAAGGTACCTGCCCTTTAATTGGTTTCTAACAGACTGTCCCGGCGTGGGCACTGGAGTAGTGGCTGACTCATTTGCTTATAGGAGAATGAACATTTGGCACGACTTCAACGATTGCAGAAGTAATTTCTAATCTGTGATTTAAGGACTCCATGCACTTTTTCGTGAAGAGTTACGCTTAAAGATAATGGTTTGCCTTCCTCGAGAACCAGACTTAATCTATGTTTCTTCTCTGAGGTTAGGTCATGATTTACTCTTTTATGATCAAGTATTTTTAAAAGTTTGTCTTGTATATTTAGACTGAACCAAAATTTGTTCTATGAACAAATGAAACTTGTGTTTCTAATCTTACACTCTTCCAACTAAGATATAAAGATAAAAGTTCTTATTAGAAAATGTGATTCGACTTCCTTTCATTTCAAACGCATACAGTGGAATGCAAAATATTATAGCAGATACCTGTTCTTTGACCCTATTTTATTAAAAAATGACTTATAAAGGTTAATGTTTTCCAAAGCACACTAGGAAATCCTCTTTTATGGTATTATAAATTCTGAAGATGTAAGAGATTATACTTAGTATTTGCTTTAGAACTGAAATTTTTTCAGATCTTTTTCCTCTTGTTTACTTTTTTCTGAAAAAGAGAGCATATGGGGTGAATGAAACTAATTAAAGGTTCCATTTAATTAGGCTTAAATTAATGGAAGCTTCACACTTGGAGTGATTAAAAAGGAGACAGGGTCAATGATCTTAGAGTAAAAATCAGAATAGAGTATACATGCACAGAATTGAAAGATATCTTGGTTTTAAAAAGGGAGTGATTTAAAAAAAAAAAAAAAAGGGACTGATAGGTTAAAATCTTCCGTGCAAGTAAAACCTCCGATGCTTACAAATTGTAATATATTGTATCTTGAAATTGCCAGTCACTGAGATTTATCAAGAACTCCAGTATTCCTGGGAACTAATTTATGTTTTCAAAATTTCATCTGTATTGATTTAAGAAATAAGAGCGTCTCGTTATCTACTAGTTTGGGGTGCCTGTGTGTCTTGGCCTAACTCCTATAAATAAATATATTTATTGAGCATGTAGTATGTGCAGGGTACTCTGCTAACTGAGGAAATCTGCAACAGAGTTGAATAAAAAGCATTATGGAGCCTGAGGAAAGGCGTAACTCACTTTGCCTAGAAGCATTGGAAAAGATTGCTCAGGAGGAGACAGGCTGGAACTTGAAAAATGAGCAGGCAGGCATACAGCTGCAAATGAAAAAGGAGCAGGAGGAAGCAACAGATAGACAAGCAGGGAGACCTGGAAAAGTAGGTTTCTTGGGGAGAGGTAAATGATAGTTCAGTGTGGCAAGATTGTAGGGGCTCCTGGGAAAGACAAAAGGAGAGGAAGGTACATTAGGTGCAGACAGTTGTGAAGGGTCTTGTTACTAAGAATGAATAGCTTGGACTTTGTCTTCCAGTGAAGATACTGAGGTGTTTCAGGTTGCTTTTGGTTTGTTGGTTTAATAAGAGGATGACAGTAAGCTTTGTGTTTTAGAAAGGCGCTGCAGATCTGGGTTAAGAATCCCAGTGAACTGTTTCCATCCTTAAGACCATCCCTAAAAGACTGTATTTGGTAACTTAATTGGTTAATTCCACACCCAAAGCAAATTCAGACTTCTTGGAATGGATCCTTGTAACCTTTTCACCAGTTTGCTGGAAGCATCATTTTTATAGCACATCGTGACAAAAAATAAAAACTAGTTTTGCATCCACATATACTTGTAAAAGTAAAATACTTGAAGTGGTCCCAACGATGTAATTTCAAGGACATGTTCAATAATATGCTACTTTATGAAAATGCCAGTAACTTAGAAATGTTTTTATATTGCTGAGAAGATATATTCAATTCATATTCACAAAAGCAGGCATACCCAGAGATTATCACCTGAAAGTTCAATAAGCTGTCACTAAATTAATTTGCTTTCTTACAGCGATGTGTCTTGTCTCATTACTATCTGCTCTGTTTCTGAACATGTTTGCAGCAATGCTAATAGTTCTTGTAGTGACATTCAGCAGCCTATTTTAAATTCCATGGAATATTCAGTTCGTTTTATTAGTAAGCAAGAAATGCTCAGCTAAGTGAGGGAAGTGCTTATTAATTCAAAAACAGCCTGAAAGGAGTCCAAATTAGGACCCAGTTCCTTCTGCTCTAAAACAGCTTTTAAAATCAAGTTTGTAACGGTGACCAGGATCATTTTCCTAATAGCATGAGACATTATAAATGCCAGAGTCTAAAGTAAAAAGATATTTAATAGTAATGAATGGCTCTTATCTTCAAAGATTTAAGAATGTAACTGCCCTAAGCTTGTAATGAATCCATAGTAATTCAGCACGTGTTTACATTAGACTGACAGGTACCTTAGGTGGTTTTTGTTTTTGTTTTTTTCTGTTTCTACTTGAGAGTTTATAAACATGTTTTTGCCTTTTATGCTGGGTACCTTAATGGCATGTTATTATATAATATCCACATGTAGCCCAATGGCTGTTGAGGACAAGTACTCTTGTTTTATAAGAAAACATTTATTAGAGAAACTATTTTCCCTATAGGGAAACTATATTCCCTAATATTTGACATATTTTAAAATGTGACTCCTAGCTGTATGCTAATGTATAATTAAATCAGAATTAACCTAAACGCCACAGTACCACCAGGTAAATGCTTGCATTCTCACTATGGGGGAGATGCTATTTGTCTGTTTTATACTTTATTAAAAATTAGAAGATTGCAGTTCTAATTTCATAATGAAACTAAACCTTTCTATGAGTCAGTATGTAATTTGATTGTGCATCACAGTTCCCCAGACCTTCCCTGGGTTCGGTAATTCTTTAGGAGAACTCACTGTTGTAATTTATTAACAGCTAAAGGATACAGAGTGGAGGCAGCAAAGGAAAAGGTGCTCATGAGAGGCTAAGTCCAGGGGAGACCAAACACAAGACCTCCACTCCTAGTGGAGTCCTACAAGACCACTTAATTCCCAGCAAAGAGTTGTTAGAGCACATTTGAGATGTTACCAGGGACTCTTATTAAAGACTCAGCAATCGGGGTTTTTACTGGGGGGCTGGCCAAATACGCAGCTTCTGCCTGGTGGCATGTATGAAGATTCTAGAGTCCCAGAAGGAAAGCAAGGGTTCAGCATAAACCATATTATTTGTACCAACAGTTTAGGCATAGTGAGACACTCTTCTCCATCCTGAGAATCTCAGGAACCCTCCTGAAATCCAGGCAAGGGCCAGCCTTATAAGCAGACCTTGGAAGAATACCAGGCAGGCATGCCATGTTAACTCGTGTCTGCACACTATATTTTCGTTTTGCAGCAGTACCTATATTATTCTGTTTTTAAAATAGTTAAAGTAAGGGGCGCCTGGGTGGCTCAGTCGGTTAAGCGTCCGGCTTCGGCTCAGGTCATGATCTCACAGTTCCTGGGTTCGAGCCCCACCTCGGGCTCTGTGCTGACGGCTCAGAACCTGGAGCCTGTTTCAGATTCTGTGTCTCCCTCTGTCTCTGGCCCTCCCCTGTTCATGCTCTGTCTCTGTCTCAAAAATAAAATAAAAACATTAAAATAGTTAAAATATGAAAATATTGGTCAGTTTAGGATGTTTCAGGAGAGATGCAGGGTAACGCAGGGTCAGTTTTTGAAATTCTAAAAAAAAAATTTCAAACGCTTTGGCTTTGTGCTTTAGTGTTCAGTGATTTTGATCTTTTCACATCATGATTGCATCTCTCAGTATGAGACCTAAAATCCTGCTTCTCCACACCCTTCTCTCCCCTCAGGGTGTTCTGGCCTCCTGGGTTCCTCAGTGTCCCTGTTTCTCTTGCCTTAAGGCCCTGACACTTAGCATTCATTCTGCTTGGAATAATGTTATCCTTTCTTGCCCAGTAAAGTGTCATGCTTGTCTTTTAGATCTCAAAACGTCTCCATCTACAATTTTGTCACCTGTAAATCTCAACTGTTTTCAATCTTCCATTTAAGTAGGTTATTACAATGTTTATGATTAACTATACACTCTAGTATATAGTGTATAAAATACAATGTTGTACATATTACTGTATATAATTATAATCTAGTACATGGGGCGCCTGGGTGGCGCAGTCGGTTAAGCGTCCGACTTCAGCCAGGTCACGATCTCGCGGTCCGGGAGTTCGAGCCCCCGCGTCGGGCTCTGGGCTGATGGCTCGGAGCCTGGAGCCTGTTTCCGATTCTGTGTCTCCCGCTCTCTCTGCCCCTCCCCCGTTCATGCTCTGTCTCTCTCTGTCCCAAAAATAAATAAAAAACGTTGGAAAAAAAATTTAAAAAAAATAAAAATAAAAAAGATATAAGTAAAAGCCTTAAAACAAGATTGTTTTCTTTTACCCAGTCAACTGAATACAGTTGCTGTTGGTTTAAACAAGATAGTAACTTCTTGAAAGATAGACACAGAGACAAGCTGGGCCCCTGGACTCCCAACTTGGCCCTGTTTCAACCAAATTATGGGAACCAATCACTACTCTGCACCTCAGTTTCCTTGCCTTTCAAAACAGACTGCAGGGAGGCTGGCTGGCTCTGTCAGAAGAGCAAGCAACTCTTGATATCAGGGTTGTAAGTGCGAGCCCCACGTTGGGTGTAGAGATTACTTAAAAATAAAATCTTTAAAGGGCGCCTGGGTGGCGCAGTCGGTTAAGCGTCCGACTTCAGCCAGGTCACGATCTCGCGGTCCGTGAGTTCGAGCCCCGTGTCAGGCTCTGGGCTGATGGCTCAGAGCCTGGAGCCTGTTTCCGATTCTGTGTCTCCCTCTCTCTCTGCCCCTCCCCCGTTCATGCTCTGTCTCTCTCTGTCCCAAAAATAAATAAACGTTGAAAAAAAAAATTTAATTATAATCTAGTACAATTCTGTATATCTGTATCTCTGAAAAATAAGACCTTTGAAGATTTCAAAGTGAGCTTTTGAAGTTATTTTATTAGTGATATTTTAGAAGCAGTTATTCTTTTTATACAGCTGGTCTTTCCCTCCCTTCCTCCCTCTCTTCTCTCCTCCTTCCTTCTCCGTCTCTTCCTTTCCTTCTATAATTTATTTTAAATGGAGTGTTTTCATCCCTGTGCTGGCAAAATATTCATAAAGTGAAGAATCTTTGACATTCTATTTTTATTGTGTACAATTAGCATAAAAAGCAAAATATCTTAAGAAAAATCTCCATACCTTAAGGTTATTGACACTGAAAAAAATGGGAGGCATTGTTATTTGGCAAGTGTCTTTGTAGATTAATATAGATATTCTATTTAGACAATATAATATGGTTTATATATTGTATAGATATATAAATTTCTTCAGTATTTATGCCCTGTCTATTCATCATTTTATTTTCTACTAAGTACTGTGCTAGTGAATAATAAAACATGCATGGTCCCTAAATAATTAATAGGAATTACAGTCTAACAAGGGCAAGACTTATAATCAGATACTCACAAATATTTTTATAATTTCTGATTAGTACTAAGAAGAAAAATTACAGGTGCTATGAAAACAAATAATGGAGTTTAATCTGGAGGAATTAAAGAAAGCTTTCTTAAGAGTGAAAATGAAGCTTGAGATGTAAAAGGAAAGTATGGCTTTACTAGGTGAGAAAGGGTGAAGAACATTCCAGGCCAAAGGAGGATTGTGTGTTAAGGCATTAAAGCAAGAGGAATAATGAGATTCGGAGGAATTGAAGGAAGGCCAGGTTGCTCTAACACCCTGAGGGGAGGGGAAGAAAGGCGTGGAGAACATGCTGGGGAGATGAGATTTAGTTTTTACACAAGAACAATGGCAGATTTTTTGGAAGAGGGTGACAGGATGAGATTTGTGATTGTTTCAAGATCTGTCCCACTCTTGGGGCGCCTGGGGGGCTCAGTCGGTTAAGCTTCTGACTTCAGCTTGGGTCATAGGACCTCAGTTTTTGGGTTCGAGCCCCATGTCAGGCTCTGTGCTGACAGCTCAGAGCCTGGAGCCTGCTTTGGATTCTGTCTCCCTCTCTCTGCCCCTTCCCCACTCGTGCTCTGTCTCTGTCTCTGTCTCTGTCTCTGTCTCTGTCTCTCTCTCTCTTTCTCCCTCAAAAATAAACAAACATTTAAAAAAAAAAAAAAAAAAACAGTCCCACTCCTGGGTAGGTAACTAATTAGTGGACAGGACTGGATGTGAGAGATCTGTGACAAGGCTGTTGTGTTTCCTATGAGACATGATAATAGCTTGAAACTAGTTATAGAGGGATAAGATTAATAAGATTTGGTCATGGATTAAATATGGGTGATGAGAGAGGGTTCTTTGGTGTAACAGAGATATCCTAGGTAGGTTTTTGGCTTGTATAATTGGACAGATGACAGTGCCATTTGGTGAAAGGAAACACTATAGAAAGGACAGGTTTGGAGGGGAAAGTCATGAGTTTGGTGTAAATTATCTCTGAGACTTGCACTTCATTATCCATATGCCTTCCATCACTCCTAGGGCTAACAACCTAGATCCTTTAAATCCTTTGCTCCCCTTCATTCCCTGTCCTAGTCACTTCTTCAGTCTCCTCCATCGTTCATACACTCTGGCTTCCATGTGTTTTGTCGCCATGGAATATCCTTCATTGCTCTCTTCACTTAGTTAACACCTTCTAAAGGCAAACATCTCCCATTAACCTTCACTTCTTCGAACAAGTGTTGGCTATGTTGATCAGAGGGAATAGATGGATGGATGTATATTTTGGTACATAGTGTGTATGTATGTATATCACACGTGTAAAATATAGAGAGACATGACTTGGATTCTTAATTCATTGGGCTGTAAGTCATTATTTAGATATTCATATTGCCCCTGTTGGATGAATGGGATCCTCTTCAAGCTGTCACCTGTGTCCTTTTGATCCATGCTTCTCATTCTCCGAACACTTCCTTGTCACAACAAAATATTTAAAGATTCCTCTTAGACTTTCCCAGCCCCTTCCCCGAATCAGCCATTTCTCCAAAGAGCTCTGATTCTGTTTAGTATTGAATATTGGGAATGGGTTTGAGAAACCAAGATCTGGGTACATCCTGCACTCATTGCTACTGGGGTGTCTTTGCTTCTAGTCCCTCCCAACTAGTTAAAAATTACTTAGACTAATCCTCCCCACTCCCCATGAGGTTATGTTGTTCGTTTGAAGTACAGCTAGATTCATTTGTTTCTGTTTGTATTTTTAGTTGATTATATTTGTTTCTGAGTATGTAAAATCTTAGTATGGTCCTGAAAGTCAGAACTATACAGAAAGTATAGCTCCATCTACCCATCTCTCTACCTGTTTTTCTTGTCTTTTTTTAAACATTTATTTAGTATTGAGAGACAGAGACAGACAGAGCATGAGCATCGGAGGGGCAGAGAGAGAGGGAGACACATAATCTGAAGCAGGCTCCAGGCTCTGAGCTGTCAGCACAGAGCCCGAAGCAGAGCTCGAACTCACAAACCGCGAGATCATGACCTGAGCCTAAGTCAGACACTTAACCGACTGAGCCAGCCAGGCACCCCTCTACCTGTTTCTAGTTTCCCATTCTTTCCATCCCTTTCCAACATGATTTCTATTTTTTTATTTCTCTTAAAAAAAAAAATACTGGATCACCTGTGGTTAAGACTGTTAAGCATCTGACTTCGGCTCAGATCATCATCTCACTGCTTTTGAGTCTGAGCCCCGTGTTGGGCTTCTGGGCTGAGAGCCTGGAGTCTGCTTCGGATTCTGTGTCTCCCTTTTTCTCTGCCCCTCCCCTGCTCCTGCTCCGTTTCCCTCTCTCAAAAAGAAATTAACATTAAGAAACAATTTTAAAAAATACTAACAGTGACCTACTGTAGATGTTTTTGAGTGTTTTGCTTTTTTAATGTAACAATTTATCCTGGAGGCCACTTCATATAGAGAATTTCCTGATTGTTTTTATAGAACTCCATTTTGTGTGTGTGTGTGTGTGTGTGTGTGTGTGTACACCAGAATTTATTCACTCACTGTCCTGTCCTATGTATTGGCCCTTAGGTTGTTTCCAATATTTAGCAGTTACAGTGAATAACCTCATGATATGTTTTTGTATTGCTGGTGGCATATCTTGGGGGTAGATTCCTAGTGGTGGGATTTCTGGGTCAAAATTAAATGCGTATAATATAGTTTTGTTGAGTATTGCCACATTGTGAGCCAGGAGGGTTGTACTAGTTTGTGTTCCTAGACTGTGAGGGTGCCTCTTTTCCCACTGCTGCTCCAGTAAAATGTATTGACGTGTTTTTTGTTTTTTGTTTTTTTAAATATAATTTATTGTCAAGTTGGCTAACATACCATGTATACAGTGTGCTCTTGGCTTTGGGAGTAGATTCCCATGATTCATCGCTTACATACAACACCCAGCACTCATCCCAACAAGTGCCCTCCTCAGTGCCCATGACCCCTTTTCTTTGCCCCCTGGCCCCCTACCTCCATCAACCCTCAGTTTGTTCTCGGTATTTAAGAGTCTCTTATGGTTTGCCTCCCTCTCTGTTTGAAACTATTTTTCCCCTTCCCTTCCCCCATGGTCTTCTGTTAAGTTTTTCAACTTCCACATATGAGTGAAAACTTGGTATCTTTTTCTGACTGACATTTCATATCACTTATTTCATATCACTTATCATAATACCCTTCAGTTCTATCCACGTTGTTGCAAATAGCAAGATTTCATTCTCATTGCCGAGTAGTATTCCCTTGTATATATAAACCACATCTTTATTCATCAGTTGATGGACAGTTGGGTTCTTTCCATAATTTGGCTATTGTTAATAGTGCTGCTGTAAACACTGGGGTACATGTGCCCCTATGCATCAGCACTCCTGTATACTTTGGATAAATTCCTAGTAATGCTATTGCTGGGTTGTAGGGTAGTTCTATTTTTAACTTTTTGAGGAACCTCCACACTGTTTTCCAGAGCGTCTGCACCAGTTTGCATTCCCACCAACAATGCAAGAGGGTTCCCGTTTCTCCACGTCCTCTCCGGCATCTATAGTCTCCTGATTTGTTCATTTTACCCACTCTGACTGGCGTGAGGTGGTATCTCAGTGTGGCTTTGATTTGTATTTCCCTGATGATAACAATGTTGAGCATCTTTTCATATGTTGGCCATCTGGTGTCTTCTTTGAAAAAGTGTCTATTCATGTCTTCTGCCCATTTTTTCAGTGGATTATTTATTTTGCTGGTGTTGAGTTGGTAAGTTTTTTATAGATTTTGGATACTAACCGTTTATCCGATAGGTCATTAGCAAATATCTTCTCCCATTCCATCAGTTGCTTTTTAGGTTTGTTGATTGTTTCCTTTGCTTTGCAGAAGCTTTTTATCTTGATGAGGTCTCAATAGTTGATTTTTTGCTTTTTTATTTCCGTTGCCTACGGAGATGTGTCAAGTAAGAAGTTGCTGCGGCCAAGGTCAAAGAGGTTGTTGCCTGTTTTCCCCCTCGGGTTTTGATGGTTTCCTGTTTCACATTTAGTTCTTTCATCCATTTTGAGTTTATTTTTGTGTATGGTTGACACACTTTTTTAATTTGTACTGATCTAATAGGTTAAAAAAAATGTTATCTTTGTGTGGTTTTATTTATTTTTTAAGTAAACTCTACGCCCAACATGGGACTCAAACTTATGATCCTAAGATCAAGAGTTGCATACTGTACTGAGCCAGCCAGGTACCCCTTGATGTAGTTTTAAATTACAGTTGAGAATGTGTTTGAAAATCTTTTCTTGTCTTTGTGGCTATTTATTGTAAGTGGGGTTTTGTCTACCATTCTATACTCCCAACTGGCTATTGTATAGGTATATAAAAGCTGTTGATTTTATCTGTTAAGTTTGTATTCTTTTTTGTTGTTGTTAATTTTATGTTCTGCTTCCTAAATCTTTTACTATTTTGTTTAGTTTTGTAATTGATTCTCTGAGGTTTCCCTAACATGCTATGTTATTTGCAAAGAAATTTTCCAAATCTTATGTCTATAATTGATTTGTCTAATTTTGTTGGCTAATAGCCCCCCAATTCATTATTTAATAGTAGTAGACAATGGGCATCTTTGCCTTGTTCTTTATCTTATTTGGAAATACTATTTTTCTCCATTAACAGGCTGTTTTTAGGATTTAGTTATATTTTATTTAACCAATTAACAATGTATTGAGGAACAAAATTCAAGTAAGTTATATCTCAATATACCTGATGTTGAAAACCGAAATCTCTCTCTCCCATTTCTGGTTTTGGAGGAGAATGGAGGCCACCTAATTTTGAATCTCCCACTTATCTTTTCCTCTCCCTCAAACATAAAAACAAGGAGAATAAACAAAACCACACTTGATCGTGCCTTCAGCAATACTAGGAGACCAAGCATGTCATGCTTTCAAACTACCTGTAGGTTGAGAAATAAACTGAATTCCATTAAAGGTCCTCTTGCTGCAAGGCTGCAGGTGCTAGAACAGGGATGGGGGGGATTTGAAAAGACTCTTTGGGGAAAAAAAGACTCAATGAAAAAAAGGAGAGTGGTTTAGAGGTCTTGGGCTAAGCACAGAGTAACCCCCTTACCAGTAGAAAGAGAAACTCCACCACTAAGTGCAAAATACTGAACACATGTTTGGATCATAGCACCAGCTCTTGAAAGAGTTTGGGCCTAAGAACAGAAGCCTCAGAGCAGCACTGCCTCTTGGAGGGAATGAGACCTAGAGATGGGGTTTCCCCTTGAAGATCCTCTACTTAAACAAAGAAACAAACAAAAAAAACCCAAAAAACAAAACCAAAATGTTGAGGATCTTGCAGGGGAAAAAAAAAAAATAAGAAAATACACATCAACCCCTTCTTGCAACAATGCTACCCAAAAATGAAACTGCACAGAGAAATGGAACTGTCAGAAAAGTGTACTCTCAATCTAGGAGCCCTGTCCACAAAATGGGTGGGAATATTAAAAAGATCACATCCATATAAAATTGTAAAAAGCTGAAAATGTTAAGTTAGAGTTGAAGTGCTGATGAACATTCCTAATGATCACAAAAAAACTAACACAATCCTCCATATTGAATTACACATCCTCAAACAGCGTTTAAGAATAATTTAAAAAGATCTTGAACCAGAAATTCACAAACGAAGGGGTGCCTGGGTGGCTCAGTAGGTTAAGCCTCCGACTTCAGCTCAAGTCATGATCTCGTGGTTTGTGGGTTCAAGCCCTGCGCCGGGCTCTGTGCTGACAGCTCAAAGCCTGGAGCCTGCTTCGGATTCTGTGTCTCCCTCTTTCTCTGCCCCTCCTCTGCTCATAACCTGTCTCTCAAAAATAAAAAATGTTTTTAAAAATTCAGAAACTAAGAATGGAGATGCACCTCCCCCCCAATGCAAGAGGTAAGGAGTGTTGATTGAACTCAGGAAAGAAATAGAAGGAAAAAGTCCCAGTTATTTTAGAAACGAAGACTAAATTAGAAGGTGCCTAAGGGGCAGTAAATTCAAATAAAAATGTAATAAGGGGCATTTAAATAAGGGGAGAAGAACAAACCTAGAGAATGAAAATAAGCTAAAGAAGTAAAAATAGAGGAAATGATTGAAATGAAAGACAAGCAGAAGAGATCCAACATAAGGCTACTTGGAGACTGAAGAAAAATCAATCAAAACAACTGACCAAAACTAATACGTAAAATTAGAATCCAAGAAAATGCTCTGGCAATAAAAGAAACCTTGAATCTACATATTGAAATGTACTATCAGATACCAGAGAAAATTGACACAGAACAGCCCAAGAAGTATCTTACTTTAAACTATTGCATTTTAAAGATGTTTAAAAAATATCTTCAGGGCCTCCAGGAAAAACAGTGACTTTCAAAAACATGGAAATTAGGACAGACTTTATATGAATAACACACAAAGCAAGGCAACAGTACATTTTCTTTTTTTTTTTTTTTTTAAAAAAAAAATTTTTTTGAGAGAGTGTGTGAATAGGAGAGAGGCAGAAAGGGAGACACACAATCTGTAGCAGGCTCCAGGCTCTGAGCTTTCAGCACAGAGCCCAGCGTGGGTTCGGACTCATGGACCGCGAGATCATGACCTGAGCCGAAGTTGCAAACTTAACCAACTGAGCCATCCAAACGCCCCCCCTAATTTTTTTTTTTGAGTTAAGCCCATTCATATTTACTTATTATTATACATAATCATTATATGTACTAGGTTTTCTTTGTTTTTCTTAACATGATGTATTTTCTTTGCTATTTTACTAATTGCTTTAGTTAGAAAAAGTTGTTTCATTGGTTATCTTTGTACTTACAACTTTATTTTTTTTCATGTTTTTATTTTTGAGAGAGACAAAGCAAGTATGGGGGTGGGGCACAGAGAGAGGGGACAGAGGATCCGGAGCAGGCTCTTTGTTGACAGCAGAGAGCCCAATGCAGGGCTTTAACTCCTGTACCTTGAGATCATGACCTGAGCCGAAGTTGGGCACTCAACCGACCCGACTGAGCCACCCGGGTGTCCTTGTATTTACAACTTTAAATAAATAATAGCAAACATTCATTGAGCTTTTATAATGTATAAAAGGTACTATGCTAAATGCCTTAATTGGATTAAGTAATTCAGCAAGTGGTAAAGCCAGAATTTGATTATAGGGGGCCTGACTCCAGAGCTCATGCTATTTTTTTTTTCAGAACTTTATTGTGGCATAATTGACACATAGTAAACTGCACATATTTTAAGTGTATAATTTTTCCCACTCCTCCCTACCCCCCTTCTTCCCAGTCTCTAACCACCAATCATTGGGTTGGTTTTGTGTATCTTCTTTTAAAATGTTTGTGAGGTTATTTTTTAATCTTTGGTTTTCAGAGATTATGTCTTAACATGATCTTCTTTTAATTTATCCTATTTAGAGTGAATTTCTTGAATTCTGTACATTTATTTTTTTAATTTAAATTTTATTTAGTTAACATACAGTGCAAAAGCTTTCGGGAGTAGAATTCAGTGGTTCATCACTTGTATTTAACAACTGGTGCCCTCCTTAATACCCATCCCCCATCTAGCCCATCTCCCACTCACTTCCCTCCAACAACCCTCAGTTTTTTCCCTATCATTAAGAGTCTCTTGTGGTTCCCCTCTTTTCTTTTTTTCTACCCTTCCCGTATGTTCATCTGTTTTGTTTCCATATATGAGTGAAATCATATAGTATTTCTTTCTCTGATTGACTTATTTCACTTAATACATTCTAGCTCCATCCACATTGTTATAAATGGCAAGATTTTATTCTTTTTGATGGCTGAGTAATATTCCATTGTATATAAATACCACATCTTCTTTATTCATCAGTTGAGGGGCATTTGGACTCCCTCCATAGTTTGGCTATTGTTGATAAGATAATGCTGCTGTCAACATTGGGGTGCATGTACCCTTTTGAATCTGTATTTATGTATCCTTTGGGTAGATACCTAATAGTGCAATTGCTGGATGGTAGGGTAGTTCTATTTTTAGTTTTTTGAGGAACCTCTACATTGTTCTCCAGAGTGACTGCACCAGTTTGCATTCCAACCAACAGTGCAAGAGGGCTCCCCTTTCTCCGTCCACATCCTTGTCAGTACCTGTTGTTTCTTGTGTTGTTAATTTTAGCCATTTGGGCAGTGGTGAGGTGGTGTCTCATTGTGGTTTTGATTCGTATTTCTCTGACGACGAGTGATGTTGAGCATCTTTTCATATGTCTGTTAGCCATCTGGATGTCTTCTTTGGAAAAGTGTCTATTCGTGACTTTTGCCCATTTCTTAACTCAGTTGTTTGTTTTTGGGATTTGATAAGTTCTCTATAGATTTTGGATACTAACCATTTATCGGATGTATTGTTTGTAAATATCTTCTCCCATTCTTTAGGCTGCCTTTTAATTTTGTTGATTGTTTACTTCACTGTGCAGAAGCTTTTGATGAAGTCGGAATAGTTCATGTTTGTTTTTCTTTCCCTTGCCTTTAGTGACATGTCTAGTAAGAAGTTGCCCTGGCTGAGGTCAGAGAGGTTTCTGCCTGTGTTCTCTAAGATTTTGATGGTTTCCTATCTGACATTTCGGTCTTTCATCCATTTTGAATTTATTTTTGGGTATGGTGTAAGAAAGTGGTCCTGTTTCATTTTTCTACATGTCGCTGTCCAGTTTTCTCAACACCATTTGTTGAAGAGACTCTTTTTTTCCTTTGGGTATTCTTTCCTGCTTTGTCAAAGAGTAGTTGGCCATATAGCTGGGTTTTCTGTAAATTTATATCTTCAGATGAATTTTGGAAGTTTTGGCATTTTTCAAATATTTTTTCTGCCCCAATCTTTTTGTCTTCTCCTCCTGTGAGTCCCAGTCCACATACATTAGGTCATTTAAAACTGTTTCACAGGTTCCTGAGGTTCTGTTCATTTTTGTTCTTCAGTCTTCTTTCCTTGTGCTCTTTAGATTGGATAATTTCCCGTTGAGCTATTTTTAGGTTTACTGACTCTTTTCTCTGTCATCTCTTTTTTGCCATTGAGCTCATCCAGTGAATTTATTTTAAATATGGTATTTTTGAGTTCTGAAATTTTCATTTAGTTCTTTTTTCTATTTTTATTTCCTATTTTTTCATTCATGTCAAGTGTGTTTTTCTTTTTTCTTTTCTTTTTTTTTTTTAGAGATAGCAAGTGAGAATGGGGGAGACTGGCAGAGGGGGGAAAGAGAGAATATCTTAAGCAGACTCCACACTCAGCTCAGAGCCCAACTTGGAACTCAGTCTTACGACCCTGGGGATCATGGCCTGAGCTGAGATCAAGAGTTGGACGCCCAACCAACAGAGCCACCCAGGTGCCCCTCAAGTGTGCTTTTCTTTCCCTCAAGGAGCATAGTTATAGTTCCTTTATGGTGTTTTGTCTACTAATTCAAACTTCTGCTTCGTTTTGGAGCTGGTATCTGTCAGTTGTTTTTGTAGGCATTCAACTTTGTTGGTGCAAACTCAGAGTTCCGTCTCTTCTTCCATCAGCTCTGTGTCTCCTTTCATCAGCCCAGCAATCCACTTCTCGGTTCTTTAAGCCTTTGCTGTACTGTTGTAGGGCTGCCTCACATGTGTATAGTTGAGGAGTCAGGCCGAGACTTGTGAGTGTTCATTCTCAGAAATGGGGAGTCACCTTCTCCAGCTCTCTTCCCCTTGGGGTTTCCCCCACCCTCTCCAGTTTCCCTGGCTCCTTGGGCCAGAAAGGGGTTTCCATGGTCTTAGCCACCTGCGTTGCTCCCAAACCGGGGTTCACCTTCAATGCCAAGCCATGAAGGGGAAAATAAAACTGGAAGCTCCCCTTAATGGTTTGGTTTTCCGAGTTTTGAAATGCCCCCACCCCCCAACAATCTGCCTGCTTTTGTTTACTTTTTTCTGTCCTCAAGCGGGGATGAGGGTATGTGTACCTGTGTGATGTCTGTGTTTTTGTTGGGATTTAATAGTTGCAAATGGAAGGATGGTCTGTTAGGAAATTACACCTGCCAGTTTGTGTGGGTTTATTTCTTCTTCATGCTGATGTGCATAGGTTTTGAGGAGTGTGTTGGGAGATTGTATTACCTCTGTAGTCAGTGTTGAGTTTTTTCTCTGAATCCAGCTGAACACTTTTTCCTTTTTTTTTTTTTCTGCTATCTTCAATTAAGGCTTGTTCTAGGAACCACATAATGGGAATTTTAAATAAATCAAAGACCTTAATATTATAGAAACATCTTGCTTATAGTTGTTCTGTTAATTTGTAATGTGGGTAGGCCAGAAAAACCTAAGAGGATAATGTGACAATAAATATTAACAAAAAGCAGTCATAGTCACTATGAATTTCAAAGGGGCTTATAATAGTTGGAGAAAAAAATAACAGTATTTCAGTATCTTCATAAGAAATTAATGTGTTTTTTAAAACTTTGTCTAGATAAAGGACACAAAGAGGTGTAATCCTGAAATAGCCATGTGATTTTGATCATATTCATTTTTATGTAGTTATCAAGATTGTCATGATATTTGAGTGTTAATTTTTTTATACGTGTGTTTAAATGCAGTTGAACAAGACACTTTTAGTTCTGCCTTTTTTTTTTTTAATCTCTGGACTGTTTATTAATGACCCATAATCTAATGTGCAGATGGTGACTTTCAGACTTGATTACTTCATAATGTTTAACTTACATTTTTTCCCATTTAGACGGTCTTCTGATTGTTGGTGTTCACTCGGCTAAGTTCCCAAATGAAAAAGTCCTGGATAACATTAAGAGCGCCGTTCTTCGATACAACATCACCCACCCTGTGGTTAATGATGCAGATGCCAGCCTTTGGCAAGAACTAGAAGTCTCCTGCTGGCCAACTTTGGTCATACTTGGACCTCGTGGAAATATGTTATTTTCTTTAATTGGAGAGGGACACAAAGATAAATTATTTTTATATACTTCAATAGCTTTAAAGTATTATAAAGACAGGGGACAGATCAGAAATCATAAAATTGAAATAAAACTCTATAAAGATTCTTTGCCACCTTCACCATTGCTGTTTCCTGGCAAAGTAACGGTAGACCATGTTTCTAATAGATTGGTAATAGCAGACACTGGACATCATAGAATTTTGGTCGTCCTGAAGAATGGGCAAATTCAGTACAGCATTGGAGGTAAAGTTTGCTTCTAATTATGATATGTAATATATTTTATAGTAAAAAAAAAACAGCTCAAGGAAAATGTATTGAAATATATCTCCCTGGTTTTAGATCTAAAATGGGCTCAGTACCTCTACATAGTTAATGAAATCTGTTAAGTACATTCTTATTGATCGTATTTATCCAGACTAAACTGACATCTAGTAATGTAATAGTCAAAGAGAAAAATAATTCATCTCTTTGCAATTCTGCTTTAGTAGCATATACAGCATTAGTCCATAAAGTAGGGGTTCCTGAATTCCTAATGCAAATAAACTAGTCTTACTCTAAGCCCTGGTGCTATTCTTAGTATGCTTAGATATTGTTCCCTTAGCTCCTTAAGTTTTCACATTTCTTCTTTTTCATTTTTGTTAGAGTTCTTTATTTTGTGTTTCTTTTGTTTGGGCAGCTTGATGTTTGGGTTTAAGACAGGCACTTATGAGAACTGTTGCTCAAAAATTATTAGTTATAGTAGGTGTAATTTAAATGGTTAAAAGGTTTTTAATTCTATAATAATTTTCAAAATAGTGTAAATGAATATTCTGCTTTGTTAAATGGAGAAACCAGCAGCAAGCTACCGTTCCCAAACATGTTTTTAGGAATAATGTTATCTTGTGATAAATTAATAATTATTCTACAATAGTTCTTCAAAAGAATTCTGTGGCCAGATACACTTAGGAAATACTGGTTAGTTGTGGTTTAACAGATTTTTTTTTAACTTTATTTATTTTGACAGAAAAATATTTATTTATTTATTTTGGGAGTGGGGTTGGGGGCGGAGAGAGAGAAGAAGAGAGAAAGAGAGAAAGAGAATAAGAGAATGAGAATTCCAAGCAGACTCTGTGCTGTCAGTGCAGAACCTGATGCAGGGCTTGAACTCACAAACCACAAGATCATGATCTCAGCCAAAGTCGGAGGCTCAACTGACTGAGCCACCCAGGCACCCCTAAACTTCTTATTTTTTTTAAATGTTTATTTTAGAAAGAGGGCATGTGTGAGCAGGTAAGGGTTAGAGAGAGAGGGAGACGAGGATCCAAAGAGACTCTGAGCTATAAGCTCCAAGCCCTACATGGAGCTCAAACCCACAAACCGTGAGATCATGACCTGGGCCAAAATTGGACACTTAACCGACTGAGCCACCCAGGCGCCTAATAGATAAATAAACTTAAAAAAATAATAAAAAATAGAAATATTCCCTTCTGATATATGCTACTAATGTGCACTAGTGACCATTGTTCAGTAAGCCCTGTCATTAGCAAAACTTACTCCTAAGAAAAATAGATCTTGGGAAACACTAGACTTTAGGTAAAAGTATCATGCTATTTATATTAAAATCCCAGCTCTAAATACTGTTTTTCTTCCTTCATTGAGGTTTGATTTACATATGTTATGAAAAATGATTACCACGAGGGGTGCCTGGGTGGCTCAGTCGGTAAGCCTCTGACTTCAGCTCGGGTCATGATCTCACGGTTCGTGAGTTCAAGCCCCGCATTGGGCTCTATGCTGACAGCTCAGAGCCTGGAGCCTGCTTCAGATTCTGTATCTCCCTCTCTCTCTCTGCTCTTCCCCCACTCACACTCTGTCTCTCTCTCAAAAATAAATAAACATAAAAAAAATTTTTTTTAAATGATTACCACAATAGGTCTAGTTTATATCCATCTTCCTAATATAGGTACAAGAAAAAGAAAGGAAACAAAGAAAAACAAATGGGGGTGGGGGGTTAATTTGAGATAACTTTTTAAGAGGAAAAAATTTGTCCTGTGGCTATCTTGTCTTTTAGGACCCAACCCTGGAAGAAAAGATGGAGTATTTTCAGAGTCAACTTTTAATTCACCACAGGGGGTAGCCATAAGGAATAATATCATATATGTGGCAGATACTGAAAACCACCTTATAAGAAAGGTAAGTTTCAATTTTAAATACAGTTTTAATACTTCTAATTAGAAAAACTGGTACTTACTTGCTACATTAAATATTTGAAATGAGAGGATAATGCTTAAACACCTCAAGTCCCCTTTATGCAGCTTTTTCAGAGGTACTTGCTTTAGTGTTTTTCTTGGGCGTCTTGTTTTTCTGTGTCTTAGCCTGTAGCTGTCACGGATTAACCTGCCAATCGAGTCCTTTTGTTGTTGTTGTTTATCGTTTTGTGTCAAAGTAGCTAATCACCTAAAAGCTCCTCATTTTGAAGTATTTTCCTAACCACTGTTGACAGAGCAGTGCTTTCTCCTTTTTTCAGTTAAATTTTCTCAAACCTAGAAGAAATATCATACCACTCCCACCTCCCTTTACCTTTTATGCTTTGCCCAGAAATACATGTAAGTCAATCTTAAAATTTGTTTTATTTCATTATAAAAGTTATATATGGTCTTGCTTTTTAAAAATGAATACACTTAAAAATGTATTTAAAAAATACATAAAAAGGCTCATACCATCTATTTTAGCTTCCCCATTGTTAAAATTTTTGTCTCTTCAGTGATTTTTTTCTGTCCTATACAAATAAATTTGTATTTAAAAGACTGCCTCTAGGGATGCCTGGGTGGTTCAGTCGCTTGAGTGTCCCAACTCTTGATTTCTGTTCAGGGCATGATCCCAATGTCGTGAGATCGAGCCTCATGTTGGGCTGGCTGAGTGCTGAGCAAGGAGACTGCTTAAGATTCTCCCCCACCCCTCTCCCCGCCATCTCACTCCGTGCCCCTCCCCCACCATGCTCCTTCTCTAAAATAAAAATTAAGAAAATAAAAATAAATGACTGTCTCTAGAGAATCCTTTTTTAAACAAATGAGGCATATTGTATGTACATAATGTTCTGTGGTTTTTTTAATTATTATTTTAGAGAGCATGAGTCGGGGAGAGGGAGAGAGGCAGGGAGAGAGAGGGAATTTTAAGCAGTCTCCATGCTCAGCATGCAGCCCAACGCAGGGCTCGATCCCACAACCCTGAGATCATGACCCGAACTGAAATCAGGAGTCTGACACTCAACCGACTGAGCCACCCAGGCGCCCCTCTTCTGCAGTTTCCTTAAATTTGTTTTCCGTATTAGTCATATGAATGATATGACCGCATAGTATCCCATTGTAGAAGTGCCTAGTTATTTTAAACATTTCATATGAGTGAATATTTTGGCTATAATCCATTGGTCTTTAAGTTGCTGTCTATTTAGAAAATAAGTAACTAAGTTCATCTCACCCATCCTGTGTAAACACATTGTTTCAGACACTTCCTTGCTTTTCTCACTGTTTCTCCCTTTTGATATTTGTGCCCATTTGACAATATTATCACTTCATATAATAGGAAAACAACATGGATAGAACCTGTAATACCATTACAAGGTAAATTTCCATGAAAGCATGAAAGTTTTTACTGCTGAAATTTTAAGCACCTAGAACAAGGTCTGGCCCATAGTAGGTGTTCAATAGATAGTTGTTGAATGCATTTTTGAGCAAATAACATATTTAATGAAGCATTTTCTAATGTATCTTCCTCTTAATATGAAAACATGTTATATGAGGCAAGGATTTTGTGGATTTGCAAATTAAAGCAGATTTATTCTTTGAAAGTCTTGGAGACTTCGTTCTTAGAGACTTTAATATGTTAATATATTGTGAATACGTTAGTAGGGGGATATCTGTGAATTGGTTCTAAATTTATTTGACCAAGAAGCCTATTTTAGGCAGACCTTTTCGTAGGATTCATGATTTCATGGTATGTCATGATTTCCCACCTTAGGAAAAAGTGGTTTTCTGTTGTTACTAAGTCCGTAAAGGTCAATGTTTCTTTATCATTGTCTTTTCAGGGTTGTATGTTTGTATAACTCCGTAGTGTCCCAGATAGCTAACAAGGTGTTGAAGCAGTAAGATACTTAGCTCACAGCATTCAGGGTGTACTTGTCTTTTTTAAATTCTGTTCTATCTCTTGCCTTAGAACTTAATGAGTTTGGGAGTATTCACTGCATTTCAAATATTTTTTAAGTAGCATAATCACAATAAATTTAGGTTACATAAAGTTATTTGTAAATTATGATTTAGTTTAGTGTCTGCCAAAAAAAATGAGGTGGAATTATTATTTCTTCCTTTATTTTTATAAGTATATAAAAATATTTACTATACTTTTAAGACCTCATTTACAGAGGATTGATCATACATTCATATTTCTCAAACATCATTGTTTCATGCAGATCTGACACTTGTTTAGAATAATTCATTTAGTAATTTATAAATTCCTTTTTAGCCCAGTCTCATTCTCCTGTTATTCCCCTATATAAAAACACCTGTAGCCAGACATTCTGGTATGTTCAATTCATACCTTTCTATTTGTGTATGACCTTGTAAAACATGTAATGTTTGTGTCTGTTGTCTAACTGTATTGTGTTATATTTTACATAGCACTTATTTCAGGTATATAATTGAAGAACTTTTAGGAGATTTAACAAATTGTACAACCATAACCATAAATTGTTTTTAGAACATTTTCATCCCCCCCCCCCCAAGAACCCTCATGCCCAATTACAGTTCATCCCTGTTTTTACGCCCAGCTTAATCTACTTTCTATCTATAAATTTGCCTCTTTCGAACATTTCATAGAAATAGAATCATATAATATATGGTCTCTTGTGCCTGGCTTTTTAAATTGAGTAATGTTTTAAATTCATCTCTGGTGCAGCGGATCATTAGTTTCTTCCTTTGTATTGCTGAATAGCATTCCATTGTATAGCTATGTGCCACATTTTGTCTGTCCAACAGTTTATTGACATTTAGTGTATTTCCAATATTTGGCTGTTATGAATTTATGTAAAAATTCTGTGTGGACATACATTTTCATTTCTCTTGGGTAGATATCTAAGTAATGGAATTATTGTGTTATATGTTTTATATTTCATGTTTAACTTCTTAAGAAACTGCTACATTTTTCCATAGTTGCAGTACCATTTTACATGTGGGTTCTAATTTTTCCATATCTTCACCATTATTCCACTTTTTAAATTCTAGCCTTCCTACTAGGTGTAATGTGGCCTCTCAAAACCACAACGATAATTATTTCCCTAATGAGTAAAGATGTCAAACATCTGTTCCCATCTTTATGGACTGACTGGTTTTATATCTTCCTTTGAGAAGTGTCTATTCAGATTCTTTACCAGTTTTTTTAATTGGGTTGTGTTTTTTATTATTGAGTTGTAAGAGTTCTTTATATATTCTGTTACAGATCCCTTATTGGATATGTGATTTTTCAAATACTTCTCAAATTCTCTGGGTTGTCTTTTCACTTTCTTAATCACATCTTTTGATGTACAGAAGTTTTAAATTTGAGGATTCCCAAATTTTTTTTAATTGCTTAGGCTTTTGGTGTCATATGTAAGATTACATTTCCAAATCCAAGGTCATGAAGATTTACTCCTGTTTTCTTCTGAGAGTTTTATAGTTACAGCTCTTACAGTTCAGTCTTTGCTGCATTTTGAATTTATTTTTTGTATGTGGAGTGAAGTAGAGGTCCAACTTCATTCTTCTGAATATGAATATCCAGTTATCCCAGAATCATGTATTGAAGAGACTGTTCTTTCTCCATTGAATAGTTTTGGCAACCTTGTAGAAAATAATTATTCATACATACATGGGTTTATTTCTGAACTTTCAAGTCTGTTCCATTGACCTATATATCATTTCTTGTGCCTATACCACACTGTTTTGATTGCTATAACTTCTAATAAGTTTTGAAATCAGGAAGTAGGACTTCTCCCACTTTCTTCTTTTTTCAACATTGGTGTAGCTGTTCTGAGTCCCTTGCAATTCCATATGAATTTTAGGATTAGCTCATCCATTTCTGTAAAACCTTATTTGTTTCTCATATAAATGATGATGTTGCCTGAAAAAACAGATGCACTTTTATCTTTCCCTTCTTGTTTATACATATCTTGTTTTCTTTTATTAAATTGCTGGCAAAGGGTACCTGGGTGGCTCAGCGTCCAACGTCAGCTCAGGTCATGATCTCACAGCTCGTGGGTTCGAGCCCCGTGTGGGGGGCTCTGTGCTGACAGCTCAGAGCCTGGAGCCTGCTTCGGATTCTGTGTCTCCCTCCCTCTCTGCCCCTATCCCACTCATGCTCTTTCTCTTTCTCTCTCTCTCTTTCTCTCAAAAATAAGTAAACATTTAAAAAACATTTTAATTGCTGGTAAGAACCTCAGTTTCCTTTAAACATTAGCAGTGATAGTGGGTCTCTTGTCATGCTCATACCTTAAAGGGAGGACATTTTCTCCAGAAATTTAATATTTTCTATAACTTTGGGAAATAAAATTGTTAATGAAGTTAAACTTTCTATTCCTAGTTACTAAGAATTATTTTATTATATGATTTTATCGAATGCATTTTCTACATTTATTGAAATAATTATATAGTTTTGCCCTTAGTGTCTTGATGTGATGAATTAAGAGATTTTTGACATTTGATCATCTTTTTATTTGTGGAATAAATCTTACCTAATCACGAATTTTTTTTTAAAAAGTCAATTTGGATTTGATTATCCCAAGTTAAATTTTAATATTTTAAAATTCATGTTCATAAGTTAAACGGCTCTGTTTTCTTACACTGTTCTCACCTGATTTTAGAACCAGAGTCACACTAACTCCATCAAATGAGCCAATTAGCTTTTACTCTTTTTCTATTTTTTGGAATCATTTGTCTAACATAGGAATTAACAGTTTTTGAATATTCATTAAAACGCCTCTGTAACAAGATTTTTATAAGAGGAATTCTTTGAATATCACATCAGTTTTTGATACATTTCTTAAATCAAGATGTATTTCGAGGGCCTATCCCTAACTGCCTATTGTATTTTTGCAGATTGGGTTCAGTAAAAATATGGATAAGGTTACAGTGGTGAATATTCCTTACAATTTCAAGAGATTATAGAACAGCCACTAAAAATATGAGAGGCTACCACTTAATTAAATCAGTGTAATTTGCTATAATAACAGAATAAAAGATATTAACCATACTGTTGTTTTGCTAGGTTAGGTGTTAAATGTTTTAATGTTTTTCTATTGATGATAAAATTGCAATAAACTTGAAATGGAAATGAATGTCCTTAATATGATCAAGGGCATCTACAAAAAGCTTGTAGCTATACTCCATGCAAAATATAGAATGCTTTCCTTCCAAGATTGGGAATGAGGCAAGGATCCCCATTCTCACTACACCTGTTAAAAATTATACTGGAAGTACTAGTCACTGTAATAAAGCAAGAAAGAGAAAAAGCATACTGGCCAAAAAGGAAGAACAACAACTGACTTTATTTGCCAATGATGTGATAGAAAATTTAAGAAATCTCTGAAAATACTACTCGGACAAATAGAAATTAGGAATGCTGTGGAATACAATCTCAGTATAAAAAGATCAATATTTTTGTATTCTAGTAATCAATTGGATTGGAATTTTTTAATTCTATTTATAGTACTAAACAAAAAACAAAATACATAGAATAAATTTAACAAAAACATATGCGACCTCGATATTTTAAATTATAACATTGCTGAGAAAAATTAATCCAATATTGGATTAGAAGGCTCAATAATAAGATGTCCATTCTCTCCAAATTGATCTGTGAGTTCAATGTAATCTCAATCAAAACTCATCAGGTGCTTCTATTTGTTTATTTAAGGTATTGACGAGTGGATTCCAATACTTATATGGAGGTGCAAAACAAAGTATTTATTATATCTAAAACAGTCTTGGATAAACAAAGTTAAAAGATACACTTCTCTGATTTAAAGACTTACTGTAATGCTACACTAATCAGGACAGTGTAATACTTCTAAAAGGATAGATGTGTGGATCAGTAAAAAAGAATGGAGCTTTTGGAAGCTCATACATACACAGTTATTTGATTTTTCAAAAAGCATCAAAGCAGTCAAGGGAGAAAGGAAAGTCATTTCAGCATATTATACTTGAACAACTAGATACTCACATGGGGGAAAAGAGGAACATGACCCCTACCTTACACATCATATACAAGCATCAGTTCAGGATGCACCACAGACATAAATGTAAATGGTAAAATTATAAAGCTTTTAGAAGAAAACATGAAAATGTCTTCATGACTTTCAGGTAGGCAAAAGTTTCTCAAATACAGGACACAGAAACAATAATAAAAAAAAAATAAATTTAAAACTTCTCATTACAATTTACATTAGAGGAGGTAAGAATGGCCACAAACACATAAAGTGATCAACATCATGGGTTAAAAAGGAAATGTAAACTGAAACCATAATGCAATGCTATAATGGCTAAAATTAAAAAAGACTGACAACAGGCAAGGATGTGGAGCATTTGGAACTTTCATATGTTGTTGGTGGGAATACAAAGGAATAGACCACTGGAAAAAAATCCTTCTGGAAGTTTTTTGTTTGTTTTTTATACTTATCCTGTACCTGCCCTATAACAGCAATTTTAGTCCTGTGTATGTACATAAGAGAAGTGAAAACACAAGTTCACCAAAAGGCTCATATGAGAATATTGAGAGCAACTCTATTTGAAGGCCCCAAACTAGAAAAAACCCAGGTGTCCATCAGTAGGAAAATAAATAAATGAACTGTGGTATATTCCTATGATGGAATACTGTTCAGCGATAAAAAGGAACAAACTACTTATATATGAATAAATCTCAGAAACCTGTTAAGTGAAAGAAGCCTCACACAGTAGAGTCCATATAGTTTGATTCTGTTTAGCTGAGATCTTAGAAGAGATACAACTCATCTATGATGAAAAAAACAATACTGTTTGTCTTTGGGGGCAGGATTAACTGGATGGAGGCATAAGGGGACTTGTTGGAGTGAAGATAACATTCTGCATCTTTATGTAAATTAAGGTACACAGTTTTATGCATTTATGAGAAGTCATTGAATGATACATTTAAGATCTTTGCATTTCATTGTAAGTTTTGCCTCAAAAAAGAAAAGGGAACTGAAAAAATATGGACCTCTTACCAATGATAAACAAGCCGGGATATTTAGAGCCTGTGTACTGTTGTTTACAGTTTACTTTGAAATGTGTCAAAAAGTATAAATGGGTTGAAGGATTGATAGCTCCATAAACTATGTGATAAAGCAAGTAAGTGACATGTTGATAGTAGGTGGTGGGTGTACAGATGTTTGCAATAAAATTCTTTCAACTTTTATGTTTGTTTGACAATTTTCGTGGTGAGATGTTGGGGGAAGGATCTCAGGAGATGAAACCAAAGGGTTTTTGTTGGTTTTTTTGTTTTTTTTTTTCAGAAATCATTAGTTTTTCAGTTTATAAAGTAGAGGCAGTATAGTAGAGCTAGAACTGCCTGGGTTCAAATCCGAGATCCTCCATTTACTAGCTGTGTGATCTTGGGAAACCTGCTTTATGATCTATGCCTCAGTATCCTCAATATTAATCAAAATCACAAATCATAGGATTATTATGAGGATGGACAAATGGATGACTCTTGGACTAGTGCCTGGCACATGTTAAGCTCTATTTTTGTCAATTACTAGCCACGCATAACTGAAATACATATATTTAACTTTAAGAAACATGCATTTTTTAGGGCTCCTGGGTGGCTTAGTCATTTTAGTGTCCAACTCTGATTTTTGGCTCAGGTCATGATCTCATGGTCACAATCATGACCTATCATGGTCATGATCTCTGTACTGGGTGTGGAGCCTACTTGGGATTCATATTGTCTCTCTCTCTCTCTCTCTCTCTCCCCCTCCCTCCCTCCCTCCCTCTCTCCCTCTCTCCCTCTCCCTCCTTCTGCCCCTCCCCCACTTGCACACACATGTTCTCTTTCAAAAAGAAAAAGAGAGAAACATGCATTTTTCCAGATTTTGCTTTGAAATTTGGAATTACACTTTCTTCTAGCATACTTTGTAGTTAAGGTGAGATCAGTAGCAGTTAAGATGAGGTCAATACCAGGAGAGGCTATGATGAGGATGGGGAGGGGAAAGGGGGGTGGGGAATGAAAAGGACAGAGTTTTGTACATTTGAATAACAAGCTCACCCTATACTGTACTTGATTAGCCTTTTTTTTTTTTTTAAAGACTTTGTGTTGCAAAACCTTTCTGTATGTTCTACTGGAAGTCCTCATGTACCAAAAGGAAAACAAAACAAAAGTAACATGCACTGCATAAAACATGTGTCAATTTCTGTAGATTGACCTAGAAGCTGAGATGGTGAGCACTGTAGCTGGCATTGGGATTCAAGGTACAGACAAAGAAGGTGGAGCTAAAGGAGAAGGACAGCCCATTAGTTCCCCCTGGGATGTGGTTTTTGGGACATCAGGTATGTAAACTTTTAATATTAAATCTAAGTAAACTTTGCTTAATAAATGTAACATTTTTAAGATATTCTGGGGACATTCATTGGGATTAATTCTAATTGCTAGTTATTTTAGACTTTTATTACCTGTGGTGGTGTTTGTTAATTTAAAAATAAGGCCAGCAGTATATATTGTTATATATAACATCACCTGCTTACATGTTGTATTTTATACATACGAGAGACGATATATTACTCTAATGTTAACAAATTTCAGCTTAGCTGCAGTTTCCAGTTAATACAGTTCTGAATGTTCTTAAATTTGAAAGATTGTACTTTCAGAACTTCAAATGATTATTCATGAACTATGCTGTTTAACAATGCCCTTTGTATTTACTCTTCATTCG
This sequence comes from Herpailurus yagouaroundi, assembly GCF_014898765.1. NCBI lineage: Eukaryota > Metazoa > Chordata > Mammalia > Carnivora > Felidae > Herpailurus > Herpailurus yagouaroundi. Next base: position 51,218,768 of record NW_024412404.1, read on the forward strand.
GAAAGAAATCAAGAAGTGATAGCTGCTTTTTTTAGAGTATTAAAATTTGTATTGAAACGTGATAGCTCCTTTTGGGCGATTAAAAAAATTACTGAATTATGTTGGTATTGAATGAATGAGATTTATATTATCTTTCTAATTTTATTACCTGTATTAATTGACTAAAAAGTAATCTAGAAGCATTCATACCCTGATTTTTCATTGACCCTCAGTGATACTGAGATAGTTACCTACACATCTAAAACCAGAGTAATGAATAAAGAAAGTTAGTAGAGTCCATTGAAGATGGTATTAGGAACTAAATGGTTTGTATGATCCGAATATATTTATAGAGTGAATAAGCACCAGTTTAGTTTAATGGCTTTACATTTGAGGTAATTTCCTATTATGTTAATTTGTTTATAATTCAAAGACCTTAATTTTTTCCATTGTGATTAACTTTATAAAGCTTTTGCTATTCACAAAATAGTTGAATGAACTGGTACTGCTGCACTTAATAATGACTTAGGTATTTCGTGTAAGTTACTTTTGAGAATTTTATTTTTGGAACTCTGTGCCCCAGTAATCATGAGGGTTTTAGAGGCTCAAAGGGAGAAGGAAGGGGCTGGGAAGGGAGAGGGAAGAGTGTCCCAGGTGCAATCAATGAGGGGTCATATTATATGCAGAGAATTTTAAAACCGTACTGAAACCAGCTACAGTCGTCTTTGTGTCACCACGCATCCCCAATTCTAAATAATTTCAAGGTTAAAAATATCCCTAACAGGACTCCTCTGTTGCTCCTGCCTCTTTGCCTTGGATACACTACTGAGCTCTTTGAACATAAATCTTAGAGAGAGAAAACCGGCCGGGAAACATCTCTCTCAGTAAACTAGTCAAAGTGGGTGAGAATTGCTACTTTGGTGTGCTGTCACCTCCCTCACGGCAAAAAAAAGAAATTTTCTCCCCTTAGTGTGTAAGTCCCGAGTGATTTAAAGCTGTAGTCTGTATAGCAGTTCAGTTACTGATGTTGCTATTTTGCAACTTACAACTTGTATTTACTGTGTCTGTTAGTAATTGCCACAGTAACACTTCATAAGAAATCATCCCCAAACTCCTACAAACCTAAACCTTTATTTCTCACTCACATATAGGTTTGGGGTTCAGCCCATCGAGGCTCAGCCTGGGCTTGGTTCCAGGCTGTTTCTTGGGTGTAGATCTGCTCCATTTGTTTCTCGTCCTCCTTGGGCCAGTAGCTGTCTGAGGCATATTCTTTTGGCAAAAGGCAGAAGCACAAGAGTGTAAGCCCAGTACATACATTTTAAGCCCTTGCTCATGTCATATCTGCCTACCTACTGTTATTAAGCAAATCACATAACTGAGCTCAAAGTCATGGGATGGGAATTGCATTTTGCCTACAGCGAGGCCATGGTAAGGGTGTGGATGAACCAAGACGAGTAATTCAGTCTGTCACATAAATTAGAACTTACATTGCTTAAAAACAGAATATACTTTACCAGATACTATATTTAAGTAGCCAAGGAGTACTTAAATCTAGGCTAAAAGTTTTTCACACATTGTGGCATGGAATCTCTGGTTGTTTATTTCCTACTGAGAATGCATTCAAACTGCTTTCTAAAGAAAATCTTGGCTGTAGAGACAAGTACCCTCTTGGCTTCCACCTGGACTGATGTGCTGAGATGTATGTCTTTATTAAGCTCAGTTCTCAGTAAAGGAAGTGAGTCCTACCTTAGCTCAACGGATCATTAAGAGCATATGGCTCTGCGTTTCACTTACAGCTTAAAATAGCTTCACTCCAGGTACTTGGCAAGAGGAGTAATCTTAAATGCACTTAAGCTTAACACCCTTCAAAATGCTAAGAGAAAATGGTTTTCAAGCATTATATGAAGGACCTATAATCACAATGACTACTCTAGTCCAAGAGTTTTTAACCTTGGGTCATATACTCCAGGCATTCCTGGTTAGGCTTTTTGAGGTACTTAAACTTCCCAGAAACTATAAAATTTGGAGGAATTGGTCAGAATTTCATCAGAATTTCAAAGTTGTATGTTCCCCAGGAAACATTTTAAGAGCCACTGCTTTAAGTTACTCTAAAATCTAATCTCCTGGATTGATGCATATTGTCAGAGTATGGGGAAATTGGATCATAGGATATTTGTTCTTACAATTGTTTTTACTAAACTGTATTTTGGGATTGTGTCATTCATTAAAAAATATATTGACGCATAAACATGTCACATTCATTTATATCTATATGTGTGCATATGTGTTTCACACTGTGTATTCATCAAAACGCGGCCCTATGGGACTTGTACTGTTTTTACTACAGAGATTTGCTGTAATTCAATCATTACCTTATAAATTTCTCTACTAGAGAATTTTTTTCTGATCCCTATATTATTTTTTTCCTGAGTATGAAGTTTAAGCTCCTTGATAATTTGAATATTGTAACTGATTGTATTTGCTTTGTTGTATTGATTACCAGAAAACTTAGAGACAAATTATCGAGCAAAATATAATGGAAACATGACATTCATTTTTCAATATCAGTACAGTTGCATTTTTTTCTACCCTATTTACCTATTGCTTCAGTTTCCTTATTTCAAATTTATTTATTAGTGTTTATTTCTTTGTAAGCTACCTGAATCCTTTGTGGAAATAAAAGCAGAAGTAAATGAGTAGAATCCATTACTGAAGTGATTCACTATGATAATTGATCCATATAGGAAAAAAATCTTTTTAATTTTTTTTAAACATTATTATTTTTAAAAATTTTTTTTAAATCTTTTTATTTATTTATTTTTTTGAGACAGAGACAGAGCATGGGCAGGGGAGGGGCAGAGAGAGAGAGGGAGACACAGAATCCAAAGCAGGCTCCAGGTTCTGAGTTGTCGGCACAGAGCCTGACACGGGGCTGAAACCCCACAAACTGTGAGATCATGACCTGAGCTGAAGTCGGACGCCTAACCAACTGAGCCACCCAGGCGCCCTGTACACTTATTTATTTTTGAGAGACAGAGACAGAGCATGAGCGGGGGAGGGTCAGAGAGAGAGAAGGAGATACAGAATCTGAAGCAGGCTTCAGGCTCTGAGCAAGCTGTGAGCACAGAGCCCAATGCGGGGCTTGAACTCACAAACTATAGATCATGACCTGAGCTGAAGTCAGGTGCTCAACCGACTCAGCCACCCAGGTGCCCCGAAAAAAAAACTTTTAAATCTGGGAATCATAAAAGTAAAAATGCTTTCTTTTAAGAACTATAAATGTACATTTTTAGCCAATCTTTTGATGTAGGACTACAGCCTTTTCTTTACGTAGCCCCTGATAGTCTTGAACCACTCTAAATATATTGTTTTGGTTTCTTTAAAGTATGATGAGACTTTTGAAACCCCTGCAAGGAAATCTGAGGGCTGAAATTTTTTTAACCTATTCTTTTCAGTAGTCTTTCTACACTTAGTTCAACAACAGTTTGGCTTAGCTACTTTCATTAAGTCTTCCCAAAGTATTCAACTTTGCTTTCATAAAAATAACTTTCCATTTGCATTCATATTTAATTGGATCATATATAAATTATGTAATTGTACAACTGGTTTAAACAGATGTGTAATTAAATGCAACTTGAAAGGGACTGACTGAGAAAAATTGTTCTTGTAAACACATAAATTTTTTTAATATTTTAAAAGGATATATCTGAAATTCTACCATAGTTAGGAATTTGAAAGAGGATGGAATTATCAGAAGGGAAACATGAAATGTAGGTTAGGTGTTGTAATATCTTCATATATCAGGCTGCTCCGTAGTGCAAAAATGGACCACAGCACAGCTATGGCTAGCAGCATGGGCAAGTATCTGGCATCTACTGAGTAAAAAAATCAAGTTACAGAAAAGACCCACATTAGATTTCTTTTATAGAAAGTTGAATAGGAAGCAAGACTATACAGTTGACCTTTGAACAGTGCAGGGGGTAGGGGCACTGACCCCCTTGCAGTAAAAAAAAAAATCTGCATGTAACTCTGCCTCCCCAAAACCTTAACTACTAATAGCATACTCTTGATCAGAAGCCTTACCGACAACATAAAGTTGATTAACGTGTATTTTGTATATTATATGTGTAGTATACTGTGTTATTTTTTAAATGTTTATTTAGTTTTGAGAGAGCATGAGTAGGGGAGGGGCAGAGAGTGAGGAAGACAGAGAATCCAAGCAGGCTCCACAGAACCGGATCTGGGGCTCTAAATGAACCATGAGATAAAGACCTGAGCCAAAATCAAGAGTCAGGCAGAACCACCCAGGAGTCCCCTATATCCTGTATTCTTACAATAAAGTAAGCTAGAGAAAAGAAAATGTCAAGAAAATCATAAGAGAAAATACAACTACAGTACTATACTGTACTGATAAAAAATCTGCGTACAGGTATACTCATGTACTTCAGACCTGTTTTCAAGGGTCATCTGTACAATCAAGAGATCCATCCAGACATGGAAAAATTAAAAAGTAAAAGAAGAGAATGAAAAACACAAAATTTTAGACTAGTGGTTCTTTGTGGGAGGAGGAGGGGATATGATTATAGAAGGATGCATGAGGTTTTCAAATAATATTCTTGTTCTTGAACTTGGTGTGCTCATGGATTTTTAGATATTAAACTTTGTATATAACATGTATCCATTTGAATGTATAACCTGTATCCATGTGAATGTATACTTAATTAAAAATTGAACTTAAAAAAAACAAAATAGATTAGGTTAAGAGAATGTAAAATACTGAGGACAATACACAATTGAATATATGTCTGACCAAGAGACCCAGTTAATAATACTTCAAGAGATTAGGGAGGTACTTGAAATACCTCTGATCGTTTTAAATATACATGTAATGTGTATATGTACGTACATATGTATTTTAAATAGTGACTGAATATTTAGCCTAATCATGCCATTACAGTAATAAAAACATAAAAATAACATAAAATTATTTTTACTAAAGAGATTGTTTCATCTTTGTTCATTTTTTATCACTCTAAATACAGTCAGAGTTTCATAATGCACTAAAAATAATAACTACAACAAATTCATATTTTTTCAGAATCTGTGCCATGTTTCTAAGAGATTTTTTTTTTTTATCATAAAGGTCAAAACCCCTGCTGCTCTCTAAGTACTTTGGACTTTACCTGATTTAGAATAATTTATGGAAAGGACAGTGTGCCCGAATCCCATTAACCTTCCTTGGCCCTTTAATCAGCATTTTCCCTAGATATAATTTAGCTGTTCTTAATGATTGAAATCCAACTGTTTAGTATGCTAGTCTAAAAATCTACAGTGTTGGTACTTATGTGTGTAGATAATATGCTTCCCTGACTTCCATTAATATGCTATGAAATACCATAAAAAACATCCTCTAAGATAATCAGTTGAGAGATTTTTTTTTTTTTTTGAGGAGTAAATTTTATACAGTGGGACTGATGTGTTTTTATTTTGGTAAAATAAAAACAGTTGTTTTCTATTTAAAATTTGAGAGAAGAGTTTATTATCATATTGACTTTGTATTTATAAGATTTTTTTTAAGTCAGGTTAATGAGATATAATTTATAAAAGTGACATTCACCCTTATTAGGTTTCAGCTCTGTGATTTTTGGCAAACATACAGTCTTTAACCATTACTACAATCAAGACAGAGAATATTTCCATCATCCCAGAAAGTTCTTGTGACCCTTTGCTCAGTATCCTTCCCGCTACTGTACCACCTACTCCAGCGACCAACAGTGTTCTATTTCTTGTTCCTTCGTCTATTTAGCATAAAGCTTTTGACACTCATCCCTGTTGTTGCTTGTGTCAGCAGTTCGTTCTTTTTTATTTTTAAGTAGTATTCCATTGTATGGCCATACCACAAACTGTTTATTCGCTAGTTGATGGACACTTTGGATGGCTCTCGTTTATGGCAATTATGATTAAAGCCTCTGTAAACATTTATGTACAGGTTTTTATGTGGACATTTGTACTTAGTTCTCTTGGGCAGATGCTTAGTAATTGAAATTGCTAGGTCATATGGAAGCGTATGTGTCATTTTATAAGAAACTGCCAAACTGTTCTCAAAACTTTTTCTTAGAATCCCAAGTGTCCTTCTGGAATAATACTGCTTTAGTCTGGAGAACTTCTGTAACATTTCTAGAGACACATGTCTGCTGACATTGATTTCTCTTGGCTATTTTTTTAAGGGGGGGATGTTGGGAGTGAGCTATCGGAAAAAGTATTTAGCTTTTATTTTTGAAAGATATTTTTTACTCCATGTATAAGTCTGGACTGAGTTTTTTTAGGTATTTTGAAGATGCATTCCATCGTCTTATAACTTACATAGTTTTAAACAAGAGGTCTAATTATTTTCCTAGTTCTTTTACATATAAAGTGCCCCCCCCCCCCTTTGGCTGCCTTCAAGATTTCCTTTGATTTTTAGTAGTTTGATAAGTGTAGGAGTTATCCTTAGAATTCTTGAGTCTGCGGTTTTGTGTCTGTCACTATTGGTGGAAAAATTCTCACCTATCATCTCTTCATGTATGTTTTCTGCTCTTTTCTTTCTGGGATTTCAGCTACTTATATGTGAGACTCTGATGTTCTACCCAACATTTCTTACGTATCATGTTTTTTATTTCACCTTTTTTTCTGTGGTGTTTCAATTCAGATCATTTATATTGGTTTATCTTTAGGGTCATTGTTTCCTCAGCTGTGTCTAATCAACTGATGAGCCTATTGAAAGAATTTTTATTATTGGGATTCTTTTGTGTATAGCATCTCCATTTTACTATTTCCTATAGATTCCATCTATCTGCTTAAATTCTTCACCTATTTAGGTACGTTGGCCACCTTTTTCTCTAGATTCTTTAACATAGAAAGTATAGCTCTCTCAAAGTCCATATCCTACAGTTCCAGATTTCAGGTCATCCCTGAGTCTGTTCTGTTGATTGTTTTGTCTCTTAAAAGTGGAGTTTTGGTTTGGGAGGGGGATGTTGTTTTGTTCTGGCCTTGCTTTTATGTGTGTCTTCTCTTTTTTTTTTTTTTAAATATTCCAGTCATCTTGAATAGAACTATAGAGGCTGAGGAGATCAGTAGTATTTATGCCATTATAATGGGAGGTTCAGTCAATTTAGTCAGAACCTAGGCTGGGCCTTGGTTTTATGATTGCTGTGGTTACTCTCCGTTGATCATAGCTTTCGAATTCCTGTAGCAGGGGGTTGCCGCGGCCTTATTAGTGTGGGGAGCCTGCGTGCCGGAGGGTTTTTCTCAGTGTTGGCACACTGTCCGCTTTTGGTCATCCTGCACAGCTCAGCCCCAGGGTTGTTTCCCTGTCTTGCAGTACCTCCACGAGAGATAGGCCGCTGCTGTTTGTTATTGGTCAACCTCAGTCCTGGGGAGGCCCGGTACGCCTGGGCCTCCGTGAAAGGAGGTGGGAAGCTTCTTGGCTGTTCCTGTTCCTTCTCTCTGGGGCAGCTAAATTCTGAGTGGTTTTGAGACGTTTTCTGCTTCTCCCCCAGCCGTGGGAAACCTATATGGGTGTCGGTATGGTGTCTTTGGCCAAAGATGCCTCCCCCAGAGGTGGAGAGGTTTTTTCTTCTGCCCTTCCTCCAGCTGTAATTGGTTGTTTCCTATACCATGGGATGCTGGGCTTGGTTGCTTTCTCCTAGTGGTGTGAAGTTTTGCTTCATAGGAGGTTGAGAGATTGTGTAGAAAAACCTATTTATGCTAATGGGCAATTTCGCAGATGAAATTATTTAGAGGGTTCTAATCATTGGCTTCTATTTTTGATCCTAGTTGCTTAAAATAACATTGAATTTTTAAAAGCTAGATGGCAGGTAATTTTCTTTTCATTTTCATATTTCATTTGCTGATTTTATTCCTGTCTTGTATAATTATTTCACTAATTCTTACAGTTACGAGAGGTTTTGCCTTTTTTTTTATTTTTTATTTTTTTATTTATTTATTTATTTATTTTTTAATTTTTATTTATTTATTTTTTTTTTTAATTTTTTTTTTCAACGTTTTATTTATTTTTGGGACAGAGAGAGACAGAGCATGAACGGGGGAGGGGCAGAGAGAGAGGGAGACACAGAATCGGAAACAGGCTCCAGGCTCTGAGCCATCAGCCCAGAGCCTGACGCGGGGCTCGAACTCACGGACCACGAGATCGTGACCTGGCTGAAGTCAGACGCTTAACCAACTGCGCCACCCAGGCGCCCCAGGTTTTGCCTTTTAAAATACTCCCAAAACCTTTTCAGCTCTTGGCATTGTCTTTTTTATTTTTTTACTTATTTTTTTTAGTGACTGTTGGAAGTCAGTAATACTAAGTGAACTCTTAATTTAAAATTGAAATGTTCATGATCACCATATTCTTGTTAGAAGGAACAAAGCCAATACCTATACTTGGTGATACAACTACGTGCTTTAGATTTCAAAATCCAGGGTGGATAGTATAAATTATTAATGATTCTTGCTGGCTCAATAGACTTTATAAATGCCCGACTACCTTTTTCTCCCTTCTCTTCCCTTTCATTCTTTCTGATTTTATCTGCAAGAACAAACTCTTCAGCCCTCAGTGAAATGATCAGGCCAGGGTAAAAACTTCCTGAGAGGCAGTGTAGTATGGACTGAAGCCAGACCGCTTGGGTTCTAATTAGTTTACATCTCAGTAGTTATGTGACTTTGGACGAGGTACCTGGCCTCTTTATGCCTCAATTTCCTCATCTAAATTAAAGATACTAATAGTTATCTATTTATATGCTAATAGTATTTATATACTAATATACTCCTATACTAATATATTTATATACTAATAGTATTTATATACTAATAGTATATAGGTCAAAAGTTTATTGCACGAATTACTAGGAGCGTTAATATGTGATGCATTTCGAACAGTGCTTGGCACATAGAAAGTGGTACCTAACAAATACTGTAGAAGGATTTGTTATAATATGGGGTTTCATCCTAAAAGTCACAAAGAGCTGCTGGTAAGCTGAAACAAACCAAACATGGAAAGGCAAGGGATTGGAAAAAATACGGGTAAGGGATTATTCAGCCATAGGTTATCTCATAGGCTACAGGAAAGGAAGGACAGAAAGAGTGAATGTAGACACACATCCTGGCATAGAGAGCCATGCTTACATTTGATCTGATCTCTCTCCTGATCACACAGAAAATGTTCTTGGGTCCTTGAAGCCAGAGCTAAGTTCATGGGGCAGAGGCAGAAAGGAGGGAGAAAACTTGGCTGCAAGTGAGCCCAGGCTCACTTCTGTAGTTCCTCTGTTCTGGTTAGAACACTAATAATCTGGAGTCAGACTTACTAATAGATTATTATTCCAGGTTTAGCTGTGTGAATTTTAACAAATTATTTAACCCTTCTCAATTTCAGTTTCTTTATAAAATGAGAACAACTTACTAAAGTTGTTAAATTAAAGGAAATACTCCCTGAAACATGCTTACTTAGCTCAGTCCCTTAGTCCTAGAAGTGTTCTGGATGGTCATCATTTTTACCACCTCCCTCCCCCCTCCCCCCAGCTGTCCTCATCAGTTGTTATGGGGAATTCCAGGACACTGAAATCCTGACCTGACACAGCCTTTGCTTCTATACTTTTTCTTGTTTCTCATGCTTCAGAGGAAATAAGTACACAGAGAGCAAAACCAAACAGATTGTTCACACTTTAATGCTGTAAGTTTGGCCTTCATACAGTAAGACTCTGGTTGAACTAGGCCGGTCAATTTGGAGAACCGATTAGGTCTTTGACTCAGCTATGTACCAACGCAGCTCTCTCTTGGCAGAGGGTAGAGGCTTTAACAGCATGCCATCCTCTACTGATTACAGTTTTATTTCTAATCTTTATGCTTTGTGCTTCTCTTTTCTTACTGCACAAATTAGGAGCTTCGTATGATGCTAAATAAAAGTGTTGATAGCAGATATCCTTGTCTCATTTCTGTTCTCAGGGGGAATGTCTTAGTCACCTCGGGCTGCCATAACAAAATACCACAGATGGGGTGGCTTAAACAACAGAAATTTATTTTCTCACAGCTCTGGAGGCTAGAAGTCCAAGGTCAAGGTGCCAGCATGATTGGTTTCTGGTGAGAGCTCTCTTCTGGCTTATAGATGGTCGCCTTTGCACTTTGTCCTGACATGGCAGGAGCAAAATAAAGTAATTATGAAAAGCTTTTGATCTACTTTTAAAGTGATTAAGCAGAGACAGAGTCCCCAGAATAAATGGGTGCCCTTGTCACTTTTAATATAATTTATGTTCATAAAAATATTCGACTATGAAAAATTAAAATACTTTCCTTTAGATTTCATAGGATAGTAATTAAGAACACAGAAAAAGAGGCAACATGTGATCTAGATTTTTCCATTGGTCCACCTGGTGTCAGATGCCAGTTCATTTACCAGCACTGTGATCCTGGCAAGTTACCTAACCTCTCTAAGCCTCCGTTTCTTCATCTGTAAAAAGAGCCTAATAACACTACGTGTCTCTTGGGGCATTTCAGAAAATGTAAGTGATAATCTCTATAAAGTGCTTGGCACATAGCAACCACAATTTTTTGAGAACCATCATTATTTTTGTTGTTGTTAAATTGAAAGACACTTGAAAGTAATATAAGTTAAGGAAGAAAAGTTTGGACACAAACTACTTGAAGTTAAAGAAGATAGAAAAAAACAAAACAGCCTTACCAAGATATTTCTTTTAGCATAAGGTAGATCTGACCAAATTGTTTTAGTTAAAAATTCTCAATTATATGTAAAAGTTGCCTCAGAATACAGTTTGAATATATATATATATATTTTTTAGAGTAGGCTCCACACCCAACAACATGGGGCTCAAACTCATGACTGTGATAAGGAGTCACATGCTCTACCAACTGAACCAGCCAAGCACCCCTAAATTGAAATAAATATGGTAAGGGGTGCCTGGGTGGCTCAGTCGGTTAAGCTTCTGACTTTGGCTCAGGTCATGATCTCGCGGTTCGTGAATCCGAGCCCCACATCGGGCTCTGTGCTGACAGCTCAGAGCCTGGAGTCCGCTTTGGATGCTGTGTCTCCCTCTCTGTCTGCCCCTCCCCTGCTCACACTCTGTCTCTCTCAAAACTAAACATTAAAAAAATTAAAATAAAATAAAAAATGTTAACAAAAGAATTTGAGAAATAGAGCCTTGTCGTGTTGTAGTTAGTTGTAACGTCATCTAAGAAAGTGGAAAATTATTTCTGATATTTAGTAAACAAGGTTATATTGTAATATGTTATATACCCTTAGCTTTTTTGCAGGTGAACTATGTTTTTTTGAAAAACTCTCATAGCCAACTAAACAGTGGATTTTTAAATAGCTGTGATGTGTATCTAAGTCTAGCTAATCCAGTGGTGGAAATATTTAAGTAGGCTCAATGGCCAACCGGGGCTTGAACTCCTGACCCCGAGACGAAGAGTCGCATGCTCCACCGATTGAGCCAGCCAGCCAGCCAGGTGCCCCAAAGGAAATACCTATTTTTTTTACAGTATTAAAAGATGGGGTCTTTTCATGATAATTGTACAAAAACCCTGTTATTAAAGCATATAATTTCAGTGGTTAATGCTCGGTATTTGACTGGCAGAGGTTCTCTGGAGAGTATATGTCAACTTGTTTTAGCAGATAAAATAAGAACTTAAATATTTACAAACATTGTGTCCAGAGAGGCAGAGGGACAGACCGCTATTAAGAACGCTTTGGATTTCTATGAATTTACAGGTAAATTTATAAATATTAAGTAACATTTCACAAGGAAAACGGGAAAATTTCAAAAACAACTTAAAACGCTGCAAATATTTTTTTCTTCAGATGATTTGTAAACATAACTGCTGTCATCTTTTAAACTTCTAAAACACGTGGAGTGTTTGTATTAACGAGATATGTATATGATAATTACTGTTTATTTTTGTAAAGGTTCAGAGGTCCAAAGAGATGACATTCTCTGGATAGCCATGGCAGGGACTCATCAGATATGGGCACTGCTCCTGGACAGCGGCAGACTACCAAAGAAAAAGTAAGTGACAGTTTCTGTCTCGTGTGAACTACACGAGTTCACAGAATTCCCTCTCCCCGAGTCTCCACGCTCACAGCTCCGCTGTGTGCTAGTCACTAGCGTGTGCTGGGCTGGAGCTCCGTTACTGCCTCTCCGATTGTCGGGAGCGTAAGACAAGGTTTGTGTCTGGCTGACTCAGTAGGTTCACTGGGGAGCGTTCCTCTGCCACCAGGCCGATGAAGCGGCCACCGTCTGGAGCTTTGCCAGTCATCCTGGCAGAGAGAGAGGTTGTGAGTCGCTCAGTGGCTCTTAAAGCTTCTACTTGGGAGTGACGTACGTCACTTCTATCTCACGAGCCCAAGTCTTGTGACTGCCATTGCTAACTTCTGGGAACCTGGGAAGAGCAGCCCTATGGAGCATCTAGAGACAGAACTGGAGCTGTGGGCACATCTCTAACATGCAGTCCAGACATCCCCGCTCATTAACACAAACACTGGAGGACTGGGTGACAGGGCGGTTAATGGCTCGGGTTTTGTAGTCATGCCTCAGGTTGAATCCCGACTCTGCCACTTATCTCTCTGAGCTTAGGAGAGCCCACTTAACCTTCTATCCTTCCGTTTCCTTATTTATATCTACTTCCTTGGCTTGTTTTGAGGATTAATAATATATATGAAGAGCTCAGCCTAGTGCCTGGTTTATATACAGAAATGTAGGAGTTTTGCTGCCACTGTTGGGGATATAAAGATGAAAAACTAGTGTCTCTGCACACTTTTTTTATATCCTTTCTGTAGAGCCTTGTTTCTTCTCCCTAACACTCCAGGTAGAACTACGCATATTCTTTGCTATGACCTCACTGCACCCCCTGTGTAGTTACATTACTGTGCTGATAAGTTCCTTCTCTCTCCCCCTCCCCCTCCCCGTTCCTGGTTGTACTTGTTTACATAACTGTTTCCTTCTACTACACTGTCCCTTAAGGCACCCTTTCTCATTCATTTCTATGTCCCCTGTGCATAGCATAGTATGTGGTATATAATAGGAGTTCGGTAAGGGTTTATAGAATAAATGAATGAATGGAAGTCCTAGACCACAAAGACCGTTTAATCACTATAGAAAGTAAGTGCTAATCATCTCAGATATACTTATCAGTAGGAAGGAGTAGTTCTATAGATGATCGAACATACCAGATGCTCCAAATCGTGTGTGTGTGCGCATGTGTTGCTGTGTGTGCTGTTTGGCGACATTTAGTCATTCATCTTACGTACTTATTAAACATGCTGGATGTTAGGCCTGTGCTAATCTGAAGGGATAAAATATATTCACTGTATTAGGAATAAAGCTTTTTAAATGTTGCTGTCTTCAGTGGACTAACGGAGGAAGAATGAGATCACCAAACAGAAAATAGCTGGGAAATGCCAGTGCTGTGTGTAAAAGGGATCACTGTAGCAGTCCTTTAAAGTGAATAAGAACACCCGATAGCAATAAGATAGGAGCTATCCAGAAAGGCTTCCGGGAAGAAGCTGCTAAACTGAAACCTGAGAGGGGAGTAGGAGTTAGGGAAAGGGGAGGTTTTCTAGGCAGGAAATGACACCAGTGATGTGAGTAAATGCCGAATCATGAAGTGCCTTGTGTGTCCTTTTAAGACATGTGAATGTTATTCTGCATGCCTATATGGAAAGTTCTAAGCTGGGAAGTGACCTGATTAGATCTGTGATTTTGAAAGAACATTGGCAGCATCTGGAGTGGGACACGACTAGGGACAGAGATAGCAGCGATGGGGCTGTGATGCTCTCTGGGCATGAGATGATAGTGGCCCAAACCGTGAGGTGACCAGAAACATTAATATGAGGCATCATTATAAACAGTAGAAAGAAGTAGCAAAACTGGCCAGAATATACTGTTGTAAGTGATGGCTGTTTTCGACCTAGATGGTCAAGAGTGAACTAAATTTCCAAATAAGTAGAGTTGTCACTGTCGCTCGTAATAGGAAAATGTCCAGTCAGATCACATGGACCCGTATCATAATTTTAAGGATGCTTTATCTTTATTACTGATCTTCAGTGGGCAAGACTCCTAACATTTTAGAAGGTACTTTTTCTCCCCACTCTTTTTTATTTAATTAAGGAAACTCCTATTTGAAATTAAGACTCCTATTAATTACCTCTTAATTTGGTGTAGTAGTTATCCCATGTATTTCTAGGACTCTATTTTTTTTTAGAAGTTTCTTGAATAAGTGCCCATATTTTATATATTCTATAACCCTTTGCCTGTACCCCTGTTCTCTAACTTCGCATGGGTGACATATCAACTAAGTGATTGGTGGTCATTTTGGACTTGTGCCTGCTGCACCCTATCTGGAGATGATGGGCACATAGTCTCATTATTTTGCATCCTGAGCGAGCTTCGTCCCTTCCTTCAACACACCACGTCTTCCTTACTGTTCCTCCAGCATAAACTTAGAAGCCAAAGTGTAAAACTTTCTCCATGTTACAAAAAGAATCCTTGCAGAGTGCTTTAAATAGAAATTTCTTATTGTATGTTAAGAAATGCGTTGTACATTTGATTAAAGCAGCATTATCATCCTGTAGGAAGCGAAGGTGGGATCCAACTATACCTCTCTCTGGCCATTTTGTAGGGGAAAACCCCAAAATTATCTAGTCAATGGTATGATCCTTATTCTTGTCAGGGACTTCCTATCTAGCCATTCAGAATAGTTTCAATTTTGTGTGTGTCCTTACACAGTGAGTAAGTTAATGATTTAGAAAAAGTACAGTGAAAGGGGCACCTGGGTGGCTTAGTCGGTTGAGTATCTGACTCGGTTTCTGCTCAGGTCATGATCGCATGGTTTGGGAGTTCGAGCCCACATCGATTTCTGCTCAAGCCTGCTTGAGTCCTCGGTCTCCCCCTCTCTCTGCCCTTCGCCCTCTCGTGCGCTCGCTTTCTCTCTCTCTAAAAAAAACTACAGTGAAAGCAAAGCTGACTTGCACTCTTTAGGCCAAGATCATAGTTTGCTTTTAACAATGCTTATACCACTGATTTCATTGTTCACATTCATTTGCTAACTAAATTGGATACAACGTAACCATGTTGATTCCGCCTATGAACTTGTCTTTTTTTAGTGAGCTACAAAAAGGAACCTGCCTTCGGTTCGCCGGAAGTGGAAATGAAGAGAACCGAAATAATGCGTATCCTCACAAGGCTGGCTTCGCCCAGCCTTCAGGTCTTTCTCTGGCCTCTGAAGAGCCCTGGCGCTGCCTGTTTGTAGCAGACAGCGAGAGCAGCACCGTGAGAGCTGTGTCACTGAGGGACGGGGCGGTGAGGCACCTTGTAGGAGGAGAACGAGACCCCATGGTAATGCCCGAAAGTCACTGTTGCATGCTGCGCCCAGACCCTGCCAGGCTTGCGGTTCTTGAATTGCGAAGAGTGAATAAATTTTAGGAGACAGAGTTGGTGGCCTCGCCGTAAGTTAAAGTGGAAGTGAGGCCAAAGGAAATGCGACTATAAAGGAACACAAGTAGCAAAACCATCCAAGAGAAGTTGGATGTTGACTCTGCTTGATTACACACATGTCAAGGCTTCAGAAGTAAAGGAAGGATAAAATATTGATTACTGAAAGAAGAGGAGAATGTAGATTAGGTATTAGGCAGTAGGGTGGAAAGAGCATCAGATTAGTAGACTTGACCTGTTCCTGGCTAGAGGTGTGATTACTGTGGATAAAACTATCAAGCACCACAAATTAAGAGGTTCAGAATTCTGTCATTTTGTTTTTCTGGTCTAAATCAAACACCCAGGCCTATTTATGTGAAATTAGACCCATTTCCGGGACACCTGGGTGGCTCAGTCAGTTAAGCATCCTACTTCAGCTCAGGTCATGATTTCACGACTCGTGAGTTCCAGCCCCGCGTCGGGCTCTGTGCTGACAGCTCAGAGCCTGCAGCCTGCTTTGGATTCTGTGTCTCCCTCTCTCTGCCCCTCCCCATTCATGCTCTGTCTATCTCTCAAAAATAAGTAATCATTAAAAAAAAAAATCAGACCCATTTCCTCTTTAACTTAACTAGCATAGTCATCTTTTTACTTTATACCGTATACTGTGGACTGTAAAATTTTTAATATGTGCTGTTTCTTTCTTTAAAAAAAAAAAGAATTTATTTGCTTATGGTGATGTTGATGGAGTAGGAATCGATGCCAAGCTTCAGCACCCACTTGGAGTAACCTGGGACAAGAAAAGGAATTTACTTTACGTGGCAGATTCTTATAATCACAAGGTGAGTCCTTACTGAATTGTAGAATACCCTGCTTTGCATCTGTGGCATTTAAAATGCTGAAAGCTCTGTGAGCCTCCTCCAACTGCCACTTTAAAATAGAGAGGAGTAACAGTCTTTGACAACTATGTATAAGCCTTTGCTGTTCTTTTCTTGGTCCTTTCTTTGCAGAGAGCATATGATGGCACTATGAGCTGGGGAAGGGACTAAACACGTTCCCAATGACTACAGCAAAAAATTGTGAATTGCAATCCATCAAAGCTGCTTAGTAACACAGTAAAGAAGGCAGGTGACAGGGAAATTAATATGTCAACTAACAAAGGAACGTTTCTGAGCTGTTGCATAGTTGCAGTGCCTGTTAGCAAATAATTCCATTTTCAGCATTTCCATTTTTGTCTCTATTGCACAGATTATTCAACTGTTGCCATTTTTATTGCATTTTTCTTTTCTATAAAAACTAGTGGAAAATAAATGTTACTACCTTGTGATGATACCATAAATTAACATAATTGAGGCACAATTGGGAATCATTAGGTTTAACATAAGCAGCCAATTCTCAGCCAGGGTTAGATGCTCATGAGAAAGAAGAAAGTCAGTTCAACTGTGCCCCACTGTCAGGAAAAGAATCTTACTTTATTTATTTAATTCCAGAAATATTTCATCAAAGATTGCTGCTGGAAGATAAGATGTAACTGGGAGTTTTACATAGTTTTTAGCTCTCAGAATGGAGTGTCTCCCCTGAGACTGTAATTTGAATGCTTGGCTTTTCAAGAAAATACGGAAATGCCTATTCTTTTCCTGACATTTAGCAAGGATGCTAATGGCAATCGATTCTCTGGTCTGCTTGATACTACGCTTTACTACGAACATGAGATTGGCCTTCAGACGTGTACTTCTTTGTTCTTTGTTTTTAGATTAAAGTTGTGGATCCCAAAACAAAAAACTGCACAACATTAGCAGGAACCGGAGACGCAAGTAACGTTATCACTTCCAGCTTCACCGAGTCAACTTTTAATGAACCAGGAGGCTTGTGTATTGGAGAGAATGGCCAGTTATTATATGTAGCAGACACCAATAATCATCAAATTAAAGTGATGGATTTAGAAACAAAAACGATTTCTGTGGTAAGCAATCTGAAAGTAGAAGTTGAAGAGTATCATTTCAAGAATCCTACTAAAGTCCTCACAGCACAGACAGAGACACTTGTGGTTAAACCATCTCCAGTGTTGGAGGCAAAACAGGTAGATAGAGTAGCGAGCGAATGCCTAGTTCAGGAATGCCCTGTTCTTGTTAAAATAAAACTTCCATTTGTGCCGAGAGTGTTTAAGATACTGGAAATTGAAGAGAATTTGAACTTTCAGAAGAGGAAAAAAGAGGACTCGATCTGTGTTTAAATGTCTAAAAACAAAATGTATAGAGATACATCATACCACACATATCATGTGGGGTGGGTTGTCAAGGTTTTTTTTTTTTTTTTTTAACGATTCTTAAATTAATGTGTAGTCGTTTCCTGTGGTGAGTCATTACCAAATAACCTCCCAAAGGAAACTCTAGCAGCCACATTTCTCAACACATTGAAAATAAGATTGATTAGAACTCATTTAAGTTTCTTCCAGTTTTTTAAAGATAAGGATAAAGTCTCCAAAATTTTTCAAGCTGCCTCCTGATATATCACATTTGCCTGAAAAAAAAAGCAAGAGTTTTTTTTTTTCTAAAATTCTAGGATTTTAGATTCCTAAGATTTAAAGTGAAAATACAGACTGCCATCATAACGTAAGTGTCATTTCTCCTGACATAGATCATCTTATAGTTGGCAGTGAAAATTGGAATTGGAATTATACCCCCTACATTTAAATTGATAACGTATTACTTTAATTTCCTACCATCTGTAAACATATCAGACAATGAACTTAGTTCTGTTTCATTCGTTAGTATTGGTAACTTTTTTTGCCAGGATGAAATACGTTTCTCGGCCTATAAAATAATCATAAGGACGTCTAAGTAAGCACATTTCTTTTTTTTTTTAATTTTTTTTCAACGTTTATTTATTTTTGGGACAGAGAGAGAGCATGAATGGGGGAGGGGCAGAGAGAGAGGGAGACACAGAATTGGAAACAGGCTCCAGGCTCCGAGCCATCAGCCCAGAGCCTGATGCGGGGCTCGAACTCACGGACCGCGAGATCGTGACCTGGCTGAAGTCGGACGCCCAACCGACTGCGCCACCCAGGCGCCCCAGTAAGCACATTTCTAATTCAGACTAGAATGGCAATTAAGTTTCATTGATACAGAACCTCATTTTTCTACTGAAGTCCAAAATTAAGCCCTTTACAATTACTATAAAGCAGTTGTGCTTTAATTAACAGATTTCCTTATTTCCTAGCTCCCAGTCTTCAGACCTGAAAACGCTGTTGTAGATGGCCCATTCCTAGGAGAAAAACAGAAGACATTACCCAAACTACCTAAATCTGCTCCAAACATTCGACTTCCCCCAGTGGCTGCATCTCCAGGACAGACTCTGCAGTTCAAGCTAAGATTAGACCTCCCATCGGGAACAAAGTTAACCGAAGGAGTACCCAGTTGTTGGTTTCTAACAGCTGAAGGTATGAGAGTAATCTTGGAAATATTCCAGTATGAAATAATGTTTACCATTCTACCTTCCAGTAATACGGTGATATAAGTCTCAGAATCGATTCTAAAGAATGAAATTGATTTCCCCCCTGGTGGAGTATGATATTTTTATTTTATTTTATTTTATTTTTATTATTATTTTTTTTTTTTAAAGAGAAATGTATTTTTTTTTTTAATTTTTTTTCAACGTTTATTTTATTTTTGGGACAGAGAGAGACAGAGCATGAACGGGCGAGGGGCAGAGAGAGAGGGAGACACAGACATGGAAACAGGCTCCAGGCTCTGAGCCATCAGCCCAGAGCCCGACGCGGGGCTCGAACTCACGGACCGCGAGATCGTGACCTGGCTGATATTTTTAAAAACATACTGCTTTAACTGAAGTAACTTGACTTGGGCTTTTTCCAGTTCCATTCTTTGTTTCACTATTATCTTTTACTTTTCCAGATAGCATCTATTAGGTGCTTTAGAGCTTTTCAGTTGCTGTTCATTTTATTTCAAGAGATTCATTAGGACTTGATTTACCAGTTACTAAGCCTGAAGCTACATTTTCTTCTTCAGAGATGCCAGAGGTAGAACTTGAGCCCAAGTACTTGCTTGCTATAAGAAAATGGAGGGGCGCCTGGGGGCAGTCGGTTAGGCGTCCGACTTCAGCCAGGTCACGATCTCGCGGTCCGTGAGTTTGAGCCCCGCGTCGGGCTCTGGGCTGATGGCTCGGAGCCTGGAGCCTGTTTCCGATTCTGTGTCTCCCTCTCTCTCTGCCCCTCCCCCGTTCATGCTCTGTCTCTCTCTGTCCCAAAAATAAATAAACGTTGAAAAATAAATAAATAAAAAAAATAAAGAAAATGGATGCCAAAACCATATCTTCAAAGTATGCCATTCAAGTAGAAGAATAAAACATTGTTGGAGGATATGTAACTGAATACAGATGAATTACTGTGATCAGCATCCAGGCGGAGCCTTTGTCCTTACTAACTTGTAGTTGTTCAAGAGCACTTCCTGCTCACGTCTATTCTCAAAGTATCCCCAGTGACTGTAAATTGTGTAAAGATTTATTTTTAAGAAGGAATCAGCCTGCTGCTTGCCTTACAGCAGTGCTTTCCAGCCCCACTAACCGTGGACAACAACTTGAAAGTAAAACATTAGTGGTCCAGAAAGAAGTGCTGACTTCTGGTCTCTACTGACCTTCCTCTGCCCTGCTCTCCCACGCTCTTTCTCATGTTCTCAGTCTCCCATTTCCTCCCGCCTCCTCCCTCATGCCCTCTCACACACTTCTTGTGTGCCTGACCCAGACCCAGGCTCTCTGCCTCCTTACCTTGCTGCTTTCCCCGGGCAGCAACCACCCGCTGGGCATCTGAATCCAGAGAGCACAGATCTCGGTGGGCCAGCCAGGAGGAGCTGCTGGGTCAGAGTTGGGGAAGCTGGCCCTGGGGTGAGTGACTGAGCCTTGGGAGACCAACCACCCCGCCCCCCGCAAGGAGAGGGCTGAGCTCTGCAGGCGAGGAGGAAGATGTCCGGAGTCAGCTTTGTGGGCAGGAGGCACTCAAACTCTGGCCATCTTCAGCTGTCCGTGGATCCAGAGCAGGTCCTCCACTGTGGGCTTCACTGTCGTGCCTGCGTCTGTTGGTCTGAAAGCACTGCATCAATTGGAGATCACTGTTAATTTCATCTCTGTGTGTAATGAAAGAGCAGTGGATTGAGTTTTAAAATATGTTATTGACAAATTAACATTTTCAAGTCTCTGTGGTCAAACACAGATTAATAATAAGCCACTGGAATATAAAATACAGGTAGTATTAAAGTGAAGTAGTCTATAGGGAAAATTCCTAACTGTTTTATCACTTGTCCAAAATAGTGGCTGTTTTTATTGTACAGGGGCAAATAAGCTTTCAGACAAGAGTCCTGATAACTTAAGGTTTTTGAAAATTATTTATAGAGTACATTAATACACCTATGAATAAAGGAAGGTTTTTCTTCTTGGCCGGTTATTTAGAGACTTAAAATGCCCATTTTTCACTATGGTCTATATAAAGTTGTCAGCATATGTGAAGGTTTTAAGTACCCCCCCCCAAAAAAAAAGTCCGTATAAAAGCACCATTAGCATATTATAACTTTATAATTCCCACATGTAATGTATCTGAAAAATAAAGAAACCTTGTGTTTTATTTCTAGAATTGGATATTAAAATAGCACAGTTTGTTTTGATTTAAAATATAAGAGGTTCCCCACTAATCTGCCATCTAGCAAAGCCAAACCTTAAATAAAACATATTCCCCAATCCAGAAGTAAACAAAGAAGGCTGAAGCGTCTTAAAGAGAATTTTTAAATAATGATTTAAAAACTCTTCACCTAACTCTTTAGATTTTCACCTTTCACCTTCTCCTTCCTCTTATTTGACCTGTTTTTCTCAAATATGATTTCTCAATCAACAGAGAACTAGAGGCAATACACTAGAAAGGAGACTGAGCAGCCTGATATAGGCAGGTGCCCAGAGTCCATTGGCTCATCTTGAAGTGGAAAGGAAGGAAGGAAGGAAGGAAAAGAAAGAAAGAAAGAAAAGAAAAGCTAAAAAGTAGACATAGAATTTCATCACCACTCAGCAGGTGGTCTGGCTTTTGTACAAATGGCCCAAGTCATTGAGAAGTCATGAGGTTGTGTTCAGTGTCTTCTGTGTGACTCGGCAGGAAAGCATGTCCTGTGTTTTCCAAATGCTGGCTCTTGGTGCTGAGCCCTCTGAGCTGAACGTCCACGTCCACGTGCGCTTCCTCAGTAGGAACATACGTTCCTTCTGAGAGGAGGTGCTCATGAATGAAGAGATCTTAACAATTCTGATACTAGAAGCTTAAAGGTTAGTGGCTTATTAGACTTGTGTTATAATCTACGTAGTGAAGCCTAACAAGAGTTATGTGTGAAAATGAGCTCAGTAGAATCTCTTAGTATTCACATTGTTGAGCCCATCTGAATAACACACACAGTATTTGTTTCTAAAAATTACTTGGTTTTTACCTTTGGATATTTAATAATTCATCATTACTTAAAGGACTTGAGCATCACCACAGAGTTGTACACACATTTGTGTGCCCTCATTTATTTTGTAGTTTTCATGACGTTCCCGAACACTCTTACCTGGTAAAAATGACCTGTTTAGTTAATTTCTAGAACTTAATAGGTTTCATTTTTAATTTCAAGGATTAAGGCTCTATAGTCATATTTTCATTATTGGGTCTGATTTCAGCAGAAATTTGTAAATTACAGTGTTCAAAGGAAGAATTTTAACAATTTGATATCAAGATCATTAGACTGGGAACATCTCATGGGTGACCATTATGTCCTTCACACAGAGCATAATGCCTCACACTTAGAGGCTTTCAGTAAATGTCTGTTGATTGAATCTAGTCTTCGTGAGGTTTGTCTGATTTCCTCCTTGATGTCTTATACAGTCTTTGTAATTTACATGTTTATTTTCTAGGCAATGAATGGCTTCTTCAAGGACAGATACCCTCTGGAGTAATCGAAAGCATTTCCAGTCAACCAGCCATCTCACTGCAGATCCCTGGAGATTGCCTATCACTTGAAGCCATTCTATCTATCAGCGTGTTTCTTTATTACTGTAGCACAGACAGCAATGCCTGTATGATGAAGGGAATTATGTTCAGTCAGCCTTTACAAATAACCAGTGCACAACCAGGGTGCATAGCTCCAGTAGAGCTCAAGTATGTATTTTAGCAAGCCAGCCAGCTACCCAGTCACCAGAGCCCCTGGCCTCCACCCTCACAGTCACTGTACCTTACGAAAAGCAGCTTTATTTCTGCCTCTGGGTACCAGGAGACCCATTGCTCAGTTCTAGCAACTGATACTAAGATAAAGCTATGCTTCATATTTACTTATCTATTATAAACAAATTCCTTCATTCTGGCTGTGTACCAGCTAAATCACTGACCATCATTTGAACCGTGATTTTGTACTTTGTGCTATTTGGCACAAAACTTAAATCCACACTGTAGTCTAGACTATTATCATGAAGATAATTTGCAATGAATACTGATAACAATAATGAAACCAAATATTTTAACTTTTTCTATCTTTATTAGTAGCGAGTAGCACATTTAAATATATAAATTTCACAATAACTTTAAACAGAACCTAAGATCCAGTCCACATGTTGGTATAAGGACACCTGCCATTCAGGGCCTAAGGTCTGTTTTAAGCCAAAAAAAAAAAAAAAAATCACATTACAGAAGCTTAAAGAGTATCTGGGTGGTAAATATGTTCTCTGTTCTCCATGATTCTCTCATCTGAGAGCAATTTAAAAGAGAATTTCTATTTTTATTATAAATTATTTGCTATTTTAACATGCCATTATTGATGCCTTATAACTATATACAGAAAAAGAGATCTAAGGATGTACAGACTCAATTCCTGAACTTTTTCTAATTGAATACAGTCTTATCGGGTAATAAGTGAGGCCCCAGAAATACTACAGCTTGCAAGGAGAAAGGGACTTCGGGACATATTACTATCTGTGATGCTATTTATGATAAAGCATAAATTGTGAGAGCTGAATCTGAGTAAATGGGTATATACGTTGTCTTAGAGGTTTAAATTTCACCTGTAAGCATTAAAGTATGCAGATTCGTTGGATTTGGGGTTTTTTGGCTCCCATATACAGAACTTAAATTATGATCATTTATTGTGATGTTTTTTAAAAAATCACTTTTAAGCCTTCAAGGAAAGTTTTAGTGTGAAGCACTTTCATTCTATTAATATGTATATATATTTATTACTCTTTAAACTATTAGGGCTGAAACATACAGTGATTAAATGACACTGGGGAGGTTTTTAACCCCAAAAGAAATTGCCAGTAGAAGATAATGGAAAGTTTTTTTCTCACCATAATTTCCCTTTATAACTATTTAAAAGCCTATTCTTGTTTTTACTACAACTGATTCAATATGTTTGTGATTTAATCAGCTTACAGGATTTTGAAAATGTCAGGTATAAACTATATTTCCCCCATAAATATTTATAGGCAAGATGACATAATATGCCTTTCCCCCCCCTTCAGAAACAAATTTGAACTATAATCTTTGGACTACCATCATCTGCCCATTTTTCTTTTTGAAATACAATTTTGAACATATTAATAGCTTCATTTACTCAGGTTCTCTAAATCTCTGAAGTAAGGAAATGCATAGTCATGATTTGGATTTAATTTGTAATCTGCTAAAGCTATTTTTAAAGAGAAGCATAATGTAAAGTTAAAAGGAATCTTGTTTAAAGTTATTATATAATTACCTCATAAACCTTTTCTTTCCATAAAAAGCATTCAGTAATAAAGGAATGAATAACATTAATATTCTTTTATGGAAAATAGGCTGAAGTCCTGTTTTAATCTAATTTGAAATATTCTACTTCTCATTTCCATTTGGACATGATGAGAATACTTTGGGTTAATCTTTTCCTATTTAAAAAGACATAAACAATTTCACTTCCTGGGAAAGAAGTATATATGGTTTTAACCCAATTCAGAAATACCTGGTAATTAATTTTTCAATATACTATACAAACACATATGTATTATGTATCTCTATTCCTTTTGTCTAGACAGTTTTCAGTTAGTATTAAGCTTATATTTTCTTTCAAAATAGTTTTATTGAACATGCTTAGTCACCAATATGCACTATTTCTTACATTAAAAATATTATTTATGTGGATTTAGTATGATTTTTTATGAATCCTACTAAAGCAGTATAAGTAGGTTCCTAGAATTTATGACTAACATAAACCTCTTACATAAGAGGAAGCACTAGAAAGTTTATTTTTAAAAACTTCTTGATCCTTGTCTGCCTTCTGTTTTCTATAAGGACTTGCATTTTTTTTTAGCTTTAGCTTTTCTTGTATCAATTATGTCCAGTGATAGTTTAAAAAGAGTCAGATTTTAGTATAAGTCATCTTAATCAAAGTGCCAGTAATGTGGCATCACACACACTTTGACATGATACCTGGGATCTTTGCCCTGAATTATTGTGCTGTTTCTGTCACTATTTTTCCCATCACTCTCTGGGATATTATTTCACAAGCAGTAGGACTTTTTTTTTTTTTTTTCTGA
The DNA here is from genome assembly GCF_014898765.1 of Herpailurus yagouaroundi. NCBI lineage: Eukaryota > Metazoa > Chordata > Mammalia > Carnivora > Felidae > Herpailurus > Herpailurus yagouaroundi. The sequence goes on from NW_024412404.1 coordinate 51,243,775, forward strand.
ATTTATACTCAGGATTAATAGGATCGCTGAAAAGAACTTTGCTTATCTTAAATATGCTGCCTCAAGCAAATATTTAACCTACTCACAAGGAAAAACTTTACAGTTGAATTCTGGCAAAGTTCAATGACTACAAAACCGTTTTCCCCCTGACTGTTCTAATTAAAACTATAGTTATAGTATTATTAGGTCTGCAGAAAGCTATAAATCTTAACACAGCCAAAAATATTTCACACGTGCTGATGAATATATATATATATATATGTGTGTGTGTGTGTGCGTGTGCACGCATGCACGTGTATAGACATACACAGATACAAAGATCAAGTCAAGAACTTCTCATCTAAGTTTCTCTTATGGGCAGAATACTTTTGGTTAGTATCACCAAAATAAGTTACTCTCTGCTTGTTTGTCCATGGTTGGACATTTTAGGAAAAAACTGAAAATAGATATCTGTAATAATTTTCTGCCTGCACAACATTTATTATATCTGCCAATTAAAAAGACTTCAGTCTGGCCCTTGTATTTGGTATCGTGTTTAAGAACAATCATCAAAAACTAAATTCCATAGTTCACAATTGCATAAAAATATCTGGGAGGAACTATGTCAACGGTGGTTCTCCTCAATGATAAAATTATAAATATTTTAATTCACCTTGCCTATAGTTTGTTTTCAGTGAACAATGTGTTATTTTCAGGGGGAAAAAAGTTTTTTTTAAAGATTTAAAGTGAAACTGAATTTAAAGGAAAACTGAATTGGAAGCACTGATGTAACTTCTAAAATCACCTTTATTGCAAGGATCAGAACATAATTTGGAATGCTTTGATCTATTGGTTCTCTTAAGTATGTGATTTGGTAAAGACAGAAATGATTAGGACTTCTTATTCTGGTGTTTTTATTGTGTAATGTGTAGAGGTTAAGAGCACGTGCTCTGCAGGCTCTTGGACTCTAACCCTATAAAATGGGGCCACTCTACCTGTTTTATGGGGTCGCTGTAAGGATTCAATGAAATAGTGTTTGTAAAGCTTTTAGTAATTAATGGAGCTGCTACTTATTAGCTAATGATGATAATTTATGACCATAAGTATCTAGCTTAACATTTTCTTTGCAATTGCAATTCTAAAGGAAAATATTTCTCAACCATCTATTTGATATGTTAATACTCCCCATAGAGTTGGGACGCAATAAGAGAAACACAGTTTTATAATAAAGTATAATATTACTATTTATAAATGATGTTAGAGTTAGAAGCCTGGGTTTTCTTAAACCCAGAACTACGACTAATTACCTTCCTTGGAGAGGGTCCACACGTACTCACCCTGCACCCATGCCTGTAATACAGTCTGATGGTGCTCCACAAAATCTTCAAAGTGCCTTCATGCAATTTGCCTCCTTTGAGCTTCCAAGTAACCTACGAATCAGACAAATAGATGTTACCTCCATTTTAAAGGTGAGAAAATGGCTCCAGAACGTCGGTGACCATATCTCAAGCTCTCAGAGTAATACGTCAGACACTGGAGCGGTGCCTGGCACAGGCTGTCGTTGGACCAGTTTCGTGGAATGGTTAAAAAGGTGACTCGTGAGTGATCTTTTATTTGAATCCCGGCCTCCTGACTCCTGCCTACTTCCAGGTGTAGAGTGAAGACAGCCCTCGGAATTAAGAGCACTTGCTTCTGTGAATGCTTTCTCAAGCCTGTGTGGTATTTACAGAGAGCTGAATATATTGAGTGCTCAGTACGTGCCTGGCACTTTTCTAAGTGCTTTTCACGTATTAGCTCATTTAATCTTCACAACAGCCTTCTGAGAGAGGTTCTATTTTTCCTTATTTCCCTGACGAGGAAACCGAAACAAAAGAGTTACAAGCCTTTCCACCAGTATATTCAAGATCACGCATTTAGGAAGTGGCCAGGCCTGGCTGCGTCTGGGCTGAACTACCATGTTATACTGCCTCTCAAAAGTAATTTGTTTTAAACCTACATCTTTTGAAGCTATATATAGTAAATAATAATCTAAAGAATCCAAAAAGTCCTAGTGATGATTGTTTTTGAAATTTAACTTAAATCCATTTAACCGTATTAGCTCTTTGACTTTTCATTATACGCTCTTATCCTTCATGGCTTGGAACAGACTGTATACTTTTGTTTCCCAAAAGATTTTGTGTACTATTCTCTCAAATTCAGATGTCATCCAGGATTTTCCTTGGCAGACGGATGTATTAAGGAATTAAGCAGATTTTTCAGTGTTAGCTCCAACAATGCTATTTTAATTGGTCTTCAAAAGGTAATTATAAGACCTTGTCATAAAGGATAACTTAATCCTTAGAACAGGACTGTCTCACAACCTAAAAATTTTGGTCATATTTAACATTTTAATAACCAAAGTGAGTTCCAGAAGCCTAGTATTTGGCCAGTCTTGGTAACACACAAAGTTCTCTGCTTACTCGTGTCATAAATGGCACTGGTAGGTAAGACCTTCACCTACCAGTGAAGACCCCCCCCCACAGTGACTCAAATATATGCAATTCTATTACAGTAAACCTATTCTAGCGTTAGGTACTGAAAGTGTGAAGTAAAATGTTACCACTGTGACTCCGTGATCATCTAGGAACAAGATTATAAACATCTTTTCATTAAATAGTTGGCTAATTTAAATCATTAGAACTTGTTAATTGCTATAAAATCTCATTCCTGAAACCCATAAGGAAATGTAAAACTCAAAAGGTAATTACTGTGTCATACTTTAGAAGTAGAATTCACTGTTAATTGCCAAGATTTCCTCCTCTTTCTCCTGTGGCATGTACATAGTTGATTTAAATGAAGAATTCACACTAACTATAAATCTCCATTTTGTCCTGAATAATTGTTTTCCCCATGTTCTTGCAGTAGGGTAACAAAGAGTAGTATTAGAAGTTAGGGTCTTACTGATCTGTCTACATGTGTTCCGTGACCAGCAAACGTTGGCCCTTTCGCACAGCAGACCTACAGGTTCCACTGGCTACTTCTGGCTTCCGGGCAGCTGGTCTGACCACCCAGGACCTGGGCACAGTGGGCCAGGAGGCAGCACTAGGCAGCTTTTCTGATTGCTACCCCTCCATTTCCTAGTGTGATTGGGTTTCATTATTTTCCAAGGTTCGAGTTGAACAGTGAAAATTCTAGATCCTGGTTGTGGGATGTTTGCCTAGTTCGAGTTCCCCGTTGTCTGGGGTGTCCGTTCTTCAAGGCACGGCACTCTCGAGTACACCCTAGGGCATTTTGTTCTGTTGAAAGCCCCAACCAAAAGGAAAGAGCCACAAGTATTTCCAACTATGCCTCCCTGCCTCTGCTGGCAACCATACGCTAAAAAACACTAAACAAGCACAAAGGGTTGCTAAACGACCATATACTCAGGCCTTTTTGTGACTGCCAGGGCATGGTGTGAATTCCTTCCTCTTCTAGCAGCAACTTACAGACCTGATGTTTTTCAGCGATACAGAGTTCGGCAAAATTTGTCAATTTTTGAAAACCTGAGACTGACTTACATGGACAAACATAATTTATTGCCTTTGTTTTTAACACACGCGGTTACATACTTCTATTTGAAATAAAGTGAAATGAGCCCTCATAATGCTGAGAAATCGGGGGGAAAAAACAGCCTTCAGATTTAAATATGCCCAGTTTGAACAGTATTTTCATGACTCTGGTGTGCTGTGCTCATAAATATCTGCTAAAACATAGAGGGCAAAACAGTAGTTGATAAACTATGGTAATGAAGGGTAAAAATAGACCTGTTCCTTTCTCAAAATGTAGAAGGACTCTGCCATGTAACAATCTTCTATTGTTAGAATCTGTGGTCATTATTCTTAATGCCACCAGAATTACAATCATTCTGTGGGTATGTACAGGATGGGCTGCCTGCCCTGCTCATTATGCTGTTCAAAACCAACAAGTTTTTGCTCGTATAGAGTTGAAATGTGTTGTTCACGCACGCCTCAGATACTCGTCCTCCCGATTTACCTGTAGAATACATACTACCATTTCCTCTCCACACCTTAGGCTTCCCTCTCTTTAAAAACAATGGTAGTTTCTATAGAGGTTTCAGCGAGGAGCTATGGCTCTACAGCAGAAAGGTTTTGGTGTGGCAAATTCTTTTTTTCTAGAATTCCTAATAATATCTCAGTTTCCAGAGCAGAACCGTACCCCCATGTGCTTTTAAGATTAATTTCTCTCTAGTCTGCAATATACCTTCCTAATTATATTCTACATAGGTTAATTTTTTTTTTTTTTAAGTTTGAAATTCTCACTGTCAGGGGTGCATTGAGAACCAGTTTCGAAATACTTTCATTGCTTTAATTACTTTACATGTGGTTTGTGGACAGAGTTTGCTGTGTGCTTGAGATATGTATGTATAAAACAGATTTCCAAATTGTAACATCTCATAACTTTGTCATATTTTAGAGACTCAGACTCTCCCATCTTTTGTGTGGATAAAGTTGTGTTTTTATTTTTGAAAATACAGTTGGTCTGCTGTGCTGACTTCGTATCTGTCATTCCAAAGGTTTATTTTTTTTCTCCAAAGATTAAAAAATGCAATGAAAATCTAATTTAGAACATCACATATTGATATTTCCATCCATACTCTAACTCTAAAAATGTTTGTGGTCTGCTTTTTTAAGTGTTTCATGTAGACAGAGTAATATATTTTTATATAACATTGTATTTCTACATCGATCTCGACTATTTTCAGTGATGCTTTCCAGTGCACGTGTTAACAGAAGATCATTTGGAACAACTGTGCACACCGGCCCTCATTACCGACTCAAAAGACGTGTAATACGTGTGGTTATAAAAGCAAGAATGTATTTATACTCTATACTGAAACCTAATGCCTCTTTTCTAAAACTTTGCACATTTTGTTCATGAAATAGATTAAATATTTTCTCTCTAAAGCCAAGTTTCTGTTTTTAATATGCTTTCTGTTTTAAGTATATCATGAGATAATTTTACTGCTTAAAAACCTATAAATCATGGTTTATTATTTGAACTTTTGGGGAAGTGAGCATAGGACTTAATTTTTAAAAAAAAAACTGCAAGCAAATAAAAATCATGAAATCATAACTCAATTAAAAATCATAAATTCAAACATATATTTAGGGAAGGTGATCAATTTAGTAAATGGTCTTGGGAACATTTGAAAAGAAAAAAATCTCTAACACTATATACAGAATTTTAAAGGAATTAGTGGCAACATAAAAATTGAAAATACAAAATGCCAGAAAAAATGAAAAAATATAGTGTCAGGGGCAGGGATGGCATTTCTAAGTAGGACCTAAAACCCAAAAGCAATAATGGGAAAGATTGATACGTAGGACTACACAAAAATTTTAAGCATCTGTACAATAAATGAGAACAGAAATGAAAAGTTACAATGAAAAACAAAGTATTGCAAAACAAAATTGGACATAAGATTAATCATTATAATATGTGAGGAGCTCCTATGAACTAATAAGAGAAAGTTACCCCGGTTAGGAAACAGGCAAAGAATGCGAGCACACGGTTCATAAAGAGCACTAGAAGGATGCCGACTCCCCTAAATCAAATGCAAATCCATCCATTGGACCATTTACTGAGCACCTCTGATCCTGTACTCCAGGCCCAGTGATGAACAAATTAGACAAGGTCCTTGCTCTAGAGCTTGCATTGTAGTTGAAAAGAGAGAAGAATGAATAAAAAACCCAGAAGGGTAATTTCTAAAACAAGGTAAATCAGAGTAAAGGCCTCACACTGAACTTGAAAGTAGCCAATCACACATCCACCTGCAGAAAGTGCAGAAGCCACGGAGGCCACTTTTTCCCAAAGTGGTTCTCATGGCAGAGTTTGTGAGAGCCACTGATCCCACATTCCCTCCCACACTGAATTGACAGACTTGAACTTTGTCCACACAAATGTCAGATGATATTTCAATGCCTGTTTGATAGTATCTCTTGCCCATTTTTCTGTTTCCTATGTGCTTACTGTCATGTAAACATTCTTCCTCCAGTCTTGATAGTGCATGATTGCAAATACTTTCCCCAAGTAACTTACCTTTTCATTTTCACTAAGGTGTCTTTTGCTGGGGGGGGAAAAAGTTTATAAATCTAACATAGTCGATATTTTTTGTGTCTCATTAAAAACATTTTCCTATTCTAAGCAATAAATGATAATGTGCTTACTTACTTTCTACTAAGACTTGTAAAGTTTTTAGGTCTTGAGTTTTGTGTATCTTTTTTAAGTTTATTTATTTTGAGAGAGGGAGAGGGAGGGGCAGAGAGAAAGGGAGAGAGAATCCCAAGCAAGCTCCATGCTGTCAGCACAGAGCCCAGCATGGGGCTCGAACCCACCAACCCGTAAGATCATGACCTGAGCCAAAATCAAGAGTCAGACGCTCAGCCAACTAAGCCACCCAGGTGCCCCAAGTTTTATGCATTTTTTAACATTTAAGTCTTTAATTCCTCTGGAGTTTATCTTTGTGTATGTATGGAATAGGAACCCAGTAGTGGTGATTTATGTATGAATAAACATGTTTTCTACTTTTATTGCAAAACAGTCTCTCACTGACATGCCTCCTATGCCATGTGTCAAAGCTCCGTACATGCACGAATCTGTTTCTGGATGTTAGCACCCCTAGGTATTTACACACGAGTGCTGTAGGCCAGGCAGGATGCATGTGCTGGAGAGTTCATAGCACCTGTGTTCAGCCAAACTTAGAAACAACCATCGTCAGAAGAGTCCATCAAAGTCAGGTAGGGGGTGGGGGAGAGAGTCCCCAAAGATTCCACTCAACATGATGACTTTCCTATAAAATTTTAAACAACGAAACATACTTTAGGTATATACATAGAGAGAAGATAAAATTATTTTAAAAAGAAAAACTCGGAAATGATAGCTACCAGATTAAGAATGGTGGTTAACCTTGGACACAAGGAAGCAGAGAGGGGAGATGAAGGTGACCGTGAGACATGAGTCCAGCTTGTGGGTTGGACAGCGGTTTCAGGACTTTTTACGGGGAGGGTTAAGAACCAAGGATTATAGTGAATATATGCAATTTTATGCACCTGTATTTCATGATAAACACAGGGCGATGAGGCACAAACTTGCTGCCCTGAACCGGGACCAGAAGGATGGGCGTCAAGTCAGAGGCTACGCAGCAGGCACATTTTGAACGTGAGTTGCAATTATTTAGAGTTCGAATGGAAGCCATTATGAGCCTTTAAATAGGGAAATCCTGAATCTATTTTAAAAGATCCCTCTGGCTACTAAGTGAAAGATGGATTATGAGGAATGGGGCAGGGAGAGGGGAAGCAGTTAGGAAGCTATTCTTTTACTGGTCCCAGCAGGAAAAAGCTAATTATGAATTGGGCGAGTATGGGAGAAGTAGATAAATCGGAGACATTCTGGAGGTGAAACCAAGAGGATTTGCCGATACATTTGACTCTGCCTAGTAATGCAAGACCACAGAGATGACCAGGCAATCTGGAACCACGCAAAGAAATCCTAACAGTCAATGGGAGAAGACAGGACTGTTTCATGAGCTTTAAAAATGTTGGTTAAAATATTAAAAACTCTTAGTGCCAATTATGAAAGTATGAGGAAAATGAAAAAAATAATAAAGCTAAAATTTAGCACACTGTCGTTTAAAACATTACAAATGTTGATGATACACAGCAAGTATTTTTCTTGAAGGCAGATTGTCGTACGACTTTCCAAGTTTGAATCAGCTACTGACATTTTTATCGATAGCTTTCAATGCTGTGCTCTATCTCCTACAGTTTCTTTAATGCGAAGCTTTTTTCCATCAGCACTGCCTCTGGGACACCATCATCCCTCTCATCAAAGCCACTTTCCTCATGTAGGTCAAGGTCACCCTCACTCAGTTTCCCTGGATGCCGGTCAAGTCTATCGAACAGCGACAGCGTTCCCAAGGCCAGCTGTTGCCTGCGTGGCTCCATCCACATTCAGCTCAAATGTTACTTCGGTGTGTTCACGTTTTTTTTCTTTGCTGTACTTTCTGTCTTTCCCTCTTTGGCTTATCCATGTTTCTAAAATGTCACGTGGCTTTACCACCAGGAAACGAGAAGTCACCACAGTTACACGCTCTGCTGTCCGTGCATGAACGGAATACCACGCACACGTGACCAGTCACCAGACTTTGGAAGAAGTGACATTGTTGGTCACGGATCGTGGGACACATCTGTCATTATGCAGTGATTTATGGACTGAGGGGCTAACAGTGAAGTTTATACGTAGGTCATTACAGTCAATATTCTGTACAACTGAAATGAGAAGCGTGTCCTTGAGGGAGTGGTTGTCGCTTAAAGTGTTGTAACAAACTGGGCATGTCACAATTGTTTGGAGTAAGAACTTCTGCGGAATAGAGAAATGGAAGGATATAACAAAGCCTAATAACCACACAGAGCTGAATATAGGGGATAGGGAGGGACTAGCGTTTATTTACCCTATAGAGGTTTGTATTGTCTGAAATGTTACAAATTCACGTTACAACTGTTGAGAGCAACCTAAAGTGGGGGAAAGATGACTTCTGTTCCCTCCAATCACACTGCTTGTCTTGTGTCATCCCTGGAAGAGGTAACCAGAAGGGTAATAGGAGAGGCAGGAATGGATATATAAACGTTTGTGGAGGGGCAAGAAAGCCTACACTGGTTATCTTAGAATATGTGCAGAGAAATCACGTAAATGAGAGTCAATCTGTCCCACGATACACTATCGTGTCTAAAACACACCACCTTTGTGCCAGCTGACCTGACGCTATCACTTGGTCACGGAATGAACACGAGCCAAGTTACTTCTTCTCCACTGACACTCAGTTTCCTCATCTGTTAAACTAGGTATTATGACCTCACGGAATTATTTTACAACATTAGAAGAGCACTTAGCCCAGTGACTGGCAACTAGTAAATACTCCAAACCCTGAGTCATTCATGCTAATGGAGAGCACGGCTTCTCTGCCCGTGAACGTCTTCAAATAGAGATGAGAAGGCAGTGGGTGCGTTTATCCCAAGTATTTATCCTAGCAGGTGGGCAATGCAAGCCAATGACCTCATGTTCGGAGCTATTCTAAGATTCTGCAATTTACAATATATTTGGAAAAACCTCCTTGTTTAGCTTTACTTCAAAATAACAACAATTTCTTATTTGCACCCTGGGACTTCGTATTAATTTTTTAGAGTGAAATGCATACCTATAAGCCAACTCAAGTTCCAGTACATTTGAAGATACACAGATTTTTTAATAGGACTGAGAGAAGTGTTTAAAACATTTTCACCTAACCAAAGGCAACCTTGTTCATGTACATAATGTTCTGGTAACTCCATTCTCTAGCTAATTCCATTGTTTTTTTGAACTCCTAACTGGGTTAGAAACTTGGGACTTATAAGAATCCCGAGGGGGGGAAATTGGCTATTCACCCCCCTCCCTTTTTTTTAATGAATATACCACATAAATATTTGAAATATTCTTTATGTACATAAAACCTTATTTAGGATATAAAAAAATTTTTTTTAATGTTTATTTTTGAGAGAGAGAGTGAGAGAGCACAAGCGGGGGAGGGGCAGAGAGAAGAAGGAGACACAGAATCGGAAGCAGGCTCCAGGCTCTGAGCTGTCAGGACAGAGCCCAATGTGGGGCCTGAACCCACGAACCGTGAGATCATGACCCGAGCTGAAGTCGGACACCTAACCAACTGAGCCACCCAGGTGCCCCTCAACTCAGTTTTTAAACCATCAGGTTTTAGTGAAACTAAGATGAGAAACCAATTTTTTCACAGGAATGCACACTGTACTTCATTTTCCTATTCGCAGAAAGCACTTGAAGTGACCTCCTTCATGTCCCGAAAGGGTTCAGCTTCAAGACATCTCTATAACCTTTAAACCTCGCTTGTGCCTTAGGACTCCATAACGCTCGGTAATGGGGGAAAAAAATTTCTCATCCTAGTCTCGCTAAAACCTGATGATTTAAAAACTGATTTGAAGCAATCCTGTTGATTTATTTTGAGGGGCGTATACCCCCTCTCGAAAAACAACCAGCAGCACTGACTCACCACTAGATGCTCAAAAAGCAATTTTCACGTTGCGAAAGCTGGAAAATGTATTTGCCTGTCATTTAAGTTATTCACATTCCTTGACATGGATCTATCTAGATCTAGATATAGTTTAGCTATAATCACTATGAATATGTCACAATCTACATATATATATACATATACACACATATATATACACATATGTGTGTGTGTGTGTGTGTGTGTGTATATATATATATAATTGTGGCTTACATATGTATCATTTGTGGGTGTGTACATTTGTAGTTTCCCCTGTTTGACTCAAAACTCAAGTTCTGGTCAAGCTTAGAGCACAACTTCAGTAAGTTTAATTAAACTTTGCCAATCACAATTTCAGTCTATACCCAGCATATTTTAATTTCATTTCGTTGCCAAGAGAAACCTATAGACATCATCACTGTGTCTGTTGTTTCTTCTTCCTCTTATCGAAGAAAACACTGAACTGCCCTTAGCAGAGTGGGAAGGCCAAGTTCTGCAATCCTGCCAACACAAGAGAGTACTCACTTCCCCTAATATTGTTAAGGTTTTAATTTGAAAATCCTCCTCTTGTTAAATAACAGTTACCTCTTTAAACTGACTTTGTTCTATATTAGGCATTTCTTTGGAAATGGCCCCACAACCAGGTCCCTTATTAGAACAAGAAAGATAAGGAGGGTAAATATTTGAAGTGTAGTTTTTAATCTCCCCATCCCGGAGAGGGAAAAAACAATAGGTCACCCATGTTCAGGAAGCTGGCATGACCTAAGCACCCAAGCATTGCCAGGGATCTAATGAGGCTGTTTACCCTGTGCCGCGGTCTTCAGGCAGCAACACAGCTAAGTTAGCGTCGCAGGAAAGCAAGTAGGAAAGACAGCTGCTTTTATTTGTTTAACTTTCTGGCGGAAGAACGAAATAATTATCGGTGTGGCCCAGGACCTAATGAGGTTCTGGCTCACTTGCGCTTCGCTATTGCAAATGCTAAGGTACTCTTGGGTGCTTTGCCGCGGTTCCGAGTGGTAGGCGAAAGGTACCGCGCTGACCTTAGTTTGATAATTTGTGTTAATAAAATGCCTCTGTCAGATTTTATCATCATGAAGGAGGTGATAGAGAAGCTGCATTTGTAGTCACTCATGAGACCTAAAAATAAGGGTCTAGGCCGGTTTTATTTTTTTCTTTTTTTTTCTTTTTTTTTTTTTAATTTTTTTTAACGTTTATTTATTTTTTTGGGACAGAGAGAGACAGAGCATGAACGGGGGAGGGGCATAGAGAGAGGGAGACACAGAATCAGAAACAGGGTCCAGGCTCTGAGCCATCAGCCCAGAGCCCGACGCGGGGCTCGAACTCACAGACCGCGAGATCGTGACCTGGCTGAAGTCGGACGCTTAACCGACTGCGCCACCCAGGCGCCCCCTAGGCCGGTTTTAAAATGCAATTCTGCAACCTTCGTGGGTAGTACATTCTATTATTTAAGAACCTTGCAAAGAGACGGGTCCTTGCGTCTAAGTACCTTGCCCTGCATTATAAGCCTTCCACTTGTTTGGTGCTCCATGAACATACATCCTAGTTCTAATAATGAAATATGAAATAATCATTTCATATTTTAACGCTGTCTTCAATTCAATCCTAATTCCCCACGTATATGTCTCCTAGGTTCTCTTCCTCAGCCTTCCGTTTTCTGTCAGCCCTGCCTGAGCTGTTCCACAAACCACCTGAAGCTATAAAGCCAGGAATTAAGCAATGCCTTCTGTGAAAAGTATAGAGAGTAGGGGAGATAAGGCATGCTTCCAGAATGTCCCACAAGGAGTTCTGCGGACCCTCTCTCCATTGAAGAGCTGGTGAAAATTCTTTATAAAGATCCTAAAATCTAAAATCTAAACCGTCTAAAATCTCTATAAACTGTTCCAAGGGCATACAGCAAATGAAGAAACATTTATTCAAAAAAGTCTACCAAATTTAGGTTAAAAGCTGGAGACTCTGTGGCATTGGAGCCATGACCCACTCTCTCACTCCCCCGACCCCAGATCGGTATGACAGAAGCTCCACTCCAGTGAGTGTGGCCAACAAGGTCAGACTCATCATCCCCTGGTCCATAGGAGAGGGCTGCAGCTGTTCCCCAGGAAGGCAGGCTGCCAACATTCTCATCCCCCCAACCTGGATGCTGAAAACGCTGACTTCCAGGTGCATACAGCCAAGAGGTCAGGGTCTGCTTTCCTTCACCCATGCTCACTCATACAGTGGAGGCTCAGCCCCAGGCATGGCGAGCCAAGAATACTGGGACCGGAGACGCCCTCACAGGGCAGAGGTTCCACACCAGATACAAATCAAGAAGACCAGAGGCTACCACCCCAGCCGGTGCCCTCCTCACAAAGCATGAGTCCACTATCCCCACTCCCATCGTCACAACAGTGATACAGAGAAGCAGAAATGAAACGGGGGACATTACTACCAACCTTACAGAAGTGAAAATGATGAACGAATGGGAAATGAATGAAAAATATCAATAACTTTCTATAAAGACAAAAGTGACTGAAACTGACTCAAGAAGAAATAGAAAATATTCAAAGACCTACGCAAGTTAATAGACAGAACTAGTAATTTAAAAACTTCTCACAAAAATATTCCCAAGAACAGATGGCTTCACTGGTAAATTCTAAGTATTTTAAGACGAATTAATACCAATTCTTCGCGAAAGTCTTCCAAAAAGTAGCAAAACATTTCCCAACTCATTCTATGAGGCTGGTACCAAAACAAGATAAACGTGTCACAAGAAAGCTACAAACCAATATCCCTTATGAATATAGATGTAAAAATCCTCAGTAAAAATGTAACAAACTGAAAAAAATCTAACAAACTGCATCTTGCAACCTACAAAAAGAATGGCAGGTCATGAATGTTGTATAATAAAGAATTTGTCTGGTCTTTGCCTAAGGCTCCTGGCGTGGGGCTTCTAAAAGCCTTGGAATCTCCTGAGTGATGAAGTGTTTTTGTTATTTATAAGCCTCTTGGATCGTATCTAAGTTTATGCTAATGCGGTAGCTCCTGGTGAGCCCCTGGGTGGCTTCAGGATGGGGGCTGATCATGGTTGGAAAGCCCAACTTTGTGATTAGAGTGTTGAAGCTTTGAGCCACATGTTATCAACCTGATTTCCTGAGCCCCAAAGAGGATAAGGAAGGCTAGAGACGGAGTTCAATCACAGGGTTGACATTCAGTAAATCATGCCTATGTAATGCAATCCTAATAAAAACTCTGGACGCAATTGGTTCACTCTGGCTAGTGAACACCTCAGTGTGATTCCATGCTGATTACATGGGGAGAAGGCACAGAAGCCCCATGTTTGGGATCCCCCCCCCCCGACCTCACCCTACATGTCTCTTCATTTAGGTATCTTCCTGAATTTTGTAAATTATTCTTGTGAGCTCAAGGAGGTCATGGGAACCTCCCAGGCTTATAGCAAGTTGATCTAACATGAAATCAGTCTTGTTGTGGACACTGCCGTTTTACTTGCGGGGTCTATACTAACTCTGGTTGACAGTTGTTATCTTTGAGCACTTTGAATATGTTATTCTACTGCCTCTGGCCTCCATTGTTTCTGCTAACCTTATTGGGATTCTCTTGTATGTAACATGTAATTTTTCTCTTACTGCTTTCAAGATTTTTCTCTCATCTTTGACTTTCATAATTTCTATCATGATGTATCTATTCATAGATCTCTGTTTTTTTATCCTATTTAGAGTTTATTTCATTTCTTGGACGTGCAGGATATTGTTTTTTGACAAATTTGGTAAGTTTTTTCTTTCTTTATTTTTCTTTTTTTTTTCAATTTTTTTTTCAACGTTTTGTATTTATTTTTGGGACAGAGAGAAACAGAGCATGAACGGGGGAGGGGCAGAGAGAGAGGGAGACACAGCATCGGAAACAGGCTCCAGGCTCCGAGCCATCAGCCCAGAACCTGACGCGGGGCTCGAACTCACGGACCGCAAGATTGTGACCTGGCTGAAGTCGGACGCTTAACCGACTGCGCCACCCAGGCGCCCCTCTTTCTTTATTTTTCTACTCCTTTCTCTCTCTTCTCTTTCCAGTATTCCTGTTGATGTGCAGCTTACACTAGGGTTCGCTCTTGGTGTCATAGACCCTATGGGTTAACAAATGTATAATGATATGTAGCCGCCATTATAGTATCATACAGAATAGTTTCACCCCCCCTAAAAGGCCTCTGCCACTTCATCCTTCCATCCTACCTAACCCTTGGCAATTGCTAATCTTTTCACTATCACCATGGCTTTCTCTTTTCCAGAATGTGATATGATTGGAATCATGTAATATATAGCCTTTTCAGATTGGTTTATTTCTCTTAGTAGTGTGCATTTCAGATTCCTCCATATCTTTTCATGGCTTGATACCTTATTTCTTTGAGTGCTGAATACTATTCCACTCTCTGGATGGATCACAGTTTATTTACCCATTCATCTACTAAAGGACCTCCCGGTTGCCTCCACTTTCTGGCAACTATGACTAAAGCTGCAATAAACACCTGTGTACAGATTTTTGTGTGGACATAAGGTTTGAGCTCATTTGGTAAAAACCAACGAGTGCCACTGCTGGATACGATAAAAGTAGATTTCATTTTCTAACAAATTGCCAAACTGTCTTCCAGAGTGGCTGTACCATTTTGCATTCCCCTCAGCAATGAATGAGAGTTCCTGTAGTCCCACCTCTCCGTCAACATTTGGTGTTGTTGGCATGCTAGATTTTGGCCTGTCCAGTAAGTGTGCGGTGGTATCTCAGTGTCTTTAATTTGCCTTTCCCTGATGATGTGTGATGATGAGCATCTCTCCATTTGCTTATTTGCTATCGGTGTCTCTTCTTCAGTGAGGTGCCTGTTCACATCGTTTGCCCTTTTAAATATCAGGTTGCCCATTTTCCTTATTGTTGACTTTTTAGATAACAGTCCTTTGTCAGAATGTCATTTGCAAATATCTTCTCCCAGTCTGTGGCTTGTCTTCCCATTCTGTTCAACTAGCGAATTTCTAATTTCAGTTGTTATATTTTTAAACCCCAGGGCTTCCATTTGCTTTTTACGATTTTTCTCTCTTCACTGATGTTCTCTACGTAACGCAACATTGTCGTCATACCTTCCTCTACTTCTGTGATCACGCTTTCCTTCGGTTGTGTGGACACATCTATAGTGGCTATTTTGAAATCTTTTTCTGTTAAATCCAACATCTTGTTGCTCTCACAGACAGCTTCGGTTGCCTGCTTTTTTTCTGGCGTGTGGGTCATACTTTCCTGTTTCATGCATGCCTCGTAATTTTTTTGTTGGAAACTGAACGTTTTAGATAACATATTGTAGCCGCTCTGCTACCGGCACCCCAATTGTTATTGTTGCTTGTCTGTTTAATTTTAGTGGCTGGCTGGATTACGGTCACCCTGGGGTGACTGGTATTCGCAGGGATCCCTTCCTCTCTTTGAGCAACCACACCCAGCTGTTAAACTCTCATCATTTCCAGCTGCCTGCTCTATTGTTTGCGACAGTGCACTGGGGCATAAATTGCTCTACAAATGAACTCACTCGAATTGGGGCTCCTTTGAAGGAACAGTTTCTGAGGTCAGTGTCAGGAGGGCTCCTCCCTAGCCTCTTATTCCTCTGTTCCGTCCTGCAAACCGGCCAGCCTATAGTCTAGGCTGTTCATGAAACCTATGAATCACCTCTCAACTGCCTTTAACCACAACCTCCACTGCTCTTAGAAGTGCCTTCGTATTTGAACTCTTTTACTCTCTGTTGTAAATGAAATCAGTTCCTTCAGGAAGAGATGAGTTGCCTTTACAACGGCTTCTCCCCCTCACCCCCAGGCAAAATCTCTGAGCCAGGGCCCGGGAACTGGGAATGCCACCGTGGCCAGCTGCTCTCTGAGTGACATTTTTGCTCTAGGAGCTGAGCACTGCCTGCAAGGTGAGGAAGCATCAGCCCGAGGTCCTCCTGGCTTGCATCTCCCGGCAGGGGCAAGGATAGTCTGGGTTCCAGTGTTCTCATCGTACCTTACCCAAGGTCAAGTCTCGATTCCAAAGAAGGAAGCCCCCGCCTATTGACCACGTTTGCTGGGACTGAGACACAGCACTTGGGGGGCTGGGAACACTGGAGTCCTGCTCCTCCCAGGAAGAAAGCCCTCCACCTGGGGGCTGGGGGCAAGGCAGCCTGTGCTGGTGGCCACAGTCATCTGGAGTGGAGTCTTCACTTTCCTGAGCCAGCAGGACGAGGGAGGGGGCAGTCTCATTTCAGATATTACAGACTCTCAACTTTTTTTTTTTTTTTTTACCAAATTTGCATAGATTTCCTCAAACAGAGGTTTCTTCATTTACTGTCGTACCGTAGGACCATTTCCAGAGGCTTTAAATGCTTGCTGTTTTAAATCTTTTCTACCAGTTTCACCAGGGAGATCAGCAGAGTCCCGTACACTGGTGTTCCAGAAATTGATCTCCTCTCCCACATCGTCCTGTGCTGTACTCTGCACAAGGACCATCATTCCCTGCCTTGCGTTCATGAGACTCTTCTCTCCTTTACGACTGTTAACAATAGCCATCTCCAAAATCTCCCAAGCCATCGTGCATCTTTTAATATCATCAAGGCAACCAGGCTTTCATCCAGTCACTAAGGAAAATGTTAAGCTGCACTAGTAGAAATTCCAAAACAGCCTTCCTGCAGCCAAGATCTCACCTGGCATTCAATGGTTCAAAGAGGTGTGGGTGTGGGTGTGTGTATGAAGGACTAAGACTTGAAGACAAGAGTTTTGCTTAACTGTCTTGGTCTTTTTAAGCTGCTCTTACAAAATTCCACAGACTCAGTGGCTTATAAACAACACAAAATTTATTTCTCTCAGTTCTGGAGGCCAGAAGTTCAAGGTCAGGGCACCAGCCAGGCTTGGGTCCGGTGAGAGCCCTCCTCTAGACTGCTGACTCCCAGTTTCACCACGCTCATGACCCAAGCACCTTCCGAAGGCCCCCCACCCCCCTTATTATTTCTACTTGACGTAGAGGCCACATTATTAAACTGATGTTTCCCAAGGTATTTTCTGGGAAAATTCTAGTCTGAAGAGATTACATGAAAAAAAAATTTCCTTGCTTAGTAATTTTCAAGTTATATAAAAATAATTCCAGAAGAAGTCTGGCTTCTGATCTCACTAGATCTCAGGAGTCAGAGTCACAGAATGAGCCTTATATTCATTACACTAAAACCAAATATGAATAAGCAATATTATTCCCATTTTATGGATAGAGAAGCTGATCTAATGAGATGGTAACTGTCCTGGTTTACGCAGTGTCCGTCCCAAATTCACGTCCACTTAGAACCTCAGAAATTAACCTTACTTAGAAATGGCATCTTTGCAATATAATTAGTTAAGATGAGGTCATAATGTGTTAAGGTGGTGTTCTTATAAAAAGAAGGAAATTTGGGCACAGACACATGAGAGAGGGGAGGCCATGTGAAGACATAGGTATTCAGAGATGCACAAGTTCAAGGCTACTGAATGACAGAGTCAGAGATGCAGTCATGCATCTAGAAGCTAAGGAATATCAAGGATTTCCAGAGGCTAGGGAGAGAGGAATGGAACAGATCCTCTCTGGACCCTCAGAGGGATCATGGCCCTGTCAACACCTTGAACTTGGACTTACATCCTCCAGATCTGCGAGAGAAAAAAACTTCTGGTGTGTTAAGCCCCCCAGTTTATGGTACTGGGCTACAACAGCCTTAGAAAACTGAGTAACTATGTAAATAAATTCTATACAAAGATTTACTGTTGCTTTAAAAAACTAACAGCAAAGCAGCATTGAATTCTAACTGGGTAGTATGCACTTACTGTTTAAACTTTTACTTAAAAAGTACAGTTGATTTAGAGGTGCCCGAATCATAGGCACTGACTTCATTATCACCAGTGGATCTTTAAGTATGATATTTGAAAGGATTATGAGTATTCATTTCTTGTGAGTTAAATGCTCATGGATTTGGAGTGAAACCGATATTCTCTTTCTACTCCGGGTTAATTTTTTAAGCGTTTTATCAAAAATTTATTAAGCATTTTTTGAGACATTTCTGCGGTTGACCAATTAATTTTTTTCTTATTTTCTGGCATATTGCTAACGCCAGTCCAACTTGTTCTAAAAATAAGGTCTTTTAATTAACTAACCCTTCAGAAACAACATATGGTAACCAGATTAAAGATTAAAACATGGACAGAAAATTCATCTTTGTCAAAGGACTGTCAGCTTGCCTCCTATCCTCACGCTTTCTCACAAATGAATATAATCTCATAACTCACAGCAGGCTGCTGACCCACAGGGAAGTTTGGTGAGAATTTATTCAACCTACCTCCTTTAAAAAAAAAAAATACCTTTGAAGATTGTGATTCTGTTGTGGGAGGTGGGGTATGGTGCGCAGGGGACAGAAAGTGAAGGAATCTTTTAAAGACAACCTGAGGCCCCAGAGGAGATTTTCTTTACAACTGTGGATTGTCCCAAAGGCATAGGCATATCTCTGTTGTTCTTGTTTTTGGTTAGAAGTGGTGGCTGTTTGTTTTTTTGGAGGGAAACTCTGCAATGGTCTCTGCTTAAGGAAGCATTCAGATTTTATTTACTTTAGGGAAAGGAATGGGTGCAGACAATGGTAAACACGGGCAGGGCCTAAGTAAATGCAGTCGCCCGGTGAAAATTCTCTTTACTCACTTCAAAGCACTCTGGGATTTTCTGTCTTCTACTGTAGACACAGCCCCCCCTCCCTGAACTCTTACCTAAAAGACTCAGAATCTTGCCTACCTGTGAAGAGCTAAATTCCACAAGAAAAAAGCCTTTCCCTTTTGTCTCCTGGGGGCCTTAAGATTTGCCAAATATAATAGACCATCTCTTATATGTCTGTTTGTTTACACATATCTCTGTGTATCACTGATAAGTTGAGGTAATGTTCTGGTAAAATGCACAGTGAGCTGTGTGGTTTGGGGAGGAAGAACTCTGAATGCTAGGTTTGGTTTAAATCCATCCCAAAGGCTGCGGACTCCCGGCTTACTCAGAAAGCTGATCAAGTCTGACGTGAGCAATCACTATGCTATCCCCCCGCCACATACACACACACACACACACACACACACACACACACAGACGCTCCATGAATCTGCTTGTGTGGTGTCCCAAAGATCCACATCCTAAGCCCCGGAACCTGTGAATAGGTCACCAAGGAACGCAGGTAGCCTCCAGCAGCTGGAAAAGGTAAGGAAACAGCCTTCCCTGGAGCCTCCTGAAGGAAAGCAGTCGTGTTTTTGGCTCACTAACACATTTTGGACTTCTGGCCTCCAGAACTGTTAGACAATAAATGTGTGCTGTTTTAAGCCACTAGGTACGGGGTCATTTGTCCCAACACCGCACAGAAAACTAATACCGGGGGGGAGTTCTGGTATTAAAAGAGAAAAGGAGGAGGAGGAGGAGGAGGAACGGAAGGAGGACAGAGAGGAAAAGCAGGCCCTGGCGCCTCTCCTGTCTCAGCCCAGCAAAGGTGTTGGTGCCTTAAATCAACCTGCTTTATAAAATTGCTCTCCTTGGGGCGCCTGGGTGGCGCAGTCGGTTAAGCGTCCGACTTCAGCCAGGTCACGATCTCACGGTCCGTGAGTTCGAGCCCCGCGTCAGGCTCTGGGCTGATGGCTCGGAGCCTGGAGCCTGTTTCCGATTCTGAGTCTCCCTCTCTCTCTGCCCCTCCCCCGTTCATGCTCTGTCTCTCTCTCTGTCCCAAAAATAAATAAAAAACGTTGAAAAAAAAAATTAAAATGTTCTCCTTAGAAAGGCCGGCCAGGAGTCTGAAGGCCGGGCCGTGTGCTCCACACATCAGCACCGGGCCTGGCAGAAGGCACTCACTGGTTGATGGATGGCTTATCACTGTTTCCCAAGCTCATTGGTTTCTTTCTTTCTTTTTTATCACCCTCCTAGATTCACCCTCTCCCAGTATCCCAGTATGTAAGGCACCACTTCTCACCACACATTCAACTCTTTGTCTCAACACCAGCCTTTCCTTTTTAAAAAAATGGTGGAGTAAATAAGGTCTTCTTCATTTAAACCCGAGTCTCAGGGTAGAGTAAAACTAAGAATAATTAAGAGAAAGGGGCGCCTGGGGGGCTCAGTCGGTTAAGCGTCCGACTTCGGCTCAGGTCACGATCTCTCAGTCCGTGGGTTCGAGCCCCGCGTCGGGCTCTGTGCTGACAGCTCGGAGTCTGGAGCCCGCTTCGGCTTCTGTGTCTCCCTCTCTCTCTGCCCCTCCCCTGCTCACACTCTGTCTCTATCTCTGTCTCTCTCTCAAAAATAAACATTTAAAGAAAGAGAGAATAATTAAGAGAAGAGCCAGAGCGTCAGCCATTTGGTGGGAGGCAGGTGCACCACAGCAACGAATCCTGGGACTTCGGGGCATCCTCAACACAGATGTCACGGCAGCTGGCGAGCTGCGGACAGGCAAACGGCGTAGTCGGGGTGCGAATTATGGGTAAATGAAGCATTCTCCACGTTCATTCTCATGGTTTGCCACCAAGCTTTTACCCTGCCTCCGGAGCACTACGAAAGGGTAACTATACTGTGACAAATTCAAGACCCACCGCGAAACCGGTGACCCATCTTCCAGCGGGACGCACCTTCGTCACCTTGAAAGCAACAGACGTCCGCGTTTGATCTCTAAGTGCTTCTGGCCACGGCGAGTGGACTCGGCTTTCAAATAGAGCAAGCACGACAGTCTCAAGTCAGCCCACGTCAGGAAGAGACAGCAGCCCGCACTCCCACTGAGAGACAGCTGGCCTGCTGACAAACTGGAGGCAAGGACGTGCGGTTTGGAACTAAATATGGAAGGTTCTAAAACTCCCTGCAAAGACCTCCCATCACTCTGATGGAGCACTGGGAAGGTTTTCTTGGCCGCCTGGAGGATCACCATCGGCTCTGGTTAAACCTGTTTCTACTCCAGAGGAGCCCCCCCGGGGGGAGCGCGGTGCCCCTCAGCCACAGCGGGTGGTGGCCCTGAAGAGAACATCCCCCAAATGGATCCCCGTGGCGGGTGGTGGCTGGCCGGCCTGGAGTCATCCCCCTGAGACAGCTGGATGCGGTCTTTCCCCTGAACGTGAGAATCTGGGAGGAAAAACACATCCTGCCGCGGGCCTTTTTTCAGCTAGGTTTTACCGGATGGGCCCACCCCTGTCATAACACACCCCCAAAATGGGTCACAACGGCCTGTAAGAGCCGGTCACAGAATCATGGGGACACACGAGTAGAACCATCATGTTCTCGGGGGGGGATTCGGGCCCACAGAGCTTGTGCCTCATCCACAGGGGCAGAACTGGCTTCAGAACCCAGGTGTCCAGAAATGCCTGTGCAGGCCTCATGCTTCTATCTATCTATCTATCTATCTATCTATCTATCTATCTAAGTTTATTTATTTTGAGAAAGAGCGTGCACGAGAGCAGGAGGGGCAGAGAGAGAGAGGGAGAGAGAGAGAGAATCCCAAGCAGCCCCCGAGCTGCTAGCACAGAGCCCGATGCAGGGCTCGAACCCACAAACTGTGAGATCATGACCTGAGCAGAAATCAGGAGTCGGACACTTAACAGACAGAGCCACCCAGGTGCCTATTTCTTGTACTACTGATGCCTCTAAGGCTGCAGAGACCCTCGCCCTGCCATTTTCCCACCGTACACTTGAGAAAAACTGGAAGGAGGACGTTCTTTTGTCTCCTGTTGACTTTGTGTGAAGACCGATAAAATGTCTCTGTGCCCATAACAGAATGCACTTGCTTCCCCTGAGATTAAATCTGTTATTTACTTAAGGCTTAAGCCTGGGCACGGGAGGAGGCGGCCCTGCTGTCTGGCTTCCTCCTGGGAAGGCTGGTGGGGAGCGGAGACGTGGGCCCCACGAATCTGAAATCGCCAGGTACCAGCTAATGTTGCTCACGTTCTGTGCCCAGCCCTGGTATAAGCAGCTGTGCTCACCGGGTCAGCTCACTTCCACAACGCCACAAGGAAGTGGGGGTTGTCATTACCCTCTGAGGCTGATGACGTGCCCAGAGTCACAAAAAGAGTGCCCCCCGCCGAGGACTCAAACCCTGGTCCGTGCGGCTCTACGGCCACCAATGCCACTTCCTCGCGGGCACCAAAACCCTCTCTATAAAAACGGTGTCAGTGTGGAATCTGACACATTTCAGAGATAAAGTATAAAAAAAAAAAAATCTCAGGCGGTAGTGTTAAAATTACGCGCAAAAATAAATTCGAAACACGTCAAAGTCCATTAAAAAAAGACAAATGACATTAAGAATTTGTTGTTTTTCCATCTACGCAAATCCACAAAAGGCCTCCCTCTCCCAAGCAATGATCCGTTTCTCTAGGTTGAAACCAGAAAAGCTGCATTTCTTTTACAGCAGCCTAAACCTGACTCTGCATGAATTCAGGGTGACAGTGACTTACTTCAGAGATCACTTTTCTTTATTAAAATGCATGGACGGGCACCTGCGTGGCTCAGTTGGTTGAGCGTCTGACTTTGGCTCAGGTCATGGTGTCACGTGAGTTCGAGCCCCATATCGGGCTCCGCACTGACAATGCAGAGCCGGCTTGGGATTCTCTTTCTCTTCCTCTCTCTCTGCCCCTTCACCACTTGCGCTCTTTCTCCCTCTCTCTCTCTCTCTCAAAATAATAAATAAATACACTGAAAAAAATTAAAAATAAAACACAAGGAAAAGTTTTGAAGAATAACAAATAAGACAATCAATCCACCCTTTCGGCCTGGAAATAAGAAGTCTTCAGAAACAGACAGTAAAATTTGAGGACACAACAAAGCCACACCCAGCTCTCCTTCCAGTCGCTAATTGTCCTTGCCTAGGAAACAAACAGCAGGTTCCGGGAAAGCCAGACGTCTTCATGTCTGTGCCCAGCATTTCTTTCTGTTTGCCATCCCCACTGATTCTTTCTTTGATGTGCCTTCCTTTTGCATATGCAGGTGCAGCGTAACTTAATTTGAGGCATGGGCAAGGTGGTTTTCAAAACCAGCTCCAGTAACACTGAAAGCGTCTACAATTAGGGTGAGGCACTTGAAAGGGTTCTTACATTTCATTTGGAAATTGATCTCTGCAGGGCTTGTTCGTAATCCCCATTACAATTACTGGGGATCAAGAAGGCTGGGAGTGCTTTCTCATTTGGAAGAAAGGCTAAGCGGATTTGCACAAGGCTCTGTTTCCAGGCAGGGCACCATAGCTGTGTCTGGATGTCATGCTCTCGTTCAGCCTGGGGGTGTGAAGAAGGGCAAGGAGATGCTCATAGGAGAGATGAAAGACAGAAATGTGCCACTGGGCAGTTTAGGGGCTTGTGAATCTTTCTGCGGATGCACTTCTAATTCAGGGCAAGGCCGGGGGAGGGAAGTGGGCTGGTGAGAAAATGGAAAGCACATTTTAAGCCAGGGAGAGCTCTGAAATCTTATTATGCTGAGTAATTGCAGAAGGCTTAGAAACCCCTGGACCGCTTGGGAGGTCTGGCATCAGATGAGGACACAGTGATGTGATCATGCCTGCGTGGAAGTTGGAGAGCCCCAGAGGAGCCACGGCACCGGATTTCCTTATTGCATGTCCTTGAACTTGTTCCTCCAGGGCCACGCAACGTGGGGATGTGTCTGTGCTGGCCCTTGAAGCAACTGGATGCTTAGGTCAGGAGGGGCTTCATTCAGAAACTAGTGGCACAGCCAGATGTCCACCAGACCTCCGAGAGGCTGCCCCAAGAAACAGAGAAAGCTACAACTACCTTCCACTGATCCCCTCTGTGGAACCCAGAAGGATCTGAATTCTTCTCCTTTGTGTTGATATACAAATCCAAATAGCATTAAAAAGAAATTTTAGGGGCACCTGGGTGGCTCGGTCGGTTAAGCATCCGACTTCGGCTCGGGTCATGATCTCACGGTCCGTGAGTTCGAGCCCCGCGTCGGGCTCTGTGCTGACAGCTCAGAGCCTGGAGCCTCCTTCGGATTCTGTGTCTCCCTCTCTCTCTCTGTCTCAAAAATAAATGAAAACACTAAAAAAATTTTTTTTTAAAAAGAATGAAATTTTAGGGGCACCTGGGTGGCTCAGTCAGTTAAGCAACTGAATTCAGCTCAGGTCATGATGTCTTGATTCTTGAGATCGAGCTCTGCGTTGGGCTCTCTGCTGTCAGTGCAGAGCCCGTTTCAGATCCTCTGCTCTCCTCTCTGCCCCTCCCCTGCTCACTCTCTCTCTCTCAGAAATAAATAGACATTAAAAAAAAAATTAAAAAAAATTTTAAATGCTGAAGAGCCCATAAACCCTCCAGAGAGTCATGGTGTGAATACAACTTAATAACGGGAATCACTGAGCAGGACTTGGCTTAAAGAAAACCGAGCGTGTATGGTGCCTTTTGGTCTACTCCCCATCGGAATCAGAGATTTGAATCCGGATGACTGGAAAGTAACACTTCACTTCTCTTACCTCACCTGCTTCCCCACTCAGTTAAGAGAGAAACTCCTAGAATAGAAATGTCAAGACCAATTACGTGTACGGTTCAGAAGTTAATTTTTCTGCCTTTCCGGAAGCTGCTGCATTATCATTCATCAAGGCAAAGATTGCAACACTGTAGCTCTGCAAAACCTTCACAGAATCATCTGGCCCTTGTTTTTTGGTTTTTTTTTTTTTTTTTCTACTTTGTTCCTTTTCAGTTAATGCAAAAGAATTTTTTCCCCCTAAACATCTCCCACTTCAGGAAAGACTTTGACAACCCCTCATAAGCCTGCATATTTTGTGACAGATCTATGATTATATTTAAGGAGGCTTGTCAGGGGAAGCACACTCAAGCTTTTTTTGTTGTCTTGATTTTAAAGAGTGCAGTGAACTCACTGATGTTCTAATGAGGGCCTTCTGCATCTCAGAAAAGGGGGGGGGGGAGAATGGGACTTACAGAAGGTAGTAGTTACCATTAACAAATAAAAAGCAAAATAAATAAACATTCTGAACTAAGCCATGCTAAAGAAAATTGGTCTGGATCAGGGAAGCTGGGGCAACATGAGCTGAACTGCTCTGGTTGAGTAAAGGGGTCCATGGTGGGGACAAGTCTCCCAGGACACAGAGGTTGTAGGTTTTGTTGTGGTGGTTTTGCAAGGCAGCGGTCGGTGGATACAGCAGGAAACCAGATTCCCTCTGATTACAGAGAAGAGCTTTACAACAATGAGACATGTTTGCAAGTGGAATGGACAGAAAAAAAATCATGCACTCCCATTTCCAGAAGTGGTCAGGCAGAGGCTGGGTGATCACCCGGCAAGGAGCGTGTGGAAAGTGTTGCTCCTTTGGGTTGGAGGCAAAACTAGATGACAGAAGGCCAAAGGCGCCTTCTAGCTCTAGAAGTCTGCCATTCCCTGGCTTTGGACCACCAACAACCCACTCCGGGTCTCGATTTCCTTTTCAGAAAGATGAGAGCCATGACACAAGATAGATATCTAAGATCCTTCCCAGCCCAAGATGGTGTAAGGTCATCACTTGGTCAACTAGTGTATGTTGGAAGGAGTGTTCAGGCATCCTAACTCACTGCCCAACTTGGAAGAGGTCACTGAACTTCCCTGGGCCTTGCTCTGGGGTCTTTCCTATAATCTGTAGACAAGATTGAGGACTGGGTCACAGTACGCCCACCAAATACTTGAGGCACCCCAGTAAAGGGCAATAGGTCGAATGACTAAAGTCAAAACATCTGTGAGACAGAGGTTTTCTGAAGCATATTACAGATGATATCAATGAGGAGGAGCACTGACAAGGCCTCAGAGTTTCCAGTCACAGGATGTAAGAGGGCTCACCACGAGGCTCATGATGGTGATCCGGCGTGGGGAGCAGGTTTCGGGTCTAAAGAGCCAACTCCCCAGCAGGGAGTAGGCACTACTCCTGCCTCCTTCCCAGAGGACTTTACAACTTGCTGTACCCCAGGGACTCTTCCCTTTTCAGCCCCATTCATGTTTGGTATACAGCTGGTGCCTAAAATATGTTCGGATGAACAAAATAAGTTTTGCTGAGGGAAAACATCCGTCTATAGCAAATCTATTCTAAACTTCTATATCAACTTCAAAGATGCACATTATATAACAGATAATTACCTTGATAATTGTTGTTGAAATACCAGAAAGGGGGGGGGGGGGGAAGAAGGACATCTGTGGCAGCATAAGGACATGTGTCAGGGCTACCAGGCTGGATGACGGCCTGGATGCCTTGAGACCGTTCCCTAGCATGCTCCCTAATTTCTGGTTAAATTTGTCCATGATTGAATGAACATCTGCCTCCCAGGGAACCATTTGTCCTTATACATAGAGAAAAGGCATTCACACTAATCCAAAAAGCATGTTGACTTATTTTCTCTCTAAACTGTTGGGAAAAGAAGAGAGTAGGGCTTCTTTACCTATACAACTGAAATGCAAAGACTTTAAAGGCTCTTTTCCTGCTTCTTATGGTTTGGATCTCCAGGCCCCCGACCAGAGAGCTCCTGTCTAAGCGGCCTGCCCCTGAGTGAAGTAACAGAATGATGGGAAGAATCAGATTCTCTCCTGCTCCCAGGACCCTCTCTCATCTTCTTCCCACTTCTGAACACTTACCCCAAGGCCCAGTGATAACACCCCGTAAGCATTCTGTTGATGCCTATTTTGTGATAGTCATCAGATTTCATTCCCCATTCAGCTCAACAGTCCAAGGCTCCCGGATACACTCACGTACCTCTGTATCACATGAGCAGTGCCCTCCCTGTCCAAAGTGGGGCTTCAAGTGATTGCTGAAGATATAGCTAGTCTATGGCTTAGGGTGTTACTCTTCTAAGAATAGATACATCATAAGACTTTGGTCCAAAGAATGAATCTGTTAGAGGCAAAGAAAGAAGGGGATAGACAAGTTACAGAAAACCCTAACTGCGTGACATCAGCTCTTCCCAAACAACGGTTAGGACACATGAACTGAAAAGAGACTATTTTCAATTAGAGCTATTTTGAAAAATTCAGAGTGTATGGTTGCCAAGTATATGGTCCACCCACTTTTCAAACTATACAGGTCAACGGATGATACGTACTTATGAGTCTATGGCCTCTAGCGACAATTATTTTCCAACTCTTCAAATGGTTTGCAGAGAGGAACTGGTCTGTACTCCCTTGAAGGAGTCTGGTTTGAGGTCTCATTACTTGCATACAAGTGTTTGCTCTCTGCTTAGATAGTAAGCTCGTTGACGGCAAGGATCTTGTCCTAATAATCTCCATAGCCACTGTGCAATAAATATGTGATGGGTAGATGGATGGATGGTTACACCTCACTGGGGCCCACAGTGGAAACTGGGGATGCTGTAGGGACAGATTTGTACAGGTAGACGTGGACGTAAGAAGACACCAGAATGCCAAGTAGAGCGAGAAATGGAGGACAGAGCCCTTGGTCCGGCTGGTTTCACAGAGGGACAGGAGAGGGTCTCTGCGCCTTTGTTTCTCTTTCTACCAAAGGAGTAGGTTTAAACCGTCTCTAAGGCCCCTTCCAATATGAGATGCTTTTGGACCACAAACTGTGAATCACCACTCACTGGGCCCTGTAGAACACAAGCTACTTTCATCAGAAGGTCAGTTGGAAGGTGGCAGGCATGTTTTTTTAAGCACTATTTTAAGGATAATCCTTAAATCTTAATCATAATTCACATGATGAGCTGTTTTCCTCCTACAAGAGGAAATTCTTGCATTTCAGAACCTGCAAGCATGAGCAGGAGCCCCTTGTCATAGCACCGAGTCCAAAGAACATCCTTTGACTTCCCTCTTCTTTGGTCCAATGCTACTGATGCCTCTGTGCGAACCTGCCAACTTGGATACACCGGAAGATGGGTCCCACAGCCATCCCACCACACCCACCCCTTTCCTAGCCGAACCCTGACCTCTGCTTCTTATTATAAGCCAGCGTATACAAGGCAACAGAGACTACCAACAACTCGGTACACACAGAGCTATTGTGAGTCAACTGCTCCAAGCGCATTCAAGTTCAAGGGAATGAGGGGGAGAAGGGCAGAGGGATTCGAATCTTTGACCTGTCACATGGAAGAAGAAAGGAAATCTCATGCTTCTATCCTGTAATGTTTATCATCTTGGATCACAGGCAGTGAATCTACTTTATTTATGTCCCTTTCCTTCTGCCAGCCCTAAGTTAGGGCTGCTGGCTTGGAAGGCAGGCTACATTGGCCAGGAGGGGAACTGAGAGACTGCATCTTGGATGGAGCCTAACGCAGAGTAGTTGTGCTTCTTGAACCACCATCAACAAGCCCTTTTAACGTGCTGTAGACATTGGGAGGTTTGTGGCTGGAATCTTTTTTCTGGGGAGATAATACATGCATCAGTTTCCTGGGGCTGCCATAACAAATGACCACAAACTGAATGGCTTCAAACAACACAAAGTTATTCTCTCATTGCTCTGGTGGCCAGGAATCTGAAATCAAGGTGTTGGTGGGGCAAGAGGGCCTCTGTAGGCTCTAAGAAAACAATCCTTCCTTGCCTCTTCCCAGCTTTTGATGGTTGCTGGTATCCCTTGCCCTTCCTTGGTTTGTAGCTACATCACTCCAACTTCTGTCTCCATCTTTACATGGCATCACCCCCCCCCCCCCAACCCCGTGCTGTCTTCACATGGTCTTCTCATAAAGATACCAGCCATTAGACTTAGGGCCTACCCTAATTCAGCATGACCTCATCTTAATTAAATACATCTGCAAAGACCCTAGCTCTAAAGCGGGTCACATTCTAAGGTTCTGGGTAGACAAATTCGGCGGGGGCCGGGGGGATAACACTATTCAACCTAGTACCACAGAGCAAAGGGCAAAGTCCACAGCCTAGAACTCAGGAGATCTGGGTTCAAGGTCTGGCTCTTTTATTTACCAGCTACGCAGACATGGATGAGTCATTAAATGCCCAATGCCTTCACTATAACATGGGAGCAATGCCGACATCTCAAGGTTGTTGGGAGACAGGAGCGAGAACTTCTGGGGGACTGGGGTATGGAATTCCTTTGATGCAATGGTAGCACTCAAGTCCACCACTAGGCTGGCTAAGCTGGAAGTCACAGAACTTTAGGCGACAGACAGCTTCTGAGATGGCGCCCAAAGACTCCCACCTCCTGACATCCACACCCTTGTATAATCCCTTCCCCTTGATTATTGACTGGACATGTGACAACTCACTGTCTACTGAATCTGGCAAAAGTGATGGGCTGTCACTCCTGAGCCTCCAGCTTGTGTCTTGTTCACCGTCTCTTGCTTTCTCACACCCTCGCTGTGATGGACAGCAGGCGCCATGTTGTAACTGCCCTACAGAGAGAGGCCGACATGGCAAGGGACCGAGGGAGGCCTGTGACCGACAGCCCAAAGAAATTGGAGGATCCCGCCATTACCACTTAAGTGAGCTTAAATGTAGATCCCCCTCCCCCCCTCAGTTAACCTTGAGAGGGCTGCAGCCCCAGCCAACACCCTGATTATAGCCTGTGAGGGACCCTGAGCAGAGGATCCCATCCAGATTCCTGACCCACAGAAGTTAGGAGAATAAGAATTTGTTATTTTAAGCCACTAATTGTGGGATCGTTTTGTTTTGTTTTGTTTTGTTTTGTTTTGTTTTGTTTTTACACAGCCATAGAGAACCAGTTGCTACAGATTGAATGTTTGTGACACCGCCATCGTCTCCTCATTCTTAGGTTGAAACCTAATCCTCAGTGTGATGATATTAGGAGGTGGGGCTTTGGGGGACGTGACTAGGTCATAAGAGTAAAGCCCTCATGAATGAGATTCGTGCCCTTACAAAAGAGACTCCTTAGAGCCTCCTCTCCCCTTCTACCATGAGAGGACCCAGCGAGATGACAGCCATCTATGAAATGGAATATGGCCAGACACTGAATTTGGCAGCTCCTTGATCTTGGACTTCTCAGCCATTCAGAACTGGGAGAAATAAATTTCTGTTGTTCATAACCCATCTCCAGCCTGTGGTATTCTGGTACAGCAGCTCTCACTAAGACACTAATTCAGTTTGTTAAATCAACTTAAAAATTGAGAAACAGGGGTGCCTGAGTGGCTCCGTTGTTTGAGCATCCCCCTTCGGCTCAAGTCTTGGTCTCACGTTTTGTGAGTTCAAGCCCCTCTTTTCTTTCTAGGAAGCAACTTTGTTCGCGCTGGCACTGCTCAGTTGGGCTTGTACTCGAAGAACTGAGCCCCGAACACCACGTGGCATAGTTTTTTATACGTTTTCTGCTTCTTTGTCTCCCACGTATAGCAACACACAAACATGCAGTCTGATTAAGTGGTCTCATGTTACAAAGTCATGAGGGATGTTGTCACGTACATGTATAGCCAGGTTTCCTTGAGGGGTTTTTTAAGGGTTTTTTGGAGTTGTTTTTTTTTTTTCCCCCGTCCTTAGGGAGGGGACCATACCACAGCCACACGTTTTCCCCATCTTTTACCTTGCTTAGAATGCCTTCTGCCAAGCCTATCAAACTCCTATTCACCCTGAAAAGCCTACCTTAAGTCCCACATTCTCCGTAAAGCCTGTCCTAACCCAGTAGTGCCCTAGAGTTGGCTCATATAAGCTCACAAGAGTCAACTGGTAATTTTTCAGGGATTTTGCAAGCCAATTATTGAACATGGGCATTGTTAAAAATTATGCAAACTTACAATGAAAGAAATCATATTAAAGACAGAGGTAGTAAATGCTCAGAACTCAGTATTCTGAACTATCATAATACATTTGACAATAATCTATGCTGGAGCTTAACTGCCCCGCCTCACCTTTGCGGCGGAGCTACTCTATCACGGTGTGTCCTTGTGTGTCACTTCCCAACTCCACGTCTCGTGAAGTCCCCTTGGCGACTTGAAATTGACCGTGGCGGCATTACGGTATTTACACCGTGGCAAGCGGCAAATGCGACCAAATAAAACTTCAATCTTCTTCCCAGGAGCTGGTCGTTAAACATCTTTACCAGCACCACCACTGAGTCCGGCCAAAGTAATCCCTCTGAATTCTAAACTCTCATAGTGCTTCCTAACTTGTCTGCTCAGTGAATGGTCACTTGGCATTTGCTGCCCTAGTTACCAGGTGCATTTCTTGTAAGTGTGTGCGCACACACACACGCACATATGCCTTCTCCCCCTAACTGGGTTATTGTCAGCTTTAGGGGCGGGAACAACATCCCCTTTATCCTTTCTGAGCTGCCCTTTCCTTAAATAACTGAACAAAATGCATCCTCCTCCCCCGGGTGAAACCCAGCACCGTCTCTAGACTTCCCGGCACTCCTAGGGGCTCACATTCTCACCATCCCCCCTACTTCCATTCTGGCTCCTGGCCTCCCCTTGCTGCTGCATTTCTGTTTCTGCCCCCCACCAGCCCCTACCATTCCTCCTTCACCACCACCCCTCTCCCCAGCCCAGCACCATGGACATGGCAATACAACTTTACCAAGGGTTTGGATTAGATGGAACTGGAGGACAGCACAGGAATCAGTCATAATTCACCATCAGGCATCACTTCCCTGATAGACACATTCCCGTCACCAGGGATCTCTCCTTGCCCTTTTTCTCAGTGGTCCCCTCTCCACCAGGACCTTTAGCTCTATGTTTAAGAGATCTCAACCTTAGGGGCGCCTGGGTGGCTCAGACAGTTGGGCATCCGACTTTGGCTCAGGTCAGATTCTCACAGTTTGTGGTCCGAGCCCTGTGTCGGGCTCTGTGCTGACAGCTCAGAGCCTGGAGCCTGCTTCTGATTCTGTGTCTCCCTCTCTCTGGCCCCCACTCACTCATGCTCTGTCTCACTCTCTCTCTCAAAAATAAACACTAAAAAAATTTTTTAAAGAGTTCTCAATCTTCTGTTTCCTTACCCACAAAATGAAAACCACAATTTGTATAACTTTATGATGCCAAGAGATTTGCTATGAATCACTCCCCAACTAAGGACCCATTTTGCACGTGAAAAAATTACGATAAAAGCTCTCAATAAGTTAGGTATAGAAGGAATGTACCTCAATATAATAAGGCCATATATGACAAGCCCACAGCCAACATCATACTCAATGATCAAAAGCTGGAACTTTTTCCTCAAAGATCAGGAACAAGGCAATGATGCCCACTTTCACTATTTTAACTCAACATAGTAGTAGAAATCCTGGCCAGAGCAATTAGGCAAGGAAAAAAAGCCATCCAAATTAGAAAGGAAGAAGTAAAATTATCTCTATTTGCAGATGACATGACACTATATATAGAAAACCCTGAAGACACCACCAAAAACTGTTAGAACCCAAAAAACAAATTCAGTGAAGTTTCAGGATGCAAAATCAATTCGCAAAAATCAGTTGTGTTGTCATACCCTGAAAATGAACTATCAAAAAGAAAAATTAAGAGAACAATTTTATTTACAACTGCATCCAAAACATCTAGAAAAACATTTAACCAAGGAGCCAAAAGACTTGCACACTGACAACTGTAAAACATTGAGGAAAGAAGTTGAAGACACAAAGAAGTGGAAAGATACTCTGTGCTCATGGACTGGGGGAATAAATATTGGTAAAATGTCCACACTACCCACAGGAATCGACGTATTCAATGCAGCCCCTATCAAAATCCCAATGGCACTTTTCACAGAAAGAGAATCAATAAACCTAAAATTTGTATGAAGCCACAAAAGACCCCCAACAGCCAAGGCAATCTTGAGAAAGAAGAGTAATGCTGGCTGCATCATGCTTCCGGCTTTCAAACTCTATTACAAAACTGTAGTAGTCAAAACAGTATGGTATTGGCATCAAAATAGGCACATGGATCAATGGAACAGAACAGAGAGCCCAGAAACAAACAAACAATTATGTGGTCAATTAGTTTACAACAAAGGAGCCAAGGAAACGGGGAAAGGGCTGTCTCTTCAATAAATGGTGTTGGCAAAACTAGACAGCCACAAGCAAAGGAACGAAACTAGACCACTGTCTTACCCCAGACGCAAAAATAACTCAAAATAGAGTTTTCAAAACTTGAACACAAGACCTGAAACCATAAAATTCCTGGAAGAAAACATAGGCAATAAGCTCCTTGACGTCAGTCTTGTGATGAGTTTTTTGGATTTGACACCAAAAGCAAAGGCAACAAAAACAAAAATAAGCGAGTGGAACCACATCCAACTAAAAAGCTTCTGCACAGCAGAGGAGACTATCAACAAAATGAGAAGGCAACATACCGAATGGGAGAAAATGTCTGCAAACCATGTATCCAATAAGAGGTTAAAATCCAAAATATAGAAAGAACTCATACAGCTCAATGGCAAATATGTGTGTGTGTGTGTGTGTGTACGTATATATATATAATTTTTAAATGGACATATATATGTATATATGTATATATAAATAAAATATAAATATATATGATTAAAAAATGGACAGAGAAACTGAATAGGCATTTTTCCAAAGAGAACACACAGATGGCCAACAGGCACATGAAAAGGTGCTCAACATCATTAATCAGGGAAATGTAATTAATACTACACTGAGATACCACCTCATACCTATTAGAATGGCTAGTATCAATAATAATAATAATAATAATAATAATAATAATAACCAGCATTGGTGAGGATGTGCAGAAAAGGGAAGCCTTGTGCCCTGTTGGTGGGAATGTAAGTTGGTGTAGCAACTATGGAAAACAGTCTGGAAGTTCCTCAAAAAATTAGAAATAAAACTACAATGTGACCCAACAACCCCACTTCTGGGTATTTATCCAAAAGGATTTATTTCTTTTAAATGTGTATTTATCTTGAGAGAGAGATTGAGAGCAAGCAGAGAGAGAGGACAGAGAGTGAGGAGAGAGAAAATCCCAAGCAAGCTCCATCCTGTCAGCGCTGAGCCCAATGTGGGGCTCGAACCCACAAACCGTGAGATCAAGACCTGAGCCAAAACCAAGAGTAGGATGCTTAACTGACTGAGCCCCCCAGGTGCTCTAACCAAAAGAATTTATTTATTTTTTCTAAATGTTTATTTGTTTTTGAGAGAGAGACAGACAGACAGACAGACGGGCAAAGTACGAGCAGAGAGAGAGGAAGACAGAAAATCCAAAGCAGGCTCCAAGCTCTGAGCTGTCAGCACAGAGCCTGATGCGGGGCTCGAACTCACGAACTGTGAGATCATGACCTGAGCCAAAGTCAGACGTTTACCCAATTGAGCCACCCAGGCACCCCCTAATCAAGAGGATTTAAAACAGGATGTTGAAGAGATAGCTGCACACCCAAGTTCACTGAAGCCTTTATTCACAATATCCAGGAGGTAGAGGAAACCTGAACGTCCATCAACAGATAAACAAAATATGGTCTATACATGAAACGCAATACTATTCAGCCTTTAAAAAGAGGAAATCCTGTCATGTGCTATAATAGGAATGACTCTTCAGGATATTTTGTTAGTGTAATAGGCCAGTCCCCAAAAGACAAATACTGCACGTTTCCATTTATACAAGGTATCTAAAGTAACCAAGCTCGAAAAAACAGAAAGGAGAATGTGGTTGCCAGAAGTAGGGAGAGAGCAAAACGAGGAGTTCTTGTTCAATGAGTCTAGAGTTTCAGTTTGCAAGATGAGAAAGTTCTAGAGATCTTGTTGTACAACAATGTCCACACTGTTAACAAAATTGTAATGTACCCTTAACACTTAAGAGGGTAAATCCGTGTGTTTTACCACAATTTTTTTTTAAGAGGGCACAGACCAATCTCCTTCTAAAAATACGTGATTCTACGACAGAACTCTAGAAACAATACGAGGCCATCATGCGTGTGCCTGATATAAATTAATTTTGGACTCTCTGTGGTTTTGGAGTATCTAGACTGCTCTTCCCCACCAGCATCGTGGATAAGTAAGAGGTAAGTTTAATGAGGTGTTCAAGTGTCTCACTGAGCCCACTTTTAGTCTTGGGACATTCCATACACTCTATATTCTTCTTACGATGGGAAAAACCGGCTTCTCTCCCGTTACAAATGCAAACGCACATGGCAGACACAGCCAAGGGATGGCCCCACATGGGGAGTCCTGGACAGAGCCTGTTATCACCACTCGAGGCTGGTCTAGTTCCTGGCCCAGCACTTGCCTCTGCTAAACCTCCTTGTGCATCCAGAACCCAGACGACTGCTGCTTACAGATGAGCTTCCTTTCTGCCGGAGAGCAGCCTGCTGGGAAACACCACCCTACCTAAGTGAACTTACAGTAGATTCTTTAGAAGCTGAAAAATCCTCTTCGCCCTTCATTCTTTATTTTGTGAATTAAAATTTTTGTTAACAGTGTTTTCTTGAAGCAGGGTTTCCACTCCAATCGCACGGGATGGTTTTTCTAACGCTTATGCCAAAGGATGGCCACCCATCATCATAGTGGCTTTGCTGGAGACTCTAAATGGCTTCCCAAGGCCGCAAGCCTCATGTAGACTTGGGGTTGGGAAAAGACCAGTTTGGATTTTGCAAGTGCACCACAGGCCACCTCCCACGCCTGAACGCATTTTATCAGAATGATCTGATGTCCAAATTAACGTCAGATGATTTTAGCCCATTTATGTCACAAAATCACGCATTTTCAGAGCCAGAAAGGATCTGAGAGGTCTTCTAGGTCAATGCCCTCATGCTACCGAGGAGGTAACTGGCGGGCACTACGTCGAAGAGGGCCATCGAATGACACCTGCTGGCCCAACAGAGACTGGGCCAGAAGCCAGCCGGACCTCCCAACTCCCCACTATTATATCTTCCCGTTACGGCCTGTCAGAGTTTCCAGATAACCACAATATTGACAAGACCCGGCCAGCGGCCCACCAACTTCAGTCAATATTTGCTACGAGAAAATTCCAGCAGAACCTAGAGATTTGGAAATTTGTGTTCATGGGGTTCGATGTGTTCAACCGGAAAAAGGGGCTTTTTGACTTTTCTGTAAGCCATCTGTTTACTTAGTTCACTCCTGTGGAGTGTTTTGTACCAGATTCATGCTCAGTAAATTCACGTTCCACAAACATCCAGCCCATTTCTCCTGCATCCGCACCCCTGGAAAGGACGCACATGACAAATGCCTTCTGGGCCCTTGAGGCAGTCTAATAGGGGTAGCAGGTTAGGTCTAGGATGTTTTCGTATTCGGTCCCCGGGACTTCACTTAATGGGACCAGTGATTCAAAAGCCAGAGGACCTGGTTTTGAATTAGGGTCTGACCAGTCCCTGTCTGACTCCCTCAGAAAGGTTCAGTCCTGACCTGGCCTGCAGGAGGGATTTAAGAAGCTGTAGCCCTGAACTCTAAGCTTCACCTCATGCCAACTGCTAATTTCCTAAGTCAGCATCCACACTTTGTTCTACTGAGCCCAAGGGGTAGCCTCTCATGGCATCATCTACCGGGTTCCACGGTCTGTTCTCTGCACACTCATTCACTCACTCTCCCCCGCAACCTTACGACAGATGTCCCTACTGCTGGGTTCTGGATTTCCTGTGCCTATATGCTGCCTTCCTCTTGGGACACAGGACAATCTTAACTAGACTTCTTCAGGGCTGAAGGCTCACCTGGCTGGTGGTTCTGATCCTACATGTCTATACATTCAGCTGGTGCCCCAGAAGAATGGGGGGCCTGTAGACTAAACAGCTCTCTGGCTTCCCTTCCAGTCTCTACTACATCTGACCCATCCCTCCTTCAGCTCTTGGGTCCTGCTCCAGATCAAGCCTATATTGTTTTATGAAAGTCAAGGGGGGCAGGCTAAATACACATGACTTAAAGAAGTGCTGTGCACACATAAATATGCAAGCACATGTATTATTTCTCTGGTCGTTGGCATGAAGGCATACAGGACAGGGCGCCAAGAATTTGGCCACTAGAACATAAAGCTGTTGGGTCTCATAAGGTAAGTCTGATTAT
This sequence comes from Herpailurus yagouaroundi, assembly GCF_014898765.1. Lineage (NCBI taxonomy): Eukaryota > Metazoa > Chordata > Mammalia > Carnivora > Felidae > Herpailurus > Herpailurus yagouaroundi. Next base: position 51,280,749 of record NW_024412404.1, read on the forward strand.
TCATGGTCTCTAAAGTCATCTGGTTTTGAACAGGGGCTGAAATGTTCTCACTGAATGCAGATGAAAACTTTGAGGATCTGAACATGGTGATGGGTCCATCCTTGTCCCCGGGCTACCATGGACGTCCCTGATATGTGGAAACTCACTAGCCATAGGAGAGAGATCAAAACAAGACTTTGAATATTGAGCACCTATCCTGAAAGCATGTGTGTATATGTTCCTTATAAAAATACCAAATCGGGTGACATAACGAATAGTCTGTTTCTATTTAAGTTTTGTTGATCAGCGATCCGGGTCCATGATTTCTTCCCCTTGACAACTGCCAAAAACATACACCTTCTTTATACAGTTCTCAAAAATGAATCCAGCCTGGGCCGTTGTCCTACGCTCAAGACTTGGCTTTTTCCTGGAGCCCTGAGAAAGGTCACGCAGGAAGTGGAGTGGGAATAAGCTGGCGACCCCTGGGTGGAAAACAGTGCAGCCTTAGCTGACAGAGCAGCAGAGGAGGCCCCCAGAGGCCCAAGAAGATGAAGGCTCCCAGTTGATTTGGTGATGGGGTGGTAAACACAAAGTCAGGAGTATGGTAGTCACGGAGGCTGACCGCGCTGAGTACGTTACGGAACAACTAGCGACAGGTCCCCTTTGACCTCTCGTTCTGTTCTGACCCCAATAATTCAGAGATGTAAGATTTGTACAGTCAGTTCTGAAGTTATTCACATGGTAATTCCTTACAAGTATGTATTTGGCTCGCAGACCTTTGAAATGGTGTTGTAAACTGTCTTCAGTTGGAGTCACCAGGAGTAGAGTTCGAAGAAGATTCACGTGTGAGTGATTTACAACGGAGGAGCTCCCATGAGAAACCAGCAAGGGGGCGGGGGTGGGGGGAAGGCAGCAGCTACAGCAGCCCCAGGGCCATCCACCAGAGAAGGTCTCAGGTGGGAGCCTCTGGAAGCAAAGCACTCAGAAACTGGGGGATGGGCGCACAGATCCAGTGAGTAGGCTCCGGCAGGGTCTGGGGGCAGCACTCATAGTGTTGCTACACCTAGGCCAGCTCACTTGGTCCCTAAACAACTCAGGGAGGCAGGAGGGATTATATCCTCCATTTACAGACTGGGGGAGCTGAGATAAAGAGAAAGTGCACCCGAGGTCACACACGAACTCACCTGGCTGAGTGACTCAGGGTGGCTCCGTCGGTGCAGCATCAGACTCTTGATTTCGGCTCAGCTCATGGTGCCACGGTCACGGAATGGAGTCCCACGTTGGGCTTTGCACGGACAGAGTGGATCCTGCCTGGAATTCTCTCTCTCTCCCTCTCTCTCTCTCTGCCCCTCCCCGGCTCGTGCATGTGCACGCGTTCTCTCTCTCTCTCAAAATAAATAAATGAACATTAAAAAAAAAACAAAAAACTCACCTGGTTGTGCCTGGTCTTCCAGACTCTTCTTCCGCTCTACCACAGAAAGGGATTCTTCCGACTGTCCGTGACAGTTTCCCACCTGGCCTTGGCGACCTGTGATGTGCGTCCAGGGGGATGCAAGGTAATTAGCAAGTCAGAGCAGCTGCGTTCCAAAGCCAGCTGGAAATCACTTTTGGATTTGTTGCTGTTGTCAATTATCCAGCTTCTTAGCCCCCTAAATCAGAACAGATAATTAGGATTTGGGAACAGTTGTGTGCTTAATAATCTTAACAGCTCTAGGAAGCGGACTTCAGAATAGGGCTGTTTTGGATAGACATTTTGATAGACATTCTCCTAATGTGCCTTTGCGTTGCCCCAGCCTGAATCTGGGCCGCTCGTGTCTGGGGCAGGGCCCTCCCTCCTGCTCATTCTCCACCCACGTCCTCCTGGCAGTCAAGACCCCCTGCTTTAAGCCTCTGGGCAAGTCTTGCCGGAGACCCTCATTGCCCCCAGAGGGACTCCCCACTGTGGACGCTGGCTGTGCAGCCTTTGGGCGATGTCTCGTCCTGCCTACCTTTCTTTTTTTTTTTTTGTTTTGTTTTTTTTTTTTTTCAACGTTTATTTATTTTTGGGACAGAGAGACAGAGCATGAACGGGGGAGGGGCAGAGAGAGAGGGAGACACAGAATCGGAAACAGGCTCCAGGCTCTGAGCCATCAGCCCAGAGCCTGACGTGGGGCTCGAACTCCCGGACCGCGAGATCGTGACCTGGCTGAAGTCGGACGCTTAACCGACTGCGCCACCCAGGCGCCCCCTGCCTACCTTTCTAATGGGTTTGCTTCTTTCTGCCCAAAGCGAAGATCTGCTTCTTGGGACCGGGTTCACCTCCAGCGCCACATCTGAGTATCGTCTACGAAGTCCAGCATGATGCTTTGAAAACAGTAGATGCTGGCACGTGCAGTCACTCAGTTTCGGAGACCGAGAAGCGCTAGGAGAAGCCCACCCAGATAAAGCGCAAGCCCCGGGCAACGGTTAGCTGGGAAACGCTTCCTGTCGATTTTCCTGGTTGAAACCAGGATGGATCTGAGATCTCTGTTGGAGACCACCCCTTTTAGGGCTGGCAAAGAAAGGGACAGGCTCTGGAGTCAACCTGATGGCCTGCGTTATTAAGCGTGTGACCTCAGGCAAACCTACGTCCCTTTTCTCTGCCTCTCTTTGCCACTCTGTAAAGAGAGGTAAGTGATAGCTCCTGTCTCATAGGGTTGTGGGGATTAAATGAGTCTCAGGTGTATAAAGAGCTTGGAAGGGTGCAGATTAAGCCTGCCAAATCTATTATTATCATTACTATTGTTCTAGTTTATCCAAAGGATAAAGAATTTGCCTAACATTCCCTATCTGGGAAGACTGTGCTCACATATCACCTTCTCGGTGAAGCCTCCCCCAACCGCCCTGTTTAAATGGCAACCCTCTCCCTTCTCTGTTCTCCTTAACCCCCTTCCCTGCTCATCCCCTTCTAACCTACTCTGTCATTTGCCTATTAGCTGTTCCCTTCACTAGGGGGAAGGCAAGGGCAGGAGTGTGTGCCTATTTTATTCCCTGCTGGACCCCTAGGGTCTAGACCAGTGCCTGACAGGACGCACGGTAGCGGCAGGAGAAATATCTACCGAATGATGACGCGACCAGCCTGGGATCGGGTGCTGCCCTGGCCGCTGTGAGCCCCACCACAGACGGCCTGGGTGACGAGCTGGGGTGTGGCTCCCAGGCTCCCTCCCCACACCCCCACAACTCCCAGCACGCGCAAATACACAGTGACATTTCAGCAGCAAACCCCAGAGAAGTTTCTACATCCACGTGCAGGTGCTGCAGGCATTAGAAGGAAGAGTGGTGGGGCTGTTAGGCGGAGACTTTCAACTCCTGGTGTGGCTAGCTGTGAGACTTGGATGAGGCCCTCTGCCTCTTTGGACCCCCCCTGTCTGGGGCATGTGGTCGCCAGGCTCCTACCCCCCGCCCTTCCCCACCCCAGACTCCTGGGTCGTGTGGCTTCAAGCCTTCCTCACTTGCGGATTCCAAGATGCCAAGGTCTTGCGCAGCTTGCCTGGTCTTCCCTGATTCAAATCAACAGAAGTGGCTGTGGGCGCAGCCGCTGTGAATGGAGCCCTGGCCCAGGGGAAAGCAAGGGGCTGCACCTGCCTCTGGCGGGGGGGGGGGGGGGGGGGGGGCCGCGGGCCTGCCCTCCTGTGATCCCGGGCAGTGGGACTCAGACGCTCGCTGGATCCCCTGAAGCTGGGAGCTGCTTGGGTGGGGCACGCGTCTGCACCGGGCAGTTTTTTTTTTCTTATTGCCAAGAATTTCCGCTTCCAATGGCATTCATCTTTCCCAGGAACACCCCTCAGCTAAAAGCAAAAAGAGAAAGCAAACAAAAGAAACCCTCCCGGAACAAGGAGACTTTCTTTCTCTGACTGCGAGTCCCTGATAAGGAGAAAGCTCTGCCAATTGTGGCATCCTGTTCTGGACCTGCCCTGCCAGCTCCTCTCCCTGGCAAGGCCCTCGGGGCTCCTCTGGGTGTTATTAATGGAGGTGGGGGGGTGGGGGCTGGATGGCTTACAAGGTCAGCGGTAGACAATCTTTTGAGAATTGGGGACATGAATTCAAGCTGTCGGCCAAGTGTGCAAAATTGCCCAGCTGAGGCTGATTAACTTTCCCTCACTCCTATATACACTTCTTTTTTTCTTTTTTTGTTTTCCTTATTTTATTTTATTTTTTTTTTTATTTTTAAGTAAGCTCTACGCCCAACGTGGGGCTTGAACTCATGACCCTGAGATCAAGAACCTCATGCTCTACCGACTGAGCCAGCGGGGCACCCCGTCTCTCATACACGTTTCTGAATAATACCTTAGATGCATTCCTGCTAGATGTTTAAAAAATAGAAATGACTGTATCATCTTTCCTAGTCCCAGATACCTCTTCCACTTTCATAACAAAACCCACAGGCATGGACCCAACAGAGACTGAATTGTGTTGTAGAGGGCTCTGCAGTCCAGTGTAGAGAACTGAGCGTTCAAAATGTGACCAGTCCCGGGGCGCCTGGGTGGCTCAGTCGGTTGAGCGTCCGACTTCGGCTCGGGTCATGATCTCATGGTCCGTGAATTCGAGCCCTGCCTCGAGCTCTGTGCTGATGGCTCAGAGCCTGGAGCCTCCTTCGGGTTCTGTGTCTCCCTCTCTCTCTGCCCCTCCCCTGCTCATGCTCTGTCTCTCTCTGTCTCAAAAATAAATAAAAACATTAAGGAAAAAAATTTTTTAAAAAACACACAAAATGCGGCTAGTCCCAACCGGGATGGGCTGTGAGTGTAAATGCATACCAGACTGCAAAGATTTAATAGGACCAAGAAAATGTAAAATAGCTCAATGGTAATTTTTATACTGATTACACGTTAAAAACGATTATATTTGGGATATATTGGGTTAAATAAACATATTAATAACATTAGTCTTTTACTCCTTAAAATATGCCTACCGGATAATTTAAAATTACATATCTGGCTCCTGTTATGCTCTGTTGGATTGTACTGATATAGAACTCAGTTTTCCTAGAATTCTTTCTAAGTCTCTAAATTCCAGAAAGGAAGACAACACTTTGCCTTGCCCACTGTTCTTGGATATTTGATCCATTTTTTTCCCAGATTACAAGATAAGCAAGAATAATGCTTTACTTCTCACTGGTTATACATTCCAAAAGCCCTGAGAAGGGAGGTGAGCACAGGGCTTTCGTCAGTCAAAAGCTCCAAAAGGCATTAAGTTCTCGTTTTGGTTTTTTTTTAATTTTTAAGTTTATTTATTTATTTTGACAGAGACAGAGACAGTGCGAGTTGGGGAAGGGCAGAGAGATGGGGAGAGAGAGAATCTCAAGCAGGTTCCCAGCTGCCAGCGCAGAGCCCATTGTGGGGCTTAGACTCACCAAACGGTGAGATCATGACCTGAGCTGAAACCAAGAGTTGGACGCTTAACTGGCTGAGCCACCCAGGCACCCCTAGTTGTTATTTCTCTCTGCAGGTAAGCCACGGTGGTTTCTGCAGTGGGCAATCTTCATTTCCAACCGTAAGTCTTACTTAGAAATATCATTATTTTAGACTCTTCTTTGTAAAACCACTTTTTTCCTCATTGACCAGTCAGTGGAAGGTGTTGGAAAAGCCATTGATCAGCAGCTGAAATTTTTAAGAATAAGTTACAGCCTTATTGCTATCTGCTGCCCTAACTTGACTCTCAGAAGAGAAGTTTCTATGACTGGTACCCAGGAGGCATGAATGCCAATACCACTCTTTGACTAGTCGTTACATGATCTTAAGAAATCCACTTCCCTGGGCTGCAGTTCTGTCATCCATAAAGTTGGCAGGTGGCTTCTAAAATTCCTCCTACTTTTTGTACTAGATTTAAAATCCTAGACTTAAAAAAAAAAATTCAATTTTTTCGTATTGCTTCTTGATGATGACAAGCTTAATGATTTGTGTCACAGATTAAAATGCAACACCGCAAATACACTTCTTGTAGTCAACTCTTCGATATTGTGCAGGAGTTTTCTGACTACCTTCTAAAGATTTTTCTTCTTTGAAGTTCAGGATTATCACATCTAAGCAGGAGAAGGACCCGTAGCATGTACCTGATTATTTTATAGGAAAAACCATATCCAGCACGTGCAATTACCCCAGAAGAGCAGTTTGGTTATGTCCACCAAGAACTTCAAAGTTCATCTGCCATGATCCTAGAGTTCCCTTCTTGGAATCTATCACAAGGAAACTACCAGGAATTTGAATAGATTTATGTGGAGAGTTAATGAGCCAGGCTCCTTAATATAGCATAATAGCAATAATAATAATAATAATGATAATAATAATAGGGAAAAGTCAGATGTCAGGTGAATGGTAAAATAAATAGATTAAGGAAGTCTACAATAGAATGTTATTACAGCATTAAAAATGGTTTTATTTTTAAAAAAAATTTTTTTAATGTTTATTTATTTTTGAGACAGAGAGAGACAGAGCATGAACGGGGGAAGGTCAGAGAGAGAGGGAGACACAGAACCGGAAGCAGGCTCCAGGCTCCGAGCCATCAGCCCAGAGCCCAACGCGGGACTCGAACTCACGGACCGCGAGATCGTGACCTGAGCTGAAGTCGGACGCTTAACCGACTAAGCCACCCAGACGCCCCTAAAGATGATTTTAAAGAGCTATTTCACAATCTAGGAAAGTATTCCCAACACATATTTTCAAAGTCAGGTTATAAGGAAATTCTTCAAAATCATAACAGTGATGCTTCCCACATAGTAATTTTGTGAGTGATTTCTATTTTTACAGTCATGCTTTTCTCTGTATTTTCCAAATTCTTTAACGATTCTAATTCCTTGAATAATCAGAAAAATGATGACCTTTACCGCGAAACTCATCACGCTTTTCCAAGCCCCACAGTGTCCCAGGCTGCATTTGCTTCCGTGGCAGATTCGTAGCTGAACTGGAGAATCAAGGGCTCTAATTGTTTTAGAACAGTGCATAGTAGGGCTCAAAGATTTGGTTAATGACGGACGAATCGGAGGGAAAATAATACATTACAAAGAGTCAAAATAATTTTTAAACTTCAGGTTTAATTTTCTAATGAACGACACAGAAAAAAATCGTTATGGGTTGACAGCAAAAACGATTGCAATGAACCTGAGTTCAAAGGACTTTACAGAGGTCTTTACAGAGGTCATCTCCATCAGTGCGTTCAGGCCACCATCACAAAGCACCACAGACTGGGGTGCTTCAGCAGGAGAAGTTTATTTCTTACAGTGCCAGAGGCCGGAAATCCAAGGTCAAGGTGTCTACAGGTGTGGTTTCTCCTGTGGCCTCTCTCCTTGGCTTGCACATGGCTGCAATCTCGCTGTGTCCTTGTATGGCCTTTCCTGTGTGTGCTCCCAGCCCGGGTGTCTCTTTATTTGTTTAAATTTCCTCTTCTGATAAGGACACCAGTCAGACTGGATTGGGGCCCACCCTAACAACCTCACCTTAACTCAGGCTCCTCTTTAAAAGCCCTATCTCCAAATATAGTCACATTCGGAGGTCCTGGCGATCAGGAATTAAAATTCAACATGTGAAAATTAGGGGCACACACTTCAGCCCATAACAACATCCATCTCAAGTGGTTCCGTTGACTTTAAGTCTTCTAAGTAATCCCAGTTGATTCCTGGCTTCTCAGAGGCTGACAGGCCAGGAAGCTGGCAGGGTGCTTATTCATCAATGGCTATAAACTATTGGTTACGGGCTGCTAGTGAAGAAGCGAGAAGAAGGAGGGGCTCAGTGCCAGGTCTGGGATCTAAGAAACCAAAGATTTTTGTATGGAGCAGAGGGTCCCTTCAGGGAAGTTTTTGGAGGGAACATTTTAGAAGAGTCAGTGGAGCAAATCCTTGCATCCTTGGCTAAGAAATTGGACTGGATCCTGTAGATGATGGGGAATCATTAGACAGTATTAATATAGTGCTTGTGCGACTTCCCCGTTTCTTGTTTGTTTTCTTTTATTTTAATACTGGCAGCTGAAAATGACCCTTCTGGTCTACGTGAGCCTTCAGAGCTACGGCTTATTAACACAGAGCATTGAAATAAAGACAAGCTTGGCAAACAAGACTTGGGGTTAAAAGAAAAGACAGCCTTTGTTCCATCAAATACAAATATCACAGAATTGAATAAGCCCTACTCTGTTTCACCGGGCCTACACGGCCAAAGGAAAAAAGTTAGGTCAACTATCCTGATAATCCTATTTTTACTTATGGAGGTTTTAGCTCTAGTGGAGGATGCCTACCTAGTCTTACTCCCCTTTAGAAAATCATTAACTCCTGAGCCATCTAAATGCTGGAGGTAAAATGGATATTCCTTCCAGAATTTTCTTTTTTGGAGTTCCTCTATGGCACAGGCTGATTCTTTCTTAACCTCTGACTTCCTCTGCTACCCTTGTGAGTTGCCAAGGTCTCCACCCAAAGATCCCCAGAGGAAGGCAACCACAAGAATACCCACTGGCTGTGATGGAACTTGCTTTTCTCATTGAAATGGAGATTGAAGGTCAGCGAACCAAACAAAAACCAAAGCATAGCGAACTCATCAAAATGCAGGCCCCTAAATTGAGACTAACACTGCTTCACTCTTCATTTAAAAGAGAGATGGAACAAAATGCCACTGGCTTCCCAGAAAACATGGCACTTTTCCCTAGTTAAGCAAAAGAGATTTAATTTGCCTTCTATTTGAAGGCTTGGCCCTATATTTTGTCTCTATCCTTGTCCTTTTACCTCATTTCTCTTACCGACTTCCGATGGTTTTTTTTTTGTTTGTTTTTTTTCATCATTGCAAACACCTTAAGTCTTTTGTGGAACAAGACACACATACAGACACACTCATCCCAGCAAATAATACTTGAAGGTCCTCATTGGTCACGCTACTGCTCAGGCTCTTTTCTTCCCCTGACTCTGTCTCCTGGAAGGCTGGACTGTGCAAAAGGAAACGGCTCAGTCTTCCATCTACATTCTCAGCTGGGTGTTGGGCAAGGTGAAGTACAGGGAAGATCGGACAGAGGGTCTATTATCTGTGCCCCAGGAGGGTTACGATGTGTTATGGACTGAATGTTTATCTCCCCCCTACCAGATTTATATGCTGAAGCTCTAAAACCCACTGTGATGGTATTTGGAGGTGGGGCTCTTGAAAGGAAATTAATGTTTAGATGAGGTCATGAGGGTAGAGTGCCCATAATGGGACAGTGCCCTGACAAGAGGAGGACTAGATACCAGATGTTCCTTTCTCTGCCATATGTGAGAACACAGCGAGAAGGTGGCCGTTTGCAAGCTAGGAAGAAAGCCCACACCAAGAACCAAAATCTGCTGGCACCTTGACCTTGCACTCCCCAGCCTCCAGAACTGAGAGAAATAAACGTACGTTGCTGAAGCCATCCAGTCCATGGTGTTTGGTTATAGCAGCCCAAGCTGACTGAGACACCATAATTGCACTGGCCAAGGCTTGAAGATAAAGCCGGAAACTTCCCGGTGGGTTTTGCCTCCAAGCCTCCTGGCAAGTCATGTGCATGACCCACAGACATCTCTGATGGGTTTCTGTTAGCTTCTTGCTGAGTGCCTGTGACTGGTGTGGCCCTTTTCATCCCGGAGGATCCCAGAGACTTCTCCATGTCATTTCTTTCTCCCTTAGAAAAACGGAAGCACCAGTCCTCAGACACCAGCTTTTGCTATACTCCAAGGATCTGGTGGCATTTCACGGGAAGTATAATTTTCCTCTTGTGTGTTCTTGGGAGCTGGCCTTTTCTCTGCTAATGTTGCAGTTTCCATAAAGTTTCACCATGTGCCATCTCTCTAAATTTATGGCTAATTTACTTTTTTCTACCCCATTCAGTGAAAACCAATCACAATAAATTACACATTGCGTTTTTCAGCCCGGCAGACATTCCAGTTGACGACAATATGTTAATTACAGAAGCTGGCACTGTTCAACTAAATGAAGACTGGTAAGACCTAATTGCCTGAATGGGGCGGGGGGGATGATTCTAAAACCTGTGCCATTGCCAAGGTCTTTGCAGCCTGCTAAGCAAGCTGACCTCGTTCCCATGAAGCAGCTTACAGGGAGCACAAGGGAGTGGAGTTAGAGTGATTATTCTGAAATTAATCTAGATGAAACCTACCTAAACTCCGGAGACCTTTGGATTGTGATCAAACACTGACTCTTCCTGTATTGTCTCTTTTAAATTTTATCCAGTGAGGGTCCTCATCTGCAGCTGGGTGAAAATTCCAGCAGTTGCTCAGGGCTTTCCACCTCTCACAGTCCCTTGAAGCCCCAAACAGACTCAATTTGGTAAACAGAATGTCCTTCCTCCTTCTCAGCATGGCATTATTTGGGGTGGGAAGCCTGATTGGGGGCGGGCACGGTTCTTCTGATCTTTACTCTGTCCTCACTCACCTGCCAGGTGGAGGGAGCAGAGAAGCAGAGGCTGCAGACAGCTCCTCTTCCAATGGGAGCTAAGTGAGGTCTTCTTTTGGCCTGGCAGAATCTAGGCTGATGCTCCTGTGGGGCCCTTTCAGAAATTGCCTGCTGGTCCCTCTCTCCTGCAGCTCTCTAACAGGATGGTTAGAGCCTTATTTTCAGCGGCCTTCATCATCAGGCCATCCTGACCTCCTCCAGGTTATCTCTCCAGTGTCCCTTGCCTGGGTCTCCTGGCCCCTCCAAGCTGGTCATGTAGCACAAGACCCAAGATGGCCCCATAACTGCTCTTCTGTTCCCACAGCTGTGGGGAGCAGGGAGCTCCCACCCCACACCTCTGACACACTTAGTCCTCTCTGGCCTTCCAATTTCCCACAGCACTTAGACCCTAGCCCATGGAGTCAGAGGTCAGCCCCCCTGGGTCTCCCAACTACATCAAGACATTGTCAAAACTCTCGAGGGCTGCTCTGGAAATCCCGGTGGCTTAGGCTTGGGTGAGGGGCGGCTAGAACTCACAGCACAACCCCCCCGCTGCCCCTGAGCACTCCTTCCACCATATCTGATCCCCTCTTTGTCATCTTCGTTCTGGCTTGGACGTCTAAGAGTCCCGAGGGTCACGTCCTTCGGAAAGCTACATATAGGAGCTACATATGGGGAGAATTCCATGTCTATCCTGGAGTCCACTGGTTCTCAGTCTGGCAACATGGCCACCTAAGAAGCACATGGAAATGTATGAGGACCTTCTGGACACTTGCTGAAACCATGGATGGAGAGATCCTCCTAGCATTTGGTGCCTGGGAGCAGGAATGCTAAGTGCTCTGGGATATGCGGGACATCCCTACACATTGACCCAAAGGTCAGACGGATCTCCCCCCTGGAGATATACTGGTCATCAAAAGTAGAACAAAAGAGCCACATACTTCCCAACTCATGTATTCTGGAGACCCCTTAATGCTTAGTGAGAGCTTCTCCTAAGACCGACTCACTGGGCTATCATTGTTTCCTTTTACCCAAGCCATAACACCTCGGCTACAGATGCCATTCCCGACCCTTTGAATGGCACTCTGGACACAGTGGGTTCCGACAAGGTCTGCTGAATTTGATGAACTAAATTGCATCCCACCACTTCATGAGAGTACAAGCAAGGACCCAAACACATAGAATCTGAGAAGTAAAAGGTACAAGCCCGGACTAGACAGGAAAAAACAACAACGGTGTTCAGGAAGTGTGTTCACTGTCCATTCATGTGTTCGCTATCCCTTCCCCGATGGCTTCTACTTCCCCCCCCCAACCCCACCCCTCCCCACCCGCCGGCCTGGCCAAGAATTTTGTACATACCCAAACACCAACTCTAGGCCTCCTGCTGATCACGTAATGGAGGAGAGGCATGACAAGTGACAGAAATGGGAAAGATGTGCCTCGGGGAGGCAGAAGTTACCATCCTGGAAGGTACGAGGGCCTTAAGGAATCTGCACGGAAGGCAGGGCCTGGAGAGACAAAGCGTGGGCAGGGCCCTGGTGGGAAAGAGCCCAGAAATGGGGGAAGACAGGCTGGGAATGGCTTCACCAGGGCAGAATTAGGGGACATCTTCTGAGGGTCTTTAGGCCCTTTCTGCTGGTTTGTGTTCGGCTTTTGAGCTTTAGGTTCGGGAGTTCACAAAAGGAGTATGCTCTGCGAATACCGAGTCAACAAATAGCTATTACATGAGGGTCCTCGATACGAAAAGCCCAAATTGTCTTTGAAAAGCATTTTTAATTGTGGCAAAACACACATAACGTAAAATCTACTATTGTCACCATTTTAAGTGCATATATCGGCGGTATTAAGTAGACTCACGCTGCTGGTGCAGCTGACGTCCAGAACCCTTCCATACTCGCTAAACAGCTCTCCCCATCCCCCTCCCTCCAGCCGCTGGCAGTCCCCACTCTCCCCTCCGTTTCTAGGAGTTTGACCTCATGGACGTGGAATCCTATAGTCTTTGTCTTTTTGTTGAAGAGCTCGCATTTTTAAGTCCTCCTCTGTGTCTGTGATCGCGCGTGACCGTGAGATATGGGAGGGAGGGAAGTTTAAAACTGGGGTTGTCAGTTTGAAATTGCCACCAATACTGTCAGCGAATCCGGGAAGAAGCCAGCCCTGGCGATGCCCCTCTCCCACCACCCAGGCCCATGGCAGAGGTGCCCTCGTCCAAGCTTTGATTCTGGTCCTGACTTTCCTCCCTCCCCCCGTCCAAGACTGCTGGGACCAACTGTCACATTGGACCCCGGAACAAACTAATTCACACAAAGCTGCTAATAGCTGACAATATAAGAAGTCACATTGTGTTTCAACATAAAGGACTAAATCTCTAAGAGTGGAATTTCAGATGACAGCCTGCTATAGAGTGAATGTTTGTGTCCCCCCACCCCCCACCCGCTGCCAAAACCCCATGTGGAAACCTACTCCCTATTGTGATGGTATTTTGGGAGATAATTGGCTTATAAAGGTGGAAGCCCTCATGAATGGGATTAGTGCCCTTATATAAGAGACATTAGAGCCCCCCCTGCTCCTTCTATCATGTAAGGACCCTCCAAGGGGACAGTGGTCCGTGAACCAGGAAACAGACTCTTATCAGACACTGAATCTGCCGGCACCTTGATCATGAGCTGCCCAGCTTCCACAACTGTGGGAAGTAAATGTTGTTTACAAGGCACCCGGTCTATGGTATTCTGTGGCAGCAGCCAGAAGTGACTAAGACCCAGCTGTAGTTTGGTACGGGAGACCCCATCCACAGCAGCCCTTTGCACATCTACACAAAGCAACGGGCTCCGTCTCTGGCCACCACTTTGCTTCTGTGGCGCTCAGATCTGAAACACTTTGCCTTGCTGATGCCTCCTAGGAAGAATTCACCTACCGAGGCCAAGGTCAACTGGCAGAGCGCTTTCCAGCGATGTGACTTGCTGCCTCCCTGTGTTGGAGAAGAGCCACCACAATCAGCCTCTGCTGCCCAGGCAAGCTTCTAGAAGAACTAGGGAAACCACACTGGGTCGGGAGCCATCTATGGCACCAGGGGAAAGACCTCGGAATGCCAGCTCTTTGGGGCCACCGATCTAGAGACGCACGGTCTTAGCTGAGGTTCCAGAAGCAGAGCCTGAGACGGGGCCTGGAGGCACGTGATTTATGGAGGGAGTTCGAGGAGGGCAGTGCAAGAATCGCTCTCAAGGAAAGGTGAGCCGTGACCTGAGGCACAAGGGCACTGGAGTGTTTGCAGGTGGCAGCCGCGCGGTCCTTTGGGGCAAGGGGCTGGCCTTTTGTGCCCCCTTCGGTGGTGGGGCAAGCCTCCCCAGTGAGCAGATTGGCCGGCCCTGGTAAAAGGACACGGCTAGTTCTTCTGGAGGAACATTAACACCTGCGTGACTCATGTGTGCAAACCACCCACATGCTAGAAATCTGAAGTGGTTGCCCCTGGAAACAGTAATCAACTATGGTCCAATTATGGAGAGATTTCCCTGGCCACGAGGCAGCCGCGGTGAAGAACGACCCAGTGCGGGAACTCAGGCTGAGCTAAAGGTGCTGATGATTTACGTAAAGGGAACGTAGCCCTTACCTGCTACACGGGGCGACATGGACGTGGCACTTTTTAAGAGAGAGGAAAAAAATACCTCGCTACACAAGTTTACTGCCTGTGAAACCCACTATCATAAAATTCCCTCTGATATGAATCAGCACGAGGCAGGCCTTGAAATATTTAGCATCTTCTTCGGAGATGTAATTACCACTGTGCTTTGTCCATCTGTGTTTGCTGTACCCTCTGGACGGAACAGGACGTCGTTCTACTGATTTGGCAGATTTGTCCACCTGGCTTTTGAGCACTTGGTCATTTTTCCATCTGATGGCGAATGCCTCCCCCTCCCCCCCAGCTTCCGCACGCAGGCGGGTCCCCCGCCCCCCACCTCATTGCTCCCCAGTCCGAGAGGAAAGCGCTAAGAGAACTCAACAGAGGAGGGCTGGTTTTCCCGTCGCTTGCCTGCCCTCTCTCTGATCCTTCCGGAAGACGCAATGGGCAAGCCACTGTGACGTTAGTGGGGGCAGCTCAGGAGCCCAGAAATGGCATATGCCTCGATGACGTACCCCGAGGGATAGCACCTGCTTGTTGACAGAGTGGGTGGGCCCGAGTGAGGCGTGGACGGGCAGAGCGGGGACGGGCCAGCTGGGAGGCCTGGGTGCGAGCGCAGCTGGCTGGCAGAAAGGAACGGCCACTGCCATCCGATGGAGCTTGAATCTGACCTTCTAACCCGATGAGTCATCTCCCCTGGGTTTCCCTTGGTTTCTGGCAGGATTTGTAATCATCAAGGTAGCCCTCATTTCAAGGAAGTACCTTCTTTATTTCGTTATGGCTGAACACGATATCAATGAATGGTTTGCCCAACCCAGAAATTCCAGTGACGAGACTATGCCCTTCAGGGTGGGGTGCACCCTTCCACCTCCTTCAGCCCGTGTACACACGTGCCTTAGTCCCCAGGAGTCAGCCTCTGTGGGGGGAGTTTCCAGCGCTGGGGCCCAGCCGAGAAGAGTCTAGACCCCCGATCGTATGAAAGAAACGAGTTGCTCCTCTGCCAAAGTGCATTGCCTCCTCTGTCCCAGGGTCCCTGCAGTGCTCTCCACGCTCTGGAGTGGGAAGTGTCGGGACCGGCAGGGATGGGGACATGGTCTGGCACAAGGGGCTTCCCGCTTGCTTTTTGTTCAGCCGTCTTCAAACCGAGGCAGAACGCAAGCAGGGGGCCGATCAGGCTGGTGCAAGGGGGACAGCTGGCTCCCTGCTCGCTCAACTACCTTCGTCCACAGGCCCTGAGGGAGCTCCCTGGAACGCGCTGGAATCCCCAGAGCCTTTTGGAGACCGCTGATCCCGTGCCACGCCATCTTCTGCACATGAAAACAATAAATAAATAAATCTGGGCCTAAACAGGAAAACAAGTAACACAGCAGGTCCGTGGGGGAGCTGGGCCTGAGACCCTCCCCAGTCCCCAGGCAGATGGCCTGTCCCATAAGCATGAGAAGGCTCCCACTGGAGCCACACCCCTTCCCACGTCAACCCCTCTCCTCAGTCACTGCTCAGCACTGAATTCCAGGCAGGGTTTTTGTTGTTCCCAGACTCAGGTCTCTGCCTCTTCAGCCCCTCTGGCCCCCCGGCTCCATCCATGTGTGTCCTGGGAGGGAGGTGCCCAAGGCTGGGGCACAGGCTGTTTGCCTTGTTGAGGCACAGAGCTAGCGTGACTTCCTTTGTTTGAAGTTGCTAAGCTATCAGAAAAAAATAATAATAATAATAATAAACCCACAGCTCCACAATGACGTTTTAGGTCTCCCGGGCCATGGGGGCTGAGGCTGGGTGACAAGACCACCAGAAGACAGACAAATGGCAAGGGAATGACATTAACCTTCTGGGAGCTTCCGGTTCTGTCCCGACCCCTCAACGGCATTTCTCACCTCGGGAAATGGGCAGGGCTCGTGCCTCCGGTCTCTCCTCTTCTGTCTTCTTCTTTCTGCGCTCTTACCCCCTGCCTCTGCCCTCTGTTGCTCATTTCCTCTCCTTGCGTCTTTCACTCACTCATTCTTTATGTCTGTCCCTACACGTGTCTGTGTCTCTGTCTTTTTCTGTGGGTTCTCTTTTCCTGCTAGGCTTCCTCTCTCCGTCTCTGCCTCGTTTTCCCTTCGGTGGCACGTGGGATCGCACACACGCGCATGCGTGCACTTGTAATACACACATGCACTCGCCCAATTCATATTCCCGGATACAAAGACACGTCCCACCCGGTCCACGCGGGTACACGGTCCCACCCGGTTCACACTCACACAGACTCACACAAACACACACTCCCTCACCCCCTCCCTCTCTAGCCTAGCTAAGTGAGTTCAGAGAAACGCCAGCTCGTCCCCCCAGCCTTACTGACCCCTCTTTGTGTTAAGAGTGGTTCGTACCCATAGGAGTGGCGCAGTTAGTCAAATAGGTCCTCGGGGGCTAGGACCAATAAGCTGGGAGGCCTTGGCTACAAAGCCGGTTCCAGCCACACCAGCCCCTGGAAAGGGGCCTCCTGTCTCAGTCTTCTGAGCAGGCAGTGAGTTTGGCTGCTGCAACCAGACTGAGAAACGGAACATCTCGTATGCCTTTTTGAAGATGGTCGTGGTTGGAGTCTGCAGGCCTGTGTTGGGTTAGATTTTCCGAGACTGGATTTAGAAAGGAAATGTTGTTTTGAGAAGGGAAACCATAATCACGCTGGTTTGTTTGGGCGGTGGCTCTAGTCTTGTTTAAAGGACCCCCCAGGAGAGGCACTGGGGTTGCTATTTAAGTCGAAAGCAAGAGGGTAGATTCACCAGGTCAAGGAACAGAGAGAGACTAAGGGATTCTGAGATTTCCCCATGGCCCTGTTACAGATCGACTGCTTGACAAGCTGGCCAGTTAACTTCGTGCGTTACTTAGCGTCATCATGCCAACAGCCCGATAAGGATGACACGATAAACTACAAGGTTTGTGCACAAAATTCATTATCAGGGCCGAAAGATAACACGCAGGAAACTGCAAAAATATTTTTATTTCCTTTTAATGTATTCAAGGCAAACGAATGATTTAGAATTCCCTTTTGCACGCTAGCCTGGGGCCGATTATTTTGAAGGCAAGTAGCCACACAGCTATAGGACAGGGGTACCTGAGCAGAAGATCAGGAAAGGTCATCTGGCCAGAATAAGGAAGGTGGGACAGAATATTTAAAAGTGGAATCATTCCAGAAAATCTGCCACATATGGTCGTTTTCCAGTACTTAGCCACAACGGTGATGCCATATTATTGGGTAGGAACTAATGCTCAAAATAGGAAATCCTCCCACGCGGCGCAAAAATGTTAAATAAAGTTTAATGTATTCTGCTTAAGTAGAAAAGAATATATAAGTATATACCCATGTAGATGAAGAAATATTTATGTGTATGCATATATATAATACAGATCTCTGATTTATAAAGACATTCATCTCCCCTAAGGGTAAAATGTTAAACTTGAATGTTCAACTTAAAATGTGAAATTTTAGACTTCTTAAAAGTTAAAAATGCTCATCTTACAAAATGGTTAAAATAAAAAACATTTGGGGTCTTACATGAGTAAATCCTCAGCCATTCGGAGAAACTCCGTTATCACCTTGACAAATTTTGCAGGAGCCCCAGGTAGCTGAGATCTCCCGATTACGTGATTTATAAACAATTCTCAAGTGCCTAGTTATTATGAAGAATTGGTTGTCTTTGTATCTTTTGAGGGCATGCCCATCTGGACCAGGGCGGTCTATCAGTCACCTCATGCCGCTGTAACAAATTACAACAAACTTAGTGACTGAAAACAACACGCGCATTGCATTATCTTATGCTTCTGTGGGTCAAAAGCCTAAAATGGGTCATGCTGAGCTAAATTCAAGGTGTTGGCAAGACTGAGTTCCTCTCTGTAGATGCTAAGGAAGAAACCGATTCCTTGCCTTTTCTTAGCTTCCAGAAGCTGCCCACACTCCTTGGCTCATGGCCCCCTTCCTCCATCTTCAAAACCGGTAACGCTGGGCTGAGTCCTTCCCCCATTACATCCATCTCGCCCCTTCCTTCCGCAGTCACATCCCCTCCGCAGAGACAGGGAACGTTCTCTGTTTTTAAAGGATCCATGTGATCCGATTGGACTCACCTGGATAATTCAGAAAAATCTCTCCATCTCCCCAATCCTTAATCTCATTTGAAAGTCCCTTTTGCCTAGTAAGGTAATACATTCATAGGTTCCAGGGATTCAGTAGTAGATATCATTGTGGGCAGGTAGCGGCCCGGATTCTAGACCTGGAATTAACACAGATTCGTTGAAACTTAAGAAATGTCAACACGCAGGGGCACCTGCGTGACTCAGTCAGTTAAGTGGCCAACTCTTTTTTTTTTTTTTTAATGTTTATTTTTGAGACCGAGAGAGACAGAGCATGAATGGGGGAGGGTCAGAGAGAGAGGGAGACACAGAATCCGAAGCAGGCTCCAGGCTCTGAGCTGTCAGCACAGAGCCTGACACGGGGCTCGAACCCACGAACCGCGATATCATGACCTGAGCTGAAGTCGGACACTTAACTGACTGAGCCCCGCCAGACGCCCCTGTGGCCAACTCTTGATTTCTGCTCAGGTCATGATCTCACGGTACGTGAGATTGAGTCCCGTGTCGGGCCCATCCTCTGCCCATCCTCCCTTACTCTCTTTCTCTCTCTGTCTCTCTCAAAATAGATAAAACACATTTAAAAAAAAGAAAGAAAGGAATATCAGCATGCTAGAGCAAGACCTGGAATTGCTCTGAACTTTTGCTTTCTCCTCTGATCAAATAAAAAAAATGGGAGGAGTCTTCTACTTGAGGGACTGTGTCAGACAGCAATCTGGGACTGTCACACTCCTAAAGCATGGCGTGAAAACCTGGAACGAGGCTGTTTGCAGTGTCCTGGGGGAAGGAGGGTACAGAGGAAGCTCCGTGCGTGTCAGAGCACGTGATAAACAACCAGCTTCTGACAGAATAGCTACTGGCTCAACATGCCAGGGCTTGACATCTTTTTTAATATTTCTTTTTTTTTTTTAATTTTTTTTTTAATGTTTATTTATTTTTTCAGCACAGAGCCCGACGCGGGGCTCGAACTCACGGACCTCGAGATCATGACCTGAGCCGAAGTCAGACGCTTAACCGACCGAGCCACCCAGGCGCCCCTTGACATCTTTGAGCAAAGTTGTAGAGTGAACTGGCCTGCATTTCAGGAGACTCAGGTTCTCATGCAGTAAGGGACTAATGCTAGGGGGTAAGGAGAAAACCAAGATGATCGATACCCTTGAATCTCTGGATAGAAGCTATATTCAGTTCTGTGAAATATCACACACGTGCATAACACAGATGCACGGCAGGATGAAACGGGCTGCAACAACATGCTAGAAGGCTCGTGCCATGGTCTTTCTGGGCCATTTTTTGTCTCTCCTAGAAACGAAGCCGTCCCTGTTTGAGGGACAGCTCAGACAAACGGAGAAGGTCAAGGATATCCCCTAAGTCTGCCTTATTTCTCTCTAATAGTCTGTTACGGTTCTCTCTTGCTTTATTTTCATCTCATTTTTAAAAATCTAATGCAGGGGCGCCTGGGTGGCGCAGTCGGTTAAGCGTCCGACTTCAGCCACGTCACGATCTCGCGGTCCGTGAGTTCGAGCCCCGCGTCGGGCTCTGGGCTGACGGCTCAGAGCCTGGAGCCTGTTTCCGATTCTGTGTCTCCCTCTCTCTCTGCCCCTTCCCCATTCATGCTCTGTCTCTCTCTGTCCCAAAAATAAATAAACGTTGAAAAAAAAAATTTTTTTTTTTAATTAAAAAAAAAATTAAAAAAAAAAAAATCTAATGCAGTTGTTAGACCTTTCAGAATCCCGCAAAGGATGCAGAGTGAATGTGGTGCTTTTTCCTTAAATACCGTAGAAAGAAGTTTGTGAGACACCTTTTGTCTTTGTTCCCACTTGGGATGAGGATGAACTTGCAATCTGCCCCCCCCCCCCCCCCCCAGGGATAAGGAGGCTCTGGTGAGGCCCATGTTTTTTGCACTCAGTGTTGGCAACCATGACTGCTACCCAACTGTCCAGGTGTTTCTATAGTGCCTACTGTGTTCTTAGCGGTGTGATTATTTACCACGCAAGAATGGGATTTTCAGCATGGAGATGTCGTAGCGTTTGGGTTTGGGTTTTTTGTTTTTTTGTTTTTTTGGGTTTTTTTTTTTGGCTCATTCAAACTGATGCAACGATATAAAAATAAAGACACAGCGAACAGTTTGTGGGTCGAAGGTGAGTGGGAGCAGAGGTGTGGAGGGGGATGAGAATTTCAAATACCTTACAGAGAATGACGAGATGAGAGGGATTGGTAGTACAAGAAATGGAGATCTAGGCGCACGCTTGAAGTCGCGGAGACAACTGCTGGAGGGACCGAGGGTGGTGTGTTTATTTGGCAGGGAGGAAGGGGGGGGGGAGGGGGGGGGGGGGGGCACAGCCGTGGAAATGGGGATGGCGTGGGTGGAGCTAGTGTATGGGAACTCCACATCTCTCAAGGCAGGAAGTCAACAGACGAGGTCTATCAGTTGATACAATGAGATAGGGAAATAACCACCAGAAGCAAAAAAAAAACCCAGAAGTGAGTGAATGCAATAGTTCTCAGGAGCAGGACTGGAGTTGTGGAAAGTTGAGCACAGGCCCCATGCTCTTCACGCTAAGAGCCCTTCTACCCCAAGCGATTTTCTAAATACCAATGTGTATGTGTCATCGGAGGGGAAAAGATGTTACGCAAATTAACACGATGAGGTCTCCCTCTTATTCTTACAATATTCTACTCTACTAGAGGGATTGAATTCTTTTTAGGAGAAAGATGCCACGATCGTAAATATTAGCTCCACACGTAGAGCATAGGTATCATAGGTGTGTCTATCTATGCAGGTATATAGATCTTAATTACTACACTGAGTTTTTTCATTCTTTGCCAAGATTTCATGATAAAAATTTTCCAACATGTCACAAAGTCGAAGAAATTTGACAGTGACCCCTCATAAACCCACCACCTAGATTCCACCATTAATATTTTATTACGCTTGTTTTATCAGCTCTCTGTCCACTTCTGCATTTCCCCATCTGTCAATCTGTCTTGGGTTTTTGAGGCATTTATTACACTGATTTTCTTATTGTGGTAAACAACATATGGCATAAAATGTATTGTCTTAGGGGCGCCTGGGTGGCTCAGTCGGTTGGGTGTCCGACTTCAGCTCACGTCACGATCTCGCGGTTCGTGAGTTCGAGCCCCGCGTCGGGCTCTGGGCTGATGGCTCAGAGCCTGGAGCCTGCTTCCGATTCTGTGTCTCCCTCTCTCTCTGCCCCTCCCCCGTTCATGCTCTGTGGCTCTCTGTCTCAAAAATAAATAAACGTTAAAAAAAATTTTTTTTTAAATGTATTGTCTTAATTTGTTTGTTTAATGTTTATTTATTTTTGATAGAGAGAGAGACAGAGCACGAGCGGGGGAAAGGCAGAGAGAGAGGGAGACACAGAATCCGAGGCAGGCTCCAGGCTCTGTGCTTCAGCTCAGGTCATGATCTCATGGTTCACGAGTTCGAGCCCCACGTTAGGCTCTGTGCTGACAGCTCAGAGCCTGGAGCCTAGTTCAGATCCTGTGTCCCTCTCTCTCCACTCGCACTGTCTTTCTCTCTCTCAAAAATAAATACAACTTTAAAAAAAAAAAGAAAAAAGGAAAAAACATGATAGTAGCCATCCTAATGGAGGTGAAGTGGTTACTACATTGACGTATTTTTCAGTTAACCGTGATCCAGGTAAGTGAGAAAACGGGATTCCCAGGAGAAATTGCAAAGCTAATGATGAGACAAAGCTAGACAATTCTAAGTAAAAAAAATTTCCTTAGCAGTGGATGGTAAGTGAGGAAGCTCTGAGGGCAAATCTGGGGATGGAATTTCTCTTCCCAGTAAATTGGGAAGAGAATTTTCTTTTATTTCTTATCTCTTTTATTAAGTCAGTGTCAGTGCACAGGTCAGTCCAAAAGGCTACCTTGTAACCACTGCGGGTGCTAAGAGAGGTGTAAATTCTTTCTATGTATTAATAGTCAGATTATGCACCTGGCCAAACCAAAGTTCACTTGTTCCTTATCCTGAATTTTCCAACTGATTCGGAACCATGGGGGGTAGGGGGGAGGTGGTCCTTGCAGTGTCTTTCCCAGATGAAGGCTTTGTTCTCTGGTGAAAACATCTTACAGATTAAAATCTCTGTTGTTGAGCCAAAGTGACCGTTTCGGGCTCCTGGAACCTTTGATTTCATTTTCCATATATCGAAACGTATGTCCCTCCGCTAGACAGACATTCTCCTTCTGGTTCCATTTGTGCAGCTAGCCTGGTGATCACCTTTTCTACTTCACTCACGAAGAACTCAGAGACTGGAGTGCACTCGGGCCTCATCGCATTACTACCTGAGAGTTGCATTACGGCAGACTGATCTAGGACTAAACCCGACCTTGGGGTATCTGTGAAGCTGGTAAGGAGATTAGCAAACAGAAAGCTGAAGAACGACTAATCCATTTCCACACAACTGCCATGGCGGTTGCTCTACAAAGACAACTCTGAGAATGATTTCTTGCTCGTTTCTAGCCCTGCGCTTGCATTTGTGGCCCAATCAAGAGGCTGGAGACGACGGAGTATGTGGGAAAGCAGAGGATTACCACTCTTCAGGCACTATGCGACACTCAGTCAACCCGGACGTGGCAGCGGGCGGGTAACCCCACCATACTTGGTTGATCTTGACTAATCCTCTCTCTAGATTGTGTTTCCTTGCCAGGTCACAGCCATCATCTACTTAGCATCTTCAAGATTTTTCTACCCCCTAAATGGACCCCTTGGGGGTACCACATACACGGGCAGGCTTGATCGAGAACCACGGCGTTTGCTTATGAAACCCTTCTCCTCTTTGATTACTAAACACACTAATATTACTTAGCCAACAGAGCACTTACCATGTAGTCCCAACTCTACGCAAAGCATTTTAGCAGCGAGACCTCATTTAATTTTCACTGTTCTACGAAAGAGGCCCTTATCATTCCCACGTAGATAGGCAAAGTGAGGCTTAGAGAGGTTACGAGGCTTGCCTGTGGGGAGCTGGGATTTGAACCCAGTTCTGTCTGAGTCTGGAGCAGACCTTTTGCCCACCTTCTGAATTACTGTTCTTTGTGCTCCTGTGTTCTTGGAGCTACTCCCCTCCGGTGAGCTAGTTCATTGCTGTTTCCCAGGTTAGTTACAGCCCCCAACCAGACCGTGAATTCTCCAAGAAAGGACACTGTCTGTCTCCTGCACTTCACCTGACCCAGGCGGCATAGTTCTGAGCCCCTTGTAGGTAGTGGGTGAAGGCTTGGTGATTGATCCGCGTGCCTCCATACAATCCCTGCACTTAAACCTGCCCAGTCGGCTCAGCAGCACACACGGCACTGCACACAGTGGACAATTTGGCTTCCAATTACACCTCTGCCCCCCAAATGAGAGTGGCCCTGGACGAGCAGCTTAGCCTCCCTGGGCCTCTTTACCTCTCCCGTAATTTGAAGATTTTAGCCACAGGATCTCTCCGGAGATTTCCTGCAATGAAATGCTACACTTGTAAATATAACTTCTAATAAAGGTATTGATGTGACTTAGGGCCCCAAACCTGTGAGGAGGGCCCAGAGACGAAAACAGAATCTGCACACCCCAGCCTCTGAAAAGAACCATCAGGTACGGGGCCAGGGAACCACTGCTGCACTTCCTAAGAAACGGCAGACTCTTCCTCCCTCTTCCCACATCCGGTCCACGAAGGGCCTGGGACGTGGCAATGCCGCTGTGGTCTTTGGTCTTTGGGGAGGCCCAGCATCTGGGAAAAGCGGTTCCCTTCCAGCCTCGTCAGGAGGGAGAGAAGAGTGCTTCTCTCTGTGGGGGTCCGACCTAAGCCAGCTTGACGGTTCACAATTGCAGGGTGGTTTTCTCAGGTAGTATCGGTAGCTTCCGACAGTTTGAGGTAGGAGGGGGTGAAGAGTCTCTCACTTCACAATCTAGAAGCACCAGTCAAATTCTGACATGCTCACTAACTTTTGTAAGCAAGTAGGCATAACAGAATAAAGCAAAACAGTCATCCAACCTGCCTGCAAACTTGATAAAGTTTGCACTCTGTCCTTGGCTTCCCTTGGGGCAAATGTGAGCGTATTCTACTGACGAGTCTCAGCCAGCTGTCCAGTTCTCACTAAGATCCCTATGATCAGGGGTGAAACAGGTGGGTGGATCTTAGGCTCAAGATGGCGATCCAGAAGGAATAGGCCGTCGAACTTTCTCGGCCCTGTCACTCTATTTGTGCAAGGGCAGAGGTGCCCATACACCATTTCTAGCCAATTGATTCACAGATTTGAACGCCACGCATATCAGCAACGTAAGAATCATTTCCAAACATTCCCATGCTCGTGAATAAACCTGTTAGTGTTGAGTTGAGGTAAAAGTATTTCCATCTGTCAAAGTCCTGGCGGAAAACGGATGGCACGCTCAAACGAGGTGATGGGAGAAAAGTTTAAGAAGGGACCTGTTGCAAAGGAGAGGTCAGAGTCAAAGCCACAGCAAAAGGAGGCACCCCAGGGTGCTCGCAGCTGTACGAGGCTTTGCCATCCTTGTCCTGAGCCTGAAGGGACATGAAAAGAGTGTCTCAGAACCCGGAGGGAGCGGTAGCCGACCACAGGTTTGCTCAACGGCAGCTGCAGCCTTCGGTAAAGGAAAGGGGGCACCACCAATCTGCAACCCCGAGGGTTTGCCTGGGCTGTGGGTGGGGAAGAGGAATAAATACCCCAGCCTCTCCCTCCTTCCAGCCTGCAATCTCCTGCCATACCTTCCACCAGCTGAACCTTATAGGAAGCCAGAGGCAGGGAGGATGAGTTATTGCCTTTCATGAAGGTCAGCTCTCAGGGCCTACACACGGCAGGGTGGAGGATGGAGAATGTATCTGGAGGTCATCTAGCATAACAGGTGAAAGCTTGTAGTGACCTTTAGAGTTTTCAAATGCAAACTCACCACTGCTAGAGTGTGGGTTCCTAGTTCACGTACTCCGAGTGTCAACTAGCTTCCCGGAGTTTAACACCGACGATGTATATATCATGTTGGGTATGGTAGTGTTTGAAAGTAAATTACAGGTAGTATAACATCCTCCCTGAAGTCAGGCATCCTTGCAAATTGAGGGTACCTGCAAAGTGCAGAGACTGGCGTGTCATTCTCCAATTGGATATCTGTCGCGGCAGCTGACTTGGTGATCTGTCCTCAACAGCCGACCTCCCAGAATACTGGAACAGCCTTCTAAAGAGACAGCTGAGTGTCAACTCAGAAGAAGCCCTCAGAAAAAAGTGGTGTGCATCCTTTAGGATGCAGTATGTTTATCAAGTCAGAGACTCCTGTATGGCATTATGTCTCCAGAAGGAAGGCGACGCGAGTTTAGAAACCAGGGCGGGTAGAGGCAGCAGTGGCCCCACTTGCCATCACTCCTGATGACCCACTGGGGATCTTGAGCTTCCTGCTGCTGCAACTCTGGACTCTGCCTGGTTGAAGATCCTGGTCTCCCAAAGGGACCCACTCTTGGTAGGGAGCACAGCAAGGGCCCCTTTAGACTATAATTTATGACTGCCATCAGTGTGCTTTGAACTCATGCCCAAGGATCAGCAGGAGAAGACAGAAATCATTATACTGGCAGGGGCTATTGAGATTGATAATCCAGAGAACAGAGAGCTGCTTTTATATGATGGGGGCAGAGAAGAATTTGTGTGAATCCAGGCGATCCACTTGGGTACCACCTGGGACTCCTTTGCCTCCCTGTAACTACAAGTAGACATGAGCACCAACCCAAGCCTGAAAAGGGCATGTTATCAAGGATTTAGGCATCCCCAGGAATGGCGGTTTGGGTCGTACCACTAAGTGAGCCACCAAGACCTGCCAAGGTGAGAGCAGAAGGTAAGAGGCAGAAGCTTCTGCTCTGAAGCAGAAGGTAAGAGGCTAGAAGCTTCTAGAAGGTAGAAGCTCTAGAATGGAGAGAGGAGAAGGGAGAAGATGGGTACCGATTGTGTCCAAGATCAAGTGCATTGAGTTGACTGTGAGAACGTGTCAGTAGACCTCAAACTACAGGGAGTGAAATCAACCTAGGGCCCCAGCTGCCACCCCTGAAATCCACAGCTGGCCTTTCACAGAGGCCAGTGAATGACGTGGTGGAGATTCTAAGTTGGCCCCCTTTCTGAAAGACATGAGACTCCTCTCCCAGCCAGTTTTGGCTGTCCCACCCCAACAGCCTTGTGAACCTGCCTTGGCCTGCACAGCAGTCTAGGATGCTTCCACTCAGATCAGACCTGCCTTGTGGTCTTCTCCAGCTCCCTCCTCATTTTCCCACACACGGGTGTGTTCTTTAATAGTATACTGGCATATCGAATTCTGTCTTGCAGACTGCTTATTAGGGGACCAGACCAACACAGTGACCACAAAGCCTTAGGTAAAGCCCTTCCTGCCTTCAGGTCTCACTGTCTCCTACTATGAAGTAAGGATGCCCTCTAAAGTTCCATTTTGCCCCTAGTTTAGCTGGTCCAAAGGCTGGCCCAGAGGGACATTACAGCCAGGGCTGGGCATGGCCCTCTGGGTGAGCCAACTCTCTTAAGCCTCATTCTGAAGATTCCAGACCCTGATCTAGAGCAGAGTATGTGCATAAAGACCCTTCTGTCTTGTTATAGGATCTGTGCAGGGACAGCAGCAAGGCTCTTTTCCATACTGTCTGCGTCAGTCTTTTCCATGCAGCCACTCACCGTGCCACTGGACCACAAGTCAACCCACGGCCACCAAGGGTCATTGTGCTTCTACAAGCTCTAAGTAAAGCCTACAAGTGCCATACCTGGAGACAACTTCACCCTTAGAAACATACATCCCGACTCAAGGTCTAATGTCCTCTCTGCCCCAAGATAAAGAACCAAAATAAGTCTTGGGAAAAACTGTGGTTTTTGCTGAATCGAGGCCTTCAAAAATTTTTTTTTCCACCCTGGGAAAAGTAGGCTCTCCCTTGCTACTTCCAGAACAAAGGGTAACTGGTCTTTGGAGGAGAAAAGACTTATGTTCAGCTCTATATCAAAATGTCTCCTAATCTCAAGATTCTATCTGGGATAGCCTATATCTTCAAGCTTCAGTTCAAGTTCACGTCCTTTGGCTGCCCTTAACTCAGCATTTTCTCCATCGCTGACGCAGGGGGAAACATGTGCTTTGCTCTCAAAAAGAAAAAGAAAAACAAAAAAAAGAAGAAAAAGGAAGTTCACATCTCAGGGGTTGGGTTTCGTTCTAGATTAGGTACTGAATTCAGACACGTTGAGTTTCAATTAAGAAAGGCCATTTGGATTTTCTTTACCGGGCCGCCTCCCCCTCTCCTCCTCCTAGCACCATC
Source organism: Herpailurus yagouaroundi (assembly GCF_014898765.1). Classification (NCBI taxonomy): domain Eukaryota; kingdom Metazoa; phylum Chordata; class Mammalia; order Carnivora; family Felidae; genus Herpailurus; species Herpailurus yagouaroundi. Next base: position 51,308,123 of record NW_024412404.1, read on the forward strand.
AGTCAGCAGGCCTGCATTTTATCTGCTTCCGTTTCAGTGGCTTTCTTCCCCCGCAGAGTTGGGTCTGATACCATAGAACCAACGCAAATGGCAGAGCACAGGCGTTATGGTGAACGATGTGTCACTCTATCATGGTTTGGGTACTTTTATTCTCCCAAGAGGCAGCGTCATTCGGCAGGTGACAAACTTCTCAACAGAAGGAGAAGAGCTACCCAACTCAGAGAGCACCTCAAATATGGAAACCACAAGTGAAAACAGATGACAGGGGCTGAGGTGGGTTTTCCCAAAAGTCCTATGTCCTTCGGCTTCCACTGAAGCCTTGAGCAATGCATTGACCACCGAGCCCCTGGAGGTGCAAAGGCGCCATTAGGCAGCGAAAGGTCCTGGGTACAGCTTACCCTCTCTGACTTTATCCCTTGACTGTATTTCTGCCTGCCTTCCCCCGCACAATTTAGTGCTGGTGGGCTCTCAGTAAGTAGAATTATCAACCAGTGAGCTTCCGGTTTTGCTGTTTCACAGACATACAGAACCCTAAATCTGAATAAGGGAGGCCTTATTCAAAGCAGTCACCCCGAAAGCGGCCCCCACCCCCGCTCCGTTTTTAAAAACAAGGCTATAGTTACTCCACATAATTTGAGCTTTCTTTCGGAACCACCTTGCAAGACAGTTCAAATAGCCTTGCGGGACATTGGGCTACAATGACTATACCACATCTCTGAGCAGTTTGTGAACCAGATTGTTACCCCCTTTGAAACTAGCACGTTTCTCTCATTGCTGCTTCATGGAAGGAATCATTCAATCTTCATGTTACCATTTATGTCACCATCAGGCAGTTACGCATGAGCTGCTGTGGTCCATTTCTGGTAATAGGCCAGATTGGGTTATGCAGCAATTGATAACAAATACACCTTCAGAGTGAGAGTGAGTTAGAAGTCAATGCAGCCCACCGCCCACCCCCCAGCTCTCTGTTGGGAGACAATTCTGCATGGGTCTCTTATATTTCTGCACATCTTGTGAGCACAACCACTAACTACCTTCATTCTGGATTATTTTTTCAAGGATGTTTGCATAACCAGCAGCCTGAGAAGACGTGGTTTCTCCCTCCTGAGGAAAGAACAGATTTGCTTACAGTCTTGGAAAATAGAGATGGTGTCTCCCCAGAATAAAGACAGGCAGACTTATGATCTGGCGTAATAAAGATACTGTCTCCTTGTCAAGCCAGAGGCAGGCCTGTTTACTGACCAATGTAAAAGATTCGGCTCACGGACCTCAAGGTTTCGTTCCTATAATGAAACCCACTGTGTGTGCGGGTATGATTTGGTCCTCGTCGCATCCTTGTGGGAATTGGGGTGCAGGGAACCCTACACAAGTGCTCTGGCCACTGATGCTGCCGCGAGACATAAACATTCGTCTCGGACCTGGCAATCTTACGCCTTCCGCCGACATCGAGGAAACTGGCGGGCTGACCTGTGGGTAAAATGTCCTGCATGGTTTTTGACATCTCTGTTCCTGCAAGGAGTACTGTCTTGGTGCTAAGCAAAGCAGGCTGGGGAAAGGGAACAAGAGAAATTGTAATAACAGGCCAGTCCTATTTGGAGCCTGTATTGGTTTCCTGTAGCTTCCGTAACAAAGAGCACCAACCAGGGGCTTAAAACAACAGAAATTCGTGCTCCCACAGCTCTGGAGGCCAACAACCCGAAATCAAGGTGTTAGCAGGGCCATGCTCCCTCCAAAGGCTCTAGGGGAGATTCTGTTCTTTCGCTCTTCTCCCTCCTGGCTTTTGACATTCCTTAGCTCTGACTCCTCTACTCCGTGCACCTTTCCTCTGTGTGTCTCTTATGAGGACCCTTGTCATTGGATTTAGAACCCACGTAGATAACCCAGGATGATCGCAGCTCAAGATCCTCAGCTTAATTACATCTGCAGTGATCCTTTTTTCCAAATAAGGCAACATTAATAAATTCTGTGGGTTAAGAAGTAGGCATGTCTTTGTGAGGGATACCATCCAGCCCATCACATGAGCCCAAATTCACATCACCTGGATGGTCAAAAAAAAATCTGAAGCTTCTAATATAATTTAAAGGGGTTCTGAACTGGTAGAGTTTTTAAGTGCCTGGCAGAAGCAAACACAAATCGTCTTTGAAAAAAATGCCTCTCCAACCTAGGTCTCAGAACAGTCCTACAAATAATTTCCCAAGGAAAATGAGCAGGTCATGGTAAAATAAATAAGTAAATAAATTAATAACCAAGTTGCAAGAAAACAAGGCACCGTGAATGAAAACCGCAGAAAACGATTTACATGGGCTATTCTAGGAAAAAGGTGTTGCAATGTAACTAAAATACTAATGCCAAAATAACCTCCCCACCCAGCTACCGGCATTTTTAACCAGGGACCCAATGCTTCCCTAGAGATCTGTGGCTGGGTCTCAGGGATGGCTGAATATCCTTTGCTGTTTTGTGCAGACATTTTTCTATGTGTATATATTTTTTTCTTGGGAGAGAATTCATAGATTTCATGAACCTGTGATTAAATTTTAAAACAGTATCTAACCCAGGAACAATTTTAGATCTATTCCAGGTCCACCATGCACCAAGTAGAAGCTAAAGGCACTTTGGAAGATGTGGAAGATGGCTGAGTTACTGCCTTCCAGGAAGAACTTTTAAATCATAGAAAGTAAGATGCTATGAAATTCGAAATTATGTCTATTCTTATCACGGTCATTCCTCATTGAGGATGAGTTCCTCGGTGACATGGGAATCATGAAAATCCCACTCGGGATTTCCAGAAGACCAGCACTATCGATCTTGGAATTAACATAATGGTAGAGATTGTTGGTTATGAAAGGGATGCAAAAGAAATACCCCACATCCTGAAAGAATTTTTGTTTGAAATCACTACATGAAATCAACCTTAGGAAAACCATGCTAAAGTAACAGTGTTTTCACTTTTAGGTCCTGCTCGTTTCCTCCTTCCTACCTTCTTCCGTGTTATTTCACTTGGAAGTCTTTCCCTCATCCCACCCTTTATCTTTTCATAGTCCATCCCTCTTCAATGTCAAGTTCAATCCTCATTATGAAGCCTCAAGCCTCCACGAAGTCTTTTCCAGATTCTTGGGCCAGTGCTGCTTGCTGGCTTAATTCCTAGCTTTCTGTCTCTCTTTCTTTGTCTCTCTTTCCCTTGAATGCCCATAGCTTTCAGAGTTTTGCTCATTTCACAAATATTTCATTTAAATGCCAGATTTAGCATTTGTTTTAATTCAAAACGCCCTTGGTTGCATAAGAAAGTCCACTTAAATTAGCTGAAGCAAAGAGAGGAAGAGGGAAGAGAAAGAGAAAAGAAGAGAGAGAGAGAGAGAGAAATGGAGAGAAAGAATTTATTGGACCTCTGAACCAAATACCAGGAAGAACAAGAACAAGGGTGGAGCCCACCTTAGGCTTTTAGGAGCCAGAGCTGTCGAGCTTCTTTCTCAGTGTCTTGTCCCCACTTCTGTATTTTATTCTTTCCACCACACGATGGAGGACATGGCTGCCGGCAACAGAAACTCATAACCCAGCAGCTCCATGATCAGAGACAGCAAAGGGGTCTGCTCCCTTTCAGAGCCATTGTTAAAAATTTCAAAGAAGAACTCTTACTGACTCTGTTGTGTCACACGTTCACCTTTGACTCAATCACTCTGGCGAGGGAGTTGAGGTCCAATGATGAACCTATCCTGGGTCACACAAACTCTGCTGTGGCCTGAGAGGTCTCTTATAAGAAGGGAGGCAGGGTTGTTAGACAGCAAGAACATATCCTATACTGATTAATATTGACCTGCCTTTAAGTCTTATGTAACTGTAATAAGCTCTTTAGAGAGTTTGTCTTATTTTACGAGAGAAGTCAAACATTGCCTTTCATACTTACTCCATTCTTTGAGAAACTGCCTGGTCCACAGACCTTACTGCCTAGGAACCTACATTTTGAACCAGCTGATACTGACCTCTATCCTCCACCTCAGCCGATGATCAAAGTAGACATCAGACCCAAGGACAGTCCATCTTCTGGTGGGCTCAAGACATATGACCTACTACAAATGGATGACCTAGCTAATTGGTTTTCTCTCTCTCTGCCTTCCTCCCTCCCTTCCTTGCAAGAATTTGAGCTAATAAATTAGGCTACCCTAGTTTATTAACTGACTTGGTCAGCTAGTGGTGGAAGCTAAAACCGAAAGGTCAAAATGGAGAAGAGGTTGAAAAGATCGTGATGGGTGCAATCCAGAGAAATGGGGAAAAACACTGGAAAAGCAGAGGCACCAGAGGAACCAGTTGAGAGCAGAACTCACAGAACTCACCCATGAACTCACTGAACAAAAATACAAGAAGGACTTCCTTTGGGCCACACTTTGGGTTGCTTACGGGGACACAGCTGTGAATAAGATGAATGCCTTTCTTATACCTTAGCAGGAGGGCAGAGCTCAATAAAAAGCACACAGTACACACATTTCCAGGGAGAGGTATGAGGAGGAAGAAACCTGCTGTTGGCATGCCTAGCATGAACCCACAGTCATCTCCCCTCTCCATTCTCTGTGACACTCAGTGCTCAGAGCCCTGTTCTTGGATGTCCGTGAAATTTTGCCAGAGGAATCCTTATCTGAGCTCAGCTGAATAGGTCTCTGTTACATGCAATAAAGACAGTCTCCTCTTCTATTCTTTACCTCCAGCAGCACAGGAAGAAGTCAATAATTATGGGCTGTTGGGTGGTTTGAAGCAGCGCAAATTGACTTCATACAAAGGCCTACTCCCCGGAATCTTGGGCACAGGCAATTTTACGGAGACGGAAGGGCAAGGACTTCTAGTTGCATCAGCTTGCTGCCCCAGCTTCTGCCCCAGTGCACAAATGCTAACACCACGACATCCTATCCATTCAGGGCTTTTGGGCTGTTACAAGTCCAAAACTATTTTGTGGGCCTTGGTCTTTCGAGAATATGAATTAGAAAGACCAGGATTTCCAGTGGAATGCATGCTACGTGCTCAAACAGGGAAAAGATGAACTGAGGTCAAAGAAAAGCTCCTGAATGGGACATGGCCCAGTGACAACAGAGAAGTGTATGCAGCCCTTTGGGGTGCAGGGATGGGGGGGGCGCTCACGCTACTGTCACCTTAGGGCTCTAAGGCAGACTGCAGTGGATGCATGCTATTTCTGCCCATGTTGCTCCCAGCTACATGACCCAGTCAATTTCCAGCCCCCCCCCCCAACCCCCTTCCCACCCTCTCTGTGTGCTTATAAAGTAGCGCATGTTGGCTTCTATCGCTTGCTACCAAAAGAGTCAGGAAGGTTCGATTTGGTTCTGGCTCTGCCTTCAGGAATCACACGCTTTCATTTTTTTTTTTTTTTTTTAACGTTTATTTATTTTTGAGACAGAGAGAGACAGAACATGAACAGGGGAGGGGCAGAGAGAGAGGGAGACACAGAATCGGAAACAGGCTCCAGGCTCTGAGCTGTCAGCACAGAGCCCGACGCGGGGCTCGAACTCACGGACCGCGAGATCATGACCTGAGCCGAAGCCGGCCGCTTAACCGACTGAGCCACCCACGCGCCCCTCACATGCTTTCACAAAGGAAGCCTAGGAGCCCTGTAAGTGGAAGATCCCATGGGATTAACAGAAGCTGACTTCCTTATGGAGAGAGTCTTACCCAGATGCCATTGCCCTACGCGTGAACGTGGGGCCTGCGCAGGCTCTCTAGACCACATGTTGATTTAAGATTAAGTTGCAATGGTATACTCTACCTAAGAGCTATTTTGATTGAAAGAACAAACTAAAAAATAATAATTATTATTATCATAGCTCATTTCCTTCACTGAGTTATACCTTTCTGTGAAGGCGACTTGAAAACAAGAATCTCCCTTTTGTGTGCAAATGGAAATGAGATCCGAGAATAGTGCACACTATGGGTCACAGCTTTTGGCATTTCCCTGTTCGCTGCCTTTATGGCTCTCAAAAGAACAGGGCGCTCACATTTTTCTTTGTTTACATCACAATTCCTTTATCAGTGGTTTCCTTTAAAAAAAAAAAAAAGATGTCGTTCGGTTTTCTTTATCTATTTTTAAAGAGCCCCATTCATCTCAAAAGCAGCTTGCCACTCTGCGGACCACAAAGTTTCCACCCTTGCTAGCATGGTCCAACCTCGCGTTAGCTCCTGGGTGTCTTTCTCTCTCTGGCCTCTCTAGGCATTTTCACGTGGACAGAGTGTGAAGGGCCAGGCCCTTAGGAAGCCACACAAACGCTCTGACGCACCGTCTTGCAAAATTTCCCAGGGACCCATGCGGAGTGAAAAGTCCAACCTTCATTCTAGCCTGCATGAAAGAGCCCAGCGGTCGAGGACAGTGACCCGCGTGCCCTGGACGACCCCTCCTGTGACCAGTAAAGGCCCTTTTCTGTAAGAACTGCAGGGGCCGCCGGGGGAAATGCTTGTCCGGCCTCCTGGGGAACCCACAGCCCAGGTCTCTTGCCTGCTGCTGAGCGGGGCCGGAAGTCCAAAGGGAGCCTGTTCCAACTCCACCGCCAGGCCACTCGAGGCCTGCAAAGCCATTCCAGTGCTCCATGGAAGAACATAGAGCGGCCATTGTCATGGAAAATTCGCCTGGGCAAAGCCCCAGAGAACATACTGCTGGATGTCATCCTGTTCTCCCTGCGCAAGGGCATGTGTTAGCGTTTTCCCAGGTTCACACTATCCATCTCCTACTTTTAATCTCCCCCACCCCTGCCCTGGGTTCATTGATCACCGTATTTTCTCCCAGACGCACCCAGGAGAGGCAAAGCTCCTCTGGCGGCCGTGAAGGGCAGGGACAATCCGAGGACCGAATCCAGCCGCCTCCTATCTGCCAATGCTCCATGGAAAGCACATCTCTGCACCAGGTCAGCCGGCTGATCTGGCTCCCCTTCCAGGTTTGCCTCTCTCTCTCCATCAAATGTCTACTTTGCCCAAGATCCCCCTTCAGCCTGATAACACAGAATAAGGCCACTGTCTGGTTGTCCCCCTGAGGCCTCTCATGCAAAGCCAAGCCTGCTGACATTCTGCATAATACCTTCCTCAAGGAAGGCTGCAGTTTCCCCCTCCATTCCTATGCAAAACACGGACCATGCCAACAGCAAATTGTTCTGACCCACGAGAGCCAGGACAACTTTTTTTGTAAGCCTCTCATCAATTACTTTTTATTTTCCAAGCGGGCCACGCCCTGTGGAGCAGGACTAGAGGCCGAACTAGGCTCAGGGACTGTCCTGGCAGGGTGCTAAAAGAAAAAAATCTAAGCTCTCCCCACCAGCTCCCCTACCGAGGGGGCCTCACAAGCCACAGCAAGGATTCATCTGAACGCTGTCATGTGTTGGCATCTCAGGCTGAATTTTCCAGGACACAAAGGCATGAGGTGTTCCATCATCTTGATCATTTTTATGGCCGGTGGGGAGGTAGACGGGAACAAACAATTGGATGCACCGAGCTATGGAATAAATGAAACGGTAAAACACCCGTGATCAAGTAAGTCCTGGATCGAAGTAATTGGCTCTTAGGGGTGAAAAAAAAAAAAAAAAAAAGACTGGCTTTCCTCAAAATAAGAAAGGAAGGTGGAGGCTCCAGCAATGGGTGTAAAAGTGAGTCTTTCCCAGGCTTGAAGAAGCTTCTAATATTTCCCATTAACCAGCCGATGCTCAGGAAAAAGTGTCATCTAAGAAGTTGACTGTGGGTTACAAACCAGGGGGAAATATTGGAAGGAAGTAAATGAAAGTATGCACACCAGTTTGTGCCATAATGATGGCATTACTGGGAGTTGTTTTCATTTCTCTATTTTCCTAACTTGCTATATACCATAATAATAATATTTTTTAGGGGCGCCTGGGTGGCGCAGTCGGTTAAGCGTCCGACTTCAGCCAGGTCACGATCTCGCGGTCCGGGAGTTCGAGCCCCGCGTCGGGCTCTGGGCTGATGGCTCAGAGCCTGGAGCCTGTTTCCGATTCTGTGTCTCCCTCTCTCTCTGCCCTTCCCCCGTTCATGCTCTGTCTCTCTCTGTCCCAAAAATAAATAAACATTGAAACAAAAAATTAAAAAAAAAAAATAATATTTTTTAGTTTCTTAGGAGAACCTCCCCCCCTTTTTTTTTAGCATGCTAGCCACCCAAACACCCAGTTAAAAATTTAGCACTCATCCTTGACTCCTTTGTTTTCCTCTGCTTAAATATCTCAACGCACGTGTACTCTCTTCTCTGTCTCTACCTTCTGGTCCCTAGGGCCCACTCGGTGCCAAGTCAGCCCTCGATCTGGTCATTGACATCCTCCCCTAAATGGCGTCCCCACTGCTGGTCTCACTAAGCATCCCATTCATCCAACAACAGCAGCCAGGGTGACTTTCTAAAATAGAAACCCTGTCACGTCACATTCCTGCTTAACTTCTTCAACAGCTCCTCGTGGCCTCCAGGAGACAATTTAAATTCCTTTCTGTAACATGCAGGGCTCTTTGAAAACAAACCTGCCCTCATTCCCCAACTCTCATTCCCCAACAAACATCCCGGTGGCCACTACCATTGGGGGTCCTCCGGGTGTCTCGTCCCAACAATAGGCCTTTACCCAAGACATTGCCTTTGCCTGAAACGCCCCACCTCCCCCGTGGGCAGCCTCCCAGGCCTCCGTGGAGCTCAAGCATCCCACGCTTCCTCACCCAAGGAAATGCCAACGGCCATGTACTCTTTGTCATGACACTGAGCCTGTCCGCGTCACAACACTGGGCACACGGCTTCAGAGCTACTCACGCCTGTATTTGTCTCTCTTGCTAGCATGTGGCCTCCGGGAGGGAAGGGACCCAATTTGATTCCTTTCTGGATCCTCAGTACCTGGCTTCTATAATACTTGGTAAAGGTGAGAAGTTTGGTAAATAATTGTTGATTTCAGAAAAGGAGTCAGTCAAGGAATTAAAATGTGGCTTTCTGCCATAGTTGTTCTATTATTTAGAACTGTGCATCCACTTTACCACAATTAGAAATTTTTTTTTTAAATGATATTGTCTAGGGGCGCCTGGTTGGCGCAGTCGGTTAAGCGTCCGACTTCAGCCAGGTCACGATCTCGCGGTCCGTGAGTTCGAGCCCCGCGTCGGGCTCTGGGCTGATGGCTCAGAGCCTGGAGCCTGTTTCTGATTCTGTGTCTCCCTCTCTCTCTGCCCCTCCCCTGTTCATGCTCTGTCTCTCTCTGTCCCAAAAAATAAATAAATAAACGTTGAAAAAAAAATGATATTGTCTAAAATACTCTAGAAAAGCCAAATCGTATCAAATGCCTACTGGTTCCCAGATTCTAGGCTTTTTTTTTTTTTTTTATCTCTCCCACTGCTTACACTCTCCTCCACTCCCCGTCCCAGCCCCGAGCCCCCTTCCACTGGCCAAGAGGTGTTTGCAAGGACAATACGAAAGGGAACCTAGAGGAGTTTTGTTGTCTGAGCTTTTCTCTTAAACGTTTATTTATTTATTTTGAGAGAGAGTGTGCACATACCCATGTGAGCAGAGGAGGGGCAGAGAGAGAAGGAGAAAGAGAAGCCCAAGCAGCTGTCAGCGAAGAGCTCAACACAAGGCTCCATCCCGTGAACCGTGAGATCATGACCTGAGCCAAAATCAGGAGTCGGATGGTTAACCGACGGAGCCACCCAGGCGCCCCTTGATGTCTGAGTTTTAGCATAGCTGTGCTCAGGATCTCACTGGCAAAAGAGTATAGGTGTCAACATTGTATTACAGGAGGGCGTTCCTGTTATAGAAGTATCCACCATAATTACAGAAGCCCTAACTCAATCTCTTTGTGCAGGTACAGGTCACTCAACTCCTTGACAGAGGATGACATGAACTTACAGAGAAACTTGAAGCCAAAATGGCGGAAGCTCCTGCCAAACGAAGATTAGCTAGAAATGTAGGCAAAACATCCCTGAAATTATAATGTGAGTTGGAAATGAAGAGTGTGCTTACGCACAGCAAAGAGCCCAGAGTCCGGGTTCTTGCCCATCCGTCCATTAGCCGTGTGTCTTGACGTGAGTCACCCACCCTTAGAGTACCTCAGTTTCCTCAGTGTAAAATGAGGAGGAATGGGAGTTAGTTATCCCATGAGAGCCTGTGAGATTGTTTCGTAGCACCGAAAGTCTCTGCGCTTGAAAGTGAAAAGGCAAGAGCCTGGGCTGTGGACAGAGAGGGCTGGCATTCCACGTTTGAGTGCACACCCTTGGGCAGATCGCCTGAGCTCTTTGAGCTTTGGTTTTCTCATCTGAAAAATGGGGTTTATAAATGGAACTTCCCGAGCTGTCGGGAGGCCTAGACAGCCGCACACACGTAGTACGCGCGATTACTGTTGGGTTTGGAGACCACAGGGCATAGTTTGTGCACATCACAGGAGAGAGGCCCACCTGGTTTCAAATACCAGTTCTCTTGTGTCACCGTGGGCCCCTAGGTCTGCTTCATACTTTCTCTGAGCCTCTGTCTGTTCCTGTGACAAACGAAGATAACGGTTATAAGGACCCCCCAGGGTCGTTGTGAGGATTAAATAAAATCGATGTAAATAAATACATGGAGGGGAAGCGCTCAAGATCTGGCAGGCGATACCTTCACCCCTTTTCCTGTCTAACAGGTGCACCAGACCAGGTGCTCACCCCCACCTGCGCTTCTTCTCAGCTCCTTCCCCCTGAGGTCTTCAGGGTCCCTCCTTCCCATCCTTCCAGAGGGAAGAGGGAAGCAAGGTCACGGGCGACGGGAGAGGGACCCAAGGTGACCTTGGAGGCAGAGAGAAACCCGGCCTGGAACTCATCCGCCCTCAGTGCCCGCCGGTTCACCCCGCCTAACCTCCCTTGGTTTCCGAAGCTTAAAATAGCCTGAACCGGTGTGGCCACATTTTCGTGTGCCACTCGGAGAGAACCCCTAGGGTGTTTGCAAAGTCAGCTCTGCACTCCTCACTAGCCAGGCTCCAGCTATGAGTTATTCATACACACCAGGCTCCACCAGGTCTGCCACGAAAATGCGTTCTGAGTGCTTTTCTGCTTAAGGCCCCTCTACAGGCAGCTGTACTTGCTTAGAGGGGTCAGGCCGATCGGCTTCTTTAACAAACTGGGACTGTGAACCCCTACCAGCTGCTGGGCAGAGGAAAGGGCTGACAGGCTCTAAGTGGAGGCCAGGAGCACATGACGGGAAAAAGCCCGCAATGGGTGTCAGGTGTTCTAGACCCAGCTCTGCCCATCCCTGTTGTGTGACCTTGACCAGGTCGCCTCCCCTCTCCGGGCCTTTAAAGAGGTGTCACCGAGACCGGGTCATTCTAGATCTCTCAAACTGGCTCGGCTCTCCAAGACGGCAGACCTTAGCCGATGTCCGGATGGCTTCCAGCAGCTCCAGAGGAACTCTACTCATGTTCACATCCGGCGGGAAACAAAGAGCTTTTCTTCCCCCTCTTTGGCCAAACCCAAGTCCTGACTCTTGTTGTGTGAGTTGGGCTATGTGCCCATCTGGTGGGAGGTCACAGGAACGGGCCCTCAGAGCCCATTCCGACCCCTTCTAGGAACGCCCCCCTGGGCTGCAAAGGCTACAACCCGAACATCTATAGCCCCAGCCTCTTGCTCAGCTCCGCAAAATAGCAGCCACCCATCAGCTATCCTGGCGAGAGATCTGGAAGGCAGCAGCAACAGAGGTACCACTTTCCTGCTGCTTTGGCCGCAGCTCCCGGACAAGAACAGCCGTTCCGCATACACTCTCTAGCTTCACGGCTAGTTCAGAAGCTTCTCAGGCCTGGACCGTAACCACTGGGGACATTCTTGAATACGATGGTTTGGGCGGTGGGGGCTGCTTCCTCTCCATCTTCTTACTTGATCTCTGATGAGCCTGAGCATCTCCCCTGGAGACCCAGTTAGAGCCTACTCCTCCGGCCCTTCCGGGGACCTTATGAGCACCTGTTCCCCAGTAGAAAATGTATCTCTGCTCAAAAATTTTGAGAGTCATTCCTATTTCCTGTATTCAACTCCTGACTGGAGTACCACCCCTGAGCCAGTCACAGGGCCGGGAGGGAAAGGACTGTGCTGAGCGCCGGGGCCTTGGGCACGGGCTCACCCATGAAGTCTACGCTAGTCAGTTCTGCGAAAAGATACACACTGAGAATAATTTCCTGAAATTACTACTAGTTTAGTATTGCCAAATTACCTAATAATGATGAAATTACGAATATAGAAGGAAAGACGGAATCGACATCGAGCAATCGGAAAACAACAAATGTCCACTACATGTTCCAACCCAGACGTCAGGGTAAGAGATCCTGGAAGACATAAACGGAATAGTGGAAGGTATCAAGATTCGAGAAGCTCAGGCCAAAGTTGGGGTGCAGGAGACACTGACGGGACCGTGCCAAGATCCTCTCCATTTCCCTTCCCGTCTCCCGTGTCCAACACCTGGCCCTGCGTCTCTGCTTTTGGCCTGCACCCGTGGCTCACTCCGGAAGACTACTCTGTGTGACTGTGCTCACAGAGAACCGGGGTCACCTGGGAACTCACTTGGTCGGGTTGGCCCTTGACCAATGAGTGACAGGTGCAGAGAGACGGAAGGTGAGCTCTCCTGGCCCAGGTGTGGACTCACTCTGAGGTGTAACTGGCATTGCAGGGCTCCTCTGCGGACTCTGGCTGAGGTAGGGACTTAACAGAAGAGCACATCTATACTTGGCTTCTCCCACTCCTTGTCCTGCTCCCCCAAGTCCCTGGGAAGACTTCTTTTGTAAGTCATTTGCACATGAATCCCCTGTCTCAGGGTCTGCTTCTGAGGAACCCAGACATACTGAAATGGCCAGAGGTATTCGCACCTATGAAACCCTTAGTTTTTACTCTGCCTCACTTGCAATGCGACATGGTCAACATTGAGCTAGGATTCGGGATGCAAAATGGTGTCCCCCTTTATAGAAAAGAGATCATCACATGGGGAACATCCGTAATTCCTTCTTTGCCCTCCGACCAAGGTTATGGCTGTGCAAACCTAGGAAAGAATCCATTAATCTTGGTTTTATTTTCACTGTTCCTTGATTAGAAAATGCTAATGGTTACCAGTGGGGTCCACTTAAACCCCAAGTTCCTAAACAAGTATTTGAGGAAAGAACAATTTTCCTGACATTCACTTACAAAAAAAAAAAAAAAAAGACCACTCTTAGAGAGGCACCCTAAGGTACAGGTACTTCTTGGCAGCTCTGGTCCCACTGAGTTTCCTGAGGAAGGGGAGGAAGGGGACATAGGACAGGCAAGCCATGGGGAGCAGGTGGAAGGATGTATAAGAGGTCTCCTTTCTGGTCTGCTGCTGACAGATGAGGTGAGCCGCCATCACGGAACCATAGGACCTCTCTGAGTCCATTTCTTCATCTACTGAAATGGTTGCCTCACGGGTCCTTCCTAGCCCTAAAGTTCTCTGTCCCCTCCAGGAACAATGTCCAGACGGCTCCGTGGCGCTCAATTTTAACATGGCATATTTAGCATTTTTTTCATAGAAACCAAAGGGGAGTAGAAGCAACTTATTTTTATTGTGTCCTTTTATTTTTCTAAGAAGTAAGCACACTCATCGCACGACAAGCAGGTACACAAAACCGAAAGGCTGACCTCACAGCATCCAAGATGAACCAAGACCTCAGCCAAGATGAACACTGGGAATTTTCTTCTTACGCAGCTGTTTGAGTGTCCAGATCAGTAACATCTTTGTCTTGGACCCATGCGACACACAGTCTCTCTACCTCCCACCAGGAGGGACCATTATTTGGGGGATGGTTATATTGTAAGAAAACCTCTACTTGCCAAATTGGAGGTTGGGTAATTACAATTCCAGGACTCCATGTAGGTGGTTGCTTCAAAGGCTTTCATTTATTGCTGCTTAGTGTAGAAGAAACCTCATTTATGTCATTTCTTTTTCTCCCAGGGAAGCTAAGAGCTCAGCACAGCTAATGTACTACATATCACTGACTTTAATATGGCTCTAGGCAACTTAACGCTAAAGCAATTTGATGATTTGATATTACAAAAGGCATCTATTTTTACTGAGAATGGAAGATCAACCACTCAAGCGTCCATCAGAAAATGATGTAGCTGCTAAAAAGCATTTTTAAAGGGAGGAAGAGAAAGAGAGAGAGAGGAAGGGAAGGAGGGATGGAGGGAGAGAGGGAGAGAGGGAGGGAGAGAGAGAGGGAGAAAGAAAAGGAAGGAAGGGAGGGAGGGAGGAAGGAGGGAGGGAAGGGAGGAAGACAGATAAGTTTATACATGCTGCTGAATTTTAACCCTAGGCAGACTAGCCTGACAATGTCCAATAGAAATATAATGTGAGCCACATGTGTAGTTGAAAAGTACCTAGTAATCATACTAAAAAAATGTTAAAAAAAATAGTTGAAACTCTTTCTCTTAAAATTTGTTTTAATGTTTATTTATTTTTGAGAGAGAGAGCAAACAGGGGAGGGGCAGAGAGAGGGAGACACAGAATCCAAAGCAGGCTCCAGCTCTGAGCTGACACAGAGCCCAACGTGGGGCTCGAACCCACAAACGCGAGATCACGACCTGAGCCAAAGTCGGATGCTCAACCGACTGAGCCACCCACATACCCCAGAAACTCCTTTTAATGCCATATCTTATTTGACCTAATACACGCTAGCCTCACCTAATATATTTGAAATGAAAAGGCCATTTCAACATGTGATCAAGATAAAAATTATCAGTAAGTCATACTGCATTCTTTCTTTCCCTGCTAACTTTTCTAAATCTTCATAGTTCAGTGTGGTTTCTTGCACTTGGAGCACAGCTCGACTTGACTCGCCTCGTTTCAAGTGCTCAGCCATCACGTGTGGCCATAGCGTCCAACAACGCAAGTCTGGTCGCTGCCTGTGCTCTCGACTACAACTCCTTGCAGAGAGGACGCCAGTGATCTGTCATCATCAAGTCAGCTGGTCTCTTCTCACAAGCCTCCTCTGAGCTCTCTTTCAAGTCGTTGCTCCTTAAGGAACATTTGATTGCCTTCTCCTTGACACTTTTCGCTCCCGTGGTTTACAAACCCTACGTTCCTGGGCTTCTCCTATCGCTCCACTGATGTGCTCACAGACCTCTCGCTGCCCTCAAAGCAGAAACTGTCCAGCTGTCAAGCTACCTCTTTCTCTCTTCTCTCTCACTCATCCCCTCTCTCCCTCCCTCACTCTCCTCCCCTCCCCTGCTTGTGCTCACTGTCTCTCTCTCTTTCTCTCCCTCACAATAAGTAAATTTTAAAAATGGTTTTTAAATGAACAAATCAAGTGTTTATAATTCTTTAAAATCACTATCATTCATCCTGGGTCATCAACGATGAGACAAGCAATTTAACCTCTTTGAGCCCGTCTCCTCAGCTATAAGAAGGGGAAAGGATTCTTACCTCATAGGGTTGTAGTGAGAATTAATATGAGAATGCGCACGTAAGATATTAGGTATGGAGACTGGCTCATGGTAGCTGCTCAATAAAATGCAGAAATGATGCTGATGATGTTGATGATGATGGTGGTGGCGATGATGGTGATAGTGGCAGTGGGTGAGAAAAAAATTATGACTTCCAATGAGCTAAAAATGAAGTGCTAAAAGAGAGGGTTCCGTCCAGGTGGCTGGGAGACCATACCTTTCAGAGTAAGGTCATTGAGTTTTCCCTTCATGTGACGCTATTCACAAAAGCAAAGGTCACTGACATTTTCATAGCAGGTTCCAGGCACATCAATCATTCATTCCCACACGTGAGACTTTGAAACAGACAAGTTTCATACTGGGAGTACAGATGACTAAAAAGAGAAAATTCCAGTTAGCCTGGCTCTTTTGTGTTAGATCGTGTAAAACTCGTTTTGTGGGGGCGCCTGGGTGGCGCAGTCGGTTAAGCGTCCGACTTCAGCCAGGTCACGATCTCGCGGTCCGGGAGTTCGAGCCCCGCGTCGGGCTCTGGGCTGACGGCTCGGAGCCTGGAGCCTGTTTCCGATTCTGTGTCTCCCTCTCTCTCTGCCCCTCCCCTGTTCATGCTCTGTCTCTCTCTGTCCCCAAAATAAATAAACGTTGAAAAAAAAAATTAAAAAAAAAAAACTCGTTTTGTGGATGCATGGGTAGTTTTTTGTTTGTTTGTTTTTGTTGTTGTTGTTGTTGTTGTTGTTGTTGTTTTATAGAGGAGCAAATCTTTCCCAAAATAATTTCGGGGTTTCATTTGTATATTGTAAAATAATTCAGTTTTATTGTAGCAAATTTGGAAAACACATAAAAAGTGAAAAGACAATGAAATCGCACATAATTCCACTATTTAGGGATAAGAGCTGTGTACATTTTGAGGCACACTTCTCTGATCTCTTTTCTTTTTTCTTTCCTAATAATTGTAGGGGAAATACCATGCATCCTCTTTTCACTGCGCTACTCTTTAGTATTAATTTATTAATTTAAATTCATTTTTCTCTGATTATCGACGGCAAGGATGAAATAGTGCCCATTGCCTTTTATGTAAGAGATGACAGTACACTATTCGTTACTTTCTATTTCTTCCAACCATTCCCAGCTGTGATTTATTACTAGGGGATTTGGGCTTAAATTATTATTACTAATAATATTTATCTTCTATCTCAATAATTGTTTTGATATTTACGTGAAGTTTTATAACCACATTAGGAATAATTCTTTAGATTTATGTGTATTTCACTGGTCACATAATTTGACATCCACATACTTATACTGGGTCTTCCCCATTCTTAAGTCATTTGTTTGGCTTCATCTGCTAACTGACTGGAATTCTTCTTTGGGGGACTTTTTTTTTTGTTTTTTTGTTTTTTTTTTTTTTTTTTTGAGGCAGGGCATGTAGGTAATTGACTTTCTGAGGTCTAGAATCCGATAAGGTCTTTGTGGACATTAACCTGGCTGAATATCGGAATTATCGGTTCGTAAACATTTCTCCTAAAAATTATGTCGATGCTGTTCAGTGACTCCCTTTGTTTCATGAAATAGAAGAGAAATCTAAAGGCACACCGATACATATTCATTTGTTTTCAATCTGCCTGGAAGCTTACATATTTTGTTTTTGTTCTTTACCCTTGAAATTCAAAAAATTCATGAGGGCACATCCGTTGGTTTAAGTAATAAGTTCTGCGTGCTACTTAATGACCCTTTCCCATCCCTTGTCTATAGTAATTTAAGGTCACCCTGTTTGATAGCAGGGTCACAGCTAATGGATTTCAGTGTCTGAAATCCAAGAAAACCCTGGGCTTTTCAAATAATGGCATTGAAAACCAGTAAGCTGTGGTGGTAGGAACACAGTCTTTGGGGCAGCTCTGTGAATGGTCAGCTGTACGACCTTGGATGTGTTACCTGATTTCTCTCCAAGCCTCGGTTTCCTCCCCTACACGTGGGGACAGGAAAACCTCCTTGCAGATTTGCTGGGAAGATTAGACAAGGCAAAACAACAGGCCCACCATAAATCATATCTGCTATTCTGGAATATGAGAAGACAGATTCTTCTCCAAGCCAAGACCACAGAAATTTGGTTCAAGAAAATGCCAGATTCTGTCTTAGGAGTCAGAGTGGCTCCTCTTACTAACTGGAAAGGGCCTTGGAGAAGTGGCTCCACCCATGACAGATGAAAATATCCTAGGGAGCAGGGTGTTGCCAAGGGGGAGAGTGAACACCAGCTCAAATACAGCTCCAGGATTGTGAACTTGAGCTGTGAGAAGAGGGGAGGGAAGAGAAATGTTGTTTCTCTCTTGGTCACTGGCATAGGCCTCTCAGCTCTGTCTTGGGCACTCCTGTTGTCTTTGTCCCTTTCACGGTGACTCAGAACTTTGGACACGGTGTCAGTGGAGCCCATGAGGTCGTTAAACCTTGCCACCTAAACAGCAGGGGCCACAGGCCAGCAGCTTCAGCGTCACCCAGGAGCTCGTCAGAAATGTAGGAGGTCAGGTCTCACCCCGGAGTCACTGAATCAGAATTTGCATTTTAACAAGACCCCCCAGGGGAGGCACATGCCTGTCAAAGTTTGGGGAATTCTAGTCTAGGCCCACAAGTTTCTCAGAGCTGAAGTTTTAGGTGGCTTCTTGGCCCCTAACCAACGATTCTATTTGCATCCCTTTTTAAAAAAAAAATTACTTAGTTAACATACGGTGTAATATCGGTTTCAGGAGTAGAATTCCGTGGTCCACCACTTACATACAACACCTTAGTGCTCATCACGACAAGTGGCTTCCTTAATACCCATCCCCGATCTAGCCCTTCTCCCACCCACCTCCCTCTGTCAACCCTCAGTTTGTTCTCTATCATTAAGAGCCTCTGAGGTTTGTTTCCCTTTCTTCTCTTTTTCCCTCCCTTCCCATATGTTCATCTGTTTTGTTTCTTAAATTCTGCATATGAGTGAAATCATATGGGATCTGTCTTTCTCTGATTAACTGACTTCATTTTGCATAATACATTCTCGCTCCATCCATGTCATTGCAGCATTTGGGCTCTCTCCATAGTTTGGCTAGTGTTGACAATGCCGCTATAAACACACTGCGTGTGTCCCTTTGAATTTTTATTTTTGTATCCTTTGGCTAAATACTTAATAGTGCAATTGCTGAATCATGGGGTAGTTCTAGCTTCAGTTCTTTGAGGAACCTCCATACTGTTCTCCAGCATGCCTGCACCAGTTTGCATTCGCACCAGCAGTGCAAGAGGGTTCCCCATTCTCCACATCTTAGCCAACACTTGTTGTTTCTTGTGATGTTAACTTTAGCCATTCTGACAGGTGTGAGTTGGTGTCTCATTGTGTTTTGATTTGTATTTTCCTGAGTGATGCTGAGCTTCTTTTCATGTGTCTGTTGGCCATCTGGATGTCTTCTTTGGAAAAGTGTCTATTCATGCCTGCTGCCCATTTCTTAACTGGGTTGTTTATTTTTGGGTGTTGAGTTTGGTAAGTTCTTTTTTTTTTAATTTTTAAAATGTTTGTTTTTGAGAGAGAGCATGAATTGGGGAGGAGCAGAGGGAGGGAGGGAGAGAGAGAGAGAAAAGAATCCAAAGCAGGCTCCAGACTCCAAGCTGTCAGCACAGAGCCTGACGCAGGGCTCGAACCCATGAACCATGAGATCATGACCTGAGCCGAAATCAGATACTTAACCGACTGAGCCACCCAGGCACCCCTAGTTTGATAATTTCTTTATAAATTTTGGATACTAGCCCTTGATCAGATATGTCATTTGCAAATATCCTCTCCCATTCTGTCTGTATTCTGCCTCTTAGTTTTGTTCATTGTTTCCTTCGCTGTGCAGAAGGTTTTTATCTTGATAAAGTCCCAATAGTTCATGTCTGCTTTTGCTTCCCTTGCCTTCAGCAACGTGTCTAAGCCTCAGCAATCAGACAACAGAAAGCAATAAAGGGCATCTAAATTGGCAAGGAAGAAGTCAAACTTACACTCTTTGCAGATGACACAATACTACTCTATGTAGAAAACCTGAAAGACTCTACAAAAATTGCTAGGATACATGAATTCAGCAGAGTTGCAGGATAGAAAATCAATGTGCAGAAATCTGTTGCATTTCTATACATCAATAATGAAGAAGCAGAAAAAGAAACCAAGGAATCGATCCGATTTGCAATTATAGCAAAAACAGATACCCAGGGATAAACCTAACAAACAGGTTTTTAGTTTTCAGTAGTTTTCAGTACTCTGAAAAACTACAGAACACTTCTGAAAGAAAGTGAAGAGGAGACAAAGAAATAGAAAATTATTCCACGCTTATGGACTGGAAGAACAAACATTGTTAAAATGTCTATACTACCCAAAGCAATCTACACATTTAACGCAATCCCTATCAAAATACCACCAGCTTTCTTTGCAGAGCTAGAACAAACAATCCTAAAATTTGTACGGAACCACAAAAGATCCCAAATAGCCAAAGCAATCCTGAAAAAGAAAACAAAACTGGAGGCATCATGCCGTTTTAAAATAGAAATGAAAGCACGGCAGAAGGTTCCAGAAGAAATGAGAGTAAGGCATATAGAATTTTAAAATGTAGACTAAAGTCCAGTGGTTTCCCATGCAGACAATTCCGTGGGACTGGGGAAGGGCCTTGTTCTCCTCCCAGAGGCCATCTTAACCTGCTTTTCTGCCCTTGGCACTCAGCTGGCATTACTGGGCCATTCTTCTTAGAACATGTTCTCAGCCTCTCTGCTTGATCACAGAAATGAGGGCACAGCTGCTGAGAGCCACAATCATACCATCCTTGGCTTTTGTGGCTCCCCACACAACTAATTCTGGGGGAATCACACTGTGACCATGGATTTGGTCACAAAGCAGAAGTTGGCATCTGCTGCTTCTATGGGTGTTCTGTGGCCCCAGCCTTGACCTCCCTCTGGGCCCCAGCTATCTCTGGGGCTGCAGCCATCGCCCTGTGAATGTACGTCCCCGGCTCTGGCCAGAGCCAGGGCCACAGCCAGAGCTGGAGTCAGCTGTGGGTGGTGACTCCAAGACCTCACTTTGGCGTCTGGGGGACCCCAGCACCCTCAAGGACGTTCTGAGCTCTGTGAGGCACAAGCTCTTCTCCAGGCCTCGCCCGTTGGTCCAACCTGAATTCCCAGAGGTAAAACAGAATATGGCCGGAGCAAGGGCCCTCCGCACCTTCGGGGGTTCTCGGTGGCCGTCACATCTCACGTGCCTTTCTTCACGAGCTGCACGTGTTGGGGAGCATGCCTGGCTTGTCCACTCTTGTATCTGGAGTGCTCACTGGAATGCCTGGCACACGAGGGGCACCAGATATGTACTGGAGCCTAAACCCCGGGGCGGCCAAGACCCTGTTTGGTCTTAGACTGGAACAGGGCAATCTGAGGTTTAGTGAGAAATAAAGCCACTCCCCCAGTGATCAGTCACGGCCTTGGAGGAGAGCAGCACGATTCCTTTCCGCTGTGGACTGTCACTTCTGTCTTTTACCCATGAGGATGAAAACATCGTCATGGGTCTGGTGGGCCATTTGGTGGAGGGAGGAGGGGCCACCTGGGAACAGTCCTCCTGGGAAGGATGAGCTCAGGAAAGCACGGAGGCAAAACAAGCGGGCAGACTGTGGAGACTTCAGGGCAGCCCAGGGAGGGAATAAGAGGAGCCAGGAGCAGAGCAAGACCCCCAGGACCCAGAGGAAGAAGGCCAGACTTAGGTCAGCACCATGTAACATTGACTTGGAGCTCCAGCCTATCACTCCCGAGCCTGCCGCAAAGCCAGCCAAGCACCACAGTCTTGTGGTAGAGGGTCCTGCAGGCAGGGAGCTGCATTTGACACTAGGGTGGAAGAGAGAGAGAAAAAAAAAGAGAAGGGCCCAGGAAAGCACGTGGCTGAGCAAGGAAAGTCCGTGTCAGAGAACTCGCGGCCTGGTGAGCAGAATGTAAGCCTCCATCGGGAACCTACAGAAACCCTGAAGTGGACGCCACATGGTTCCCGAATGTGGGATGGGGCTGTGAGTCAGTAAGCACCGTACTGAAAGGAAGGAGGGACCCCAAAGCCTGGAAGATTAGAGACCACTGGTTGCTTCCACGTGGCTTACTTTGTCCCATTGATGGAGCCACCTCTGACTCTGGGACAAGCAAATCTTTGGTCTGTGGGATCTACCAGCACATGACTGAGTTTTAGTCACAATGTTGTAAAACCTCCCTGGAGATTCCTGGAGGAAAGTGAACACTGTCACTACAAAATGACAAATGAACCAGAATAACCATGGTTGGATGACCTCCACTGGTCACCAGGCCTGCTTCCCATAACAAAACCCTCCCCACATAAGAAACCAATGTCCCTTTTACCCCACACGCCTTCTGGTTGGGAAACCCACCCCCCTGAGGAGGGGACTTTTCAAAGAAACCCACCTGAGTTGGGCTCTGGGGCTCTATGGAAAAATAGGAAAATTCACAGTGGTGCAGTGAGGAAAAATAAATGATCTTAGTATTTGGACAGAGTTATTTCAAAGAAAAATTCTATTTAAAAAACCAGATGGTTCTTTTGTTTCCAATCGCTGCCTATAAATTCTCTATTTTTCTGTTCTGTGGAATTGAAATTGATTGAAATTGACATTTTTTTATCATGAGTCAGTTGACACGAAAATTGAAAAAAACAAAACAATGGGTGCCAGGTTCTCTCTCTCTCTCTCTCTCTCTCTCTCTCTCTCTCTCTCTTTCTCTTTCTTTCCAAGAAGACAAGTTAAGTCCAGAGGTTCAGAAAAGTTGTAAAAAAGAAAGAAAAAAAAAAAAAGAGAGAAGAGAAGCATGTCAATGGTCTGTTTTTAGAAGTTGCCAGCAGTCGCCTTTCTGAAGTTGCAGTGCAGCTTTGTGGACGCACTCTCTATCCAGCTGCGGCACATCTGGAATTTTGGGGTTGTACCTCTGGTGCTCCATGCGAAATAGCAAAAAAACCACCTTTGGTTTTTCTGACCCATGTGGTTTCATAGCCTTTTCCAGACTTGAGCTGTGGAAAATTGCTGCTCTTGGCTTGAAAGTCACAGTTTAGCAAGTGGTGTTTCAGGGGAACTGGTGGGCCCGAAGATTAATTTGTATTTGCTGCCTCCTGGGGCTCCCAATCAGCCACTTGGCTCCCAGAAGCCCCCAGTCTGAGTGTTGCAATGGACACCAGGGGCGGGAAGAATGTGGCACAAATGTCGCCAGTGAGAACAGCCTCACTGTCCAGATATCTCCTGGTTTGTGCATTTTGCCCCAAATCACCATCAGATATACAAAAAGAGAGATGGGGGACATCTGTGTCTGTCACCAAGCATAGAATGCCTCCTGTCCCGGGGACCTGGAGGTGGTGGCACTTTGGTATGGCTTTGCCTCGCTTCTTCTCCCAGCCACGTGACCCACCTGAGATGCTTCATGCCAGGTCTGCTGATTAGCACGAGAAAAGAGGTTATGGTGACCAGAGGGAATCCACTGACCAGCTAACTGAGCTTATTTTTCCAAACACAGTACAGTACATATGGGAGAAAGGTCGCTGGGCTCTAAATGTAGTGAATTGGCTCAGCAAATAGTCCCTTTCCCACTCCTAAGTAGCAGTGAGTCCCAAAGGATGTTGAATTTTCCCTATGTGACTTTTAGAAATGGAGTAGAATTTTGGATGGGCGTGGGGAGAGTAGTGCATAGGTTTAAATAAATAGATACAGATATATTCTCTTTGTGCCAATATACAATCATCCACAGCATTGTGCTGATCACTAAAGTGCTTTGGGGAATGGTATTTCCTTTGATGCAAAGCGCTAAATGAAAATGAGAAAAGCAAATGGGATCCCAGTCCCAATTTTGCATGGTTCTCACTTTGTGCATAAACACAGATTCCAGCCCCCTATCCCCCCATGAAAGCTTGCCTGCATTTGCTTCCTGTGAACTCTTACAGCAGCATCCGCCATCTGTAGCCCTCATTTTGCATGCAACATTTCCTGATTCTAATAGTAATAATAATAATAATAATAATTAATTAATTAATAAACTTCCCAGGCATTTCCATGTTTCCATTTTTCTCAACTCTCCCATAAGGCCCTGGAAGGCAGATTTTTGCTCACTGTATCCCCAGCATCAAGTTCAGCGTCCTCCCTTTTGGGGGGGGTCTCAAAATAATTTAATAGTGTGGAAATAATCACATAGGTCAGATATACAGCCCATCCCAGCAAGGACAAGTATCCTGCAGTAGGAAACGGCCGTTCAACCCAAGAAACACTTGCAAATGTCTTCTTGGGGTCATGGCTCACAGTGACTATAACAGTAAAGAAGCTCCTAGTTTCAGAGGTAAATGCCCTTGTGCTGGGCACTTGGCCACCTTCGATGTGAACTGAAGGCACAGATACAGGAAATGGAGAGAATCTGGGTATAGCCTAGCTTTATGTTATGGAAAGAAAAGATTTGGTACGCTGAAGTCAGCTGTTACACGCACAGGAAAATTACAGGAATTTTGAGAGCCTGTTGTTAAATCATTGGTAATGTGAAATTGGCTGTGGTGAGAGTATTCACACCATGGAAATAGGCAGACGCCACAAATCAGGCTCCTCCCACCCCACCTCATTGTGGAGAGCTGGTTTACCAGAACACTACTGCCAGCATCTGACCATCTGCGGGCAGGCAAGAGTAATTTTTCTGAGCAAAAGCTTCAAGCCAACTGTGATCTTAACTGGCCTTCATTGCACAAAGCACCAGCCTCTGCCAACAGCAACCTTTGGTCCCAGGAACGAAGGTTGGACATTATCTGTAGCTGAGAATGTTTGGTCACTTCTAGGTCTTGTCAGTTACATCTGCTAAGCAGACAACACTTACACCATAGCTTTTCTTACAAAGGACTACAACATGTGTCCATATATATTATGTGGTTTTTGAACTTGTACAATTCTTTGATTATGGACTCTCAGAGCACTGCATAAATTAAATCAACCATTGCTCCCAAGAGTGGTCCCCCAGTGTGAACGAGGAATAACTATAGATGGCATGAGTATCCATGCCTGACACTTTCTTCGTGGATTTTTGCTGCCTTTTATTTGTACTTCTCTATTTATAACGTTTCCCCGGTTGACTTTATCTAGTCCCATGGCGTTGATACTCTCATATACAGATAGCACCCGAATCCAGCAATAATGTCTCCACTGACTGCAGACTCATATCCAAATTCTTCCTTGACATCTCCACCAGGATATTTAAAGGGTGGCTCAAACCTCTTGAAAGGTTAAATTGGCTCGTGTCACTCCTTCTTCCAAAGGCTTCTCATCTCATGCCAAATCCCAATCTGCAACATGGTCCGATCGACATCCCCAACCCATCACTTCCCCGTCCTCTCACCGTTCTCCCCACTGCCCTGCTGGTTTCTGTGCTGTCTCTCCAATGTGGCAGACAGGCTCCAACTTAGGAGACCTTGCCATTCCCTCTTCCTGGAAAATTCTTTCACCAGGTGTCCTCATGGTTTCCTCCCTTACCTCCTCCAAGTCTTTACCAAAGGCTTGCTAAGGAGGTCTTCCTCGAGTACTGTATTTTGAATTACAACCTCCCTTCACACTCCCCACCCCTTCCCTTATCCCCACCGCCTATCACCTCTTAACAAACTACATCTTACTGACTTTCCCGTTTACTGGGTTTTCTTCCCCATGAGAGTGTAAGCTGTCTGAGGGCAAGCATTTTAGTCCAGTTTGTTCACCGTTGTACCATTAAGACTTACAGTGCTGAGTACATAGTAGGGATTCGGCGAATACTTATTGAATGATAAATGACAACCTTGGTGTCTGTCCTCAGACCTCCTCCTCTCCCAGTCTTTGGCTCTGCCTGTGGGAGCACCATGTCGCTCAGGAACTCAGAATAAAACCGTGAGCTACCCTCACCTTCTACATCTAGCCCATTGGCAAGTGCTGACCGCTCTACCACTGAAATAGATCTTGAATCTGGGGCACGTGGGTGGCTCAGGCAGCGAAGCATCCAACTCGGTTTTGGCTCAGGCCGTGATCTCATGGTTTATGGGTTGGAGCCCCAAGTCAGGCTCCTCACTGACAGTGCAGAGCCTGCCTGGGATTCTCTCTCTCCCCGCACCCCCCTCTCTCTGCCCCTCCCCTGCTCACTCTCTCTCTCAAAATAAATAAACTTAAAAAAAAAAAAAAAGGAAAAAATATATCTTGAATCTGATCACATGCTTCTCCTTCCCCACCACCACCATTCCCATCGCAACTGGACGACTGTAATCATCTCCCCCCTGGGCTTCTTGCCTCCGGGCTCAGCCCTCTCCCGATCCCTCATGGCCACCCCTTCACGTGCACACACTGCCAGGGCGAGCTTTTTAAAATGTCGAAAAGAACACGACTCCTCGGGTGCAAACCTCTCACCGCCTTGAAAATTAAATCCACGCTGCCCGACTTGGCCGGACTCTTCCGGACTCATCTCTGACACGCCCCCCTTGTTCCCTCTCCTTCAACTTTCCTGCAGTGAGTGCCCACTCTGTGACAGCGCTGTTCGAGGTGTCTGGGACACAACATGAGACAAAATGGGAGAGTATCTATGCTCTCGTGGAGCTCCCGTTCCAATAAATGGCAAACCGGAAACACGACAATAATTCATAATATAGGACATGAGAAGGTGAGGAGTGCCATGGAAAACAGAGAGAAATTAGAGGGAACTGGAAGCGCTGAGTTAGGGCAGCGAGAGCAGTGTTGAATAGGTCGGCGCTGGGGCAGGCAAGGCAAGGGCAAAAATGAGGGGGGCGAGCCACCCCGGTCATCGCTGGCCGTTCCGAGAACAAGCTGGGCTGGGCTCCTACTGGGTCACCGCAACTAAGCTCGAACTCCGTTTCTTCGAATTCCTGCACGGGCACAGCTCCCGACCAGCATGGGCCACGGTGGTGCACGAGGCGTGGGAGGCAGAAATGGAGCCCCAGCAACATTCTTTTCTGCGGGGAAGGTCAATGCCAGGCTCCAGGTCAATGCGGCTCGCTCACACGGAGGCCCTTCCGCGGGCCTGTTTGGCTGGACAGCAGCCGAGCCCCGGCACCTCCGGGGCCCAAAGGATCTCTTCTTTCAGGAACTCCAGCTCCCACCCAGGTGTGCACTTAGCCCCGTGACAAAGGGCATCGAGATCGGAGGCTCGAAGGCGCCTGCGAGACCCATCAGGTGGCAGCCCATCCTGGCGGCGACCAGCCTGTCCTTCCTTCCCTCGCTCCACGGCCTCTTGCATTATCCCCCCGCTGCCTGTTCTGCTGGCTTCCGATGGAGCACGGAGAGCGCACTGCACAAGCCACAGCCCCAGGTCCACCGCGAGGTAACCACCCCCCACGGCCCGTGAGGCCAAATCCCGAAACGGCTAACTAAATGCAGTCTTATAGGATTTATTATAAGGATAATATATTTTTACTACCTTATTGTACACATAATGGCTGGCCCCTTATCATTTAATCTGGGCTCATATGTCACCATCCTATACACATCGTAGCTGAGCACCTAAAACAGAACTTTCTCTGGGGCGCCTGGGTGGCTCAGTCAGATAGGTGTCCGACTCTTGGTTTCGGCTCAGGTCCTGATCTCGCAGTTTGTGGGTTTGAGCCCGCATCAGGCTCTGGGCTGGCGGTGGGGAGCCTGCTTGGAACTCTCTCTCTCTCTCCCTCTCTGCCCCCGCCCCTGCTTGTGGTCTCTCTCTCTCTCTCTCAAAATAAATAAAGAAACTTAAAAAAAAGAAGAAGAAATGTCTGCAGTCATTCCACATCCCCACACCTATTTTTTTTTCTTTTTTGGTGGAGATTACTCCCTGAAGTTATTTATTTATTTATCTGTTTATTTATTTACTTTAATTTTTTCTTATGTTTTATTTTATCTTTGAGAGAGAGAGAGAGAGAGAGACAGAGTGTGAGCGGGGAGGGAGCAGAGAGAGAGAGGGAGACTCAGAACCCGAAGCAGCTCCAGGCTCCAAGCTGTCAGCCCAGAGCCCGACGTGGGGCCTGAACCCATGAACCGCGAGATCATGACCTGAGCTGAAGTCAGACGCTTAACCGACCAAGCCACCCAGGTGCCTCTGAAATTATTTATTTATTTTTAATTTGGTTACTTGTTTACTACCAAGGCCTATCCTATTCATTGCTCTGTCTTCAGTGCCCAAAACACAGACCGCTCACGGTAGGAATTCAAAAAAATAAAGACTGAATAAATGTATCTGATGTCTTGTTTTTGGCATCTGCCAACAGATTTCTGAATACCAAAGCAAGCTAAATGGCTTCAACTACGTGTGCAAATCTCACATGGACTTGATGAAAAACCTCCAGCATTTATACATAAAGTTTATAAATGAAAACATAAAGCATTTCATTGATTCTATTAGTCAAAATTACTTTTGCCAACAAATGTTAAAAGCACAACCAAACCAAAAACAAACCTTTTTTTTTTTTTGTATCATACTATTCATTCCACACAAAAAAACAACAACAACAAAACCTTGTTTTTTGTAGAGCTAAATATTAAAATAGCTACAAGACAACGTCTTCGGTTAATAACTTACACCCAAACCTAAGGGGCGAGAGCAAATGTTCAAGCTTGACATTAACTCTCTCGCAAGAAATCGAGCTAAAGGTTTTTCCTCGAGGGAAAATCCAGAGTTAGAAGGTTTTAAACATTAAGCTGAAACAAGAAAATGCCTTAAAGCAAATGACTGTGTTTTATACTTTAACAATGTCCAGCCAAAGACGCTACTGAGTTGAAACTTCTCCAGCTAATGCTGCCATGGAATAGCGCTCCTCATTTTTGCCAATAGCCCATTTTACTGGTCATTGGTTACTCCTTCAGGACATTAGGCTGACGTTTGTTCATCTTACTTTTGTTTCCTTTACAGTCTCGACTCTTAGCAGCCCACCTCGCTGCAGATCTTTGGCACCAAAAGCCCCATTTAAAAGAACAGTGTCTTCTTACCGGGGCCGATCCCGGCATGATTTTTTTTTTCCCTCCTCAACATAGTTGCATGTTAATTCCTGCGTCGAACTAATATGTATTGATCGTCTATTGCGTTCCAGAGGCTGTTTGGGTTTCAAGGTCATTGTCTGGGAGGAGTTCCTTCCTTTTCTGGCCCGGAAATATTACACTGCTGACCTGAAGCAGCAAGTCTGGCCCTTCCTGGTTTCCCCGGACATTCTCCCCGAGGCCATTCGGGGTGGAACGCTTCCTGCTGCCATTCCTCCAATTCTCTACCGCCGATTTCTATCTGCCCCTGGTTAAGTGCTCTTCCTTCCCATTTTTGTTCCTGCCCTTTTAAAGTCTGAGGGCATCAGAGGACTTCCTGTGCGGCCTCTGGTGTTACTAGCTCCACTCCCCTTTCTGCTGCAGGAGGGTCATTTGCAATTGCAGGTGCAGAGTGACATTTCTGAGAGCATCCCAACCCCCTTGAGACATCATGCATTTGAAAATCTCTGACCGTGACATCTGGCCTGTCTCTCCTCTGATCTTTGGGAAATCTGCTTCCCTCAAGTCTCGATTGTATGTTTTACTGCAAAACTTTCCTCATCCTTGGCCATCATGCACTCAAAAATGGATTCTGGGTCCAGGAAGCCATGGATTTGAATCCTGGGTCTCCCACTTATGGGCAATGTCGCCTCAGCAAGTCAGTGAGTCTGCTTGTACCGAAGTGTCCTGACCTGTACAAAAGAGGGCTACTCACAGGGCGCCGGGGTGGCTCAGTCGGTTGAGCATTCAGCTTTGGCTCAGGTCAGGATCTCATGGTTCCTGGGTTCGAGCCCTACCTCGGGCTCTGTGCTGACAGCTCAGAGCCTGGAGACTGCTTTGACTTCTGTGGCTCCCTCTATCTCTCTGCCCACCCCTACCCCCCCGTTTGCTCTCTCTCTCAAAAATAAACATTAAAATTTTTTTTTTAAAAAGAGGGTTACTCTGAAGACTATATTTTCCAAAGATGGCCACATCAATAAATATATATGCGTGCCCCGTCCCATATTGTTTTCTGACAACACAATATGGACACCTCCGTATCTGGGCAGGCAGAAACGTGGATTACCGAAAAGCAACAAATAACCTTTTTGTGTGAGTATGTCCCAAATACTGCACAGGACATATGTATGCTAATAGAGCTATTTGTTGTTTCTCTGAAATTTTAAGTGAATGTCCTATATTTTATATGGGAAGTGCACTTTGGAGCCCAGAGCCAGCACGTAAGAAGTGTGGCTCCCCTCAAACTACTGGGTATTCCAGTTCCTCAGTGTTTGAGTGTTCCCAACCCAGGCACCAGACATATGTCCAAAGAAGCCTCAGGAATATTCCTTCCTCGGCTATCGTCTGCCTTAGACGAACCCAATCAATCCTCGGAACCATAAGGGATGATAATGATAGATAATTATTACTGGTTTTAAGCCATTAAACTTGGGGGCAGTTTGTTAGGCAATAGATCACTAATACAATTAACTACTTCATAGAATTGTGGCACTGTTTTAAGAACATAACATGGTAATGCCCCTAGCATAGCCCCTGGAACAAATAGAATTCTCTTCCTCTGCCCCCAGCCAATACATAAAATCATCTGTACACACGCGTGATGCCCCACGGTCTTTTTTCTCCCAAGGTTACTTTTATTTCCACTGAACTAATTTCTCTTTCTGGCCAGAATTGGATCCTGGGGGTGTCAGTTGTTTCCCCAAAACACTTTCCCAAATTTCTGGGAGATTAAACTGATAGCAAAGCAAGAAATGTCAGACACTGTGTTCTAGCTCTGAGACCCCCTCGCTGAAGTCCCCACGCTTCTCTTTCTCACGGCCCTCTGTCAATTCTGTGATCAGCTTTGACAATCTCTTTTTATCTATCCGTAATATGGCCCCACAAAAGCCACTTCTGTTCTTGTCTCTTTTTGTCCTTACACAAAGACTACTCACACCTCCATCGATTTCCATGAAGATGTTCACAGATTATTATTCGTAGGTTTGCTTGTCTTCACGTGTCTTCTCCTATTGTGTGCAGAGCCAATACGTCACGAGTGTTAGTTTCTGACGATTCAGTCTCTCCAGTGTCCTACCCCATCCCGCTTCAGTCAGGTCAATGATACATTCGTGTCTATTCCTCTCTTGCTGTATGTTTAGACAAGCAGAGGCATAGGATCTTATGGTAGGCTAAATAATGGCTCCCTATTCACCCCAAGATATGCATGTTTTAATCCTTGGCACCTTTGAATATGTTATCAAAGGGACTTTGCAGGTATGACTAAGTTAAGGACCTTGAGATGGAGAGATTATGTAGAATTATCCAGATGAACCCAAAGTAATCACAAGGGTCCTGATAAACGAGAGGCAGCAGGGACAGAGAGAGATAGAGATGTGTTGACGAAAGCAGAGGTCAGCGTGATGTGTGGCCATGAGCCAAGGAATGCAGTGGCCTCTAGAAGCTGGCCAAGTCAGGGAAACGGATTCTCCCTTAGAGCCTCCAGCAGGAAAGCAGCTCTATGGACACCTTGCTATTAAGCCCTTTGAGGCTGATTGTGGACTTCTGATCCTCAGAACCCAAGTAAATCTGTGTTATTTTAAGTCACTGAGTTTGTGGGAATTTGTTGCAGCAATGGAAAACCAGCACAGACCTCCATGAGTCTTATGAAGTTACTTACCCTTTGGGGGAGGGGAACTTTCTAGCCTTGTTCAACCAGAAAGATTATTTACATGCTATAAGTGTACTTGTTTGTAATTATGACCTCACCTCCTTTCCTAAAGAGTTTGAGATGACACAATAGACTCTCTATTTTTATTTGACCCAAATGCGCTCCAGTTTGAGAGAGAGAGAAAGGTACAACAACTCACGTGTGAGGATGGAGTACGTTTAGAAAGATGAAAAGAAACAACTCAATCCCTCTGTGTATCTGCACTCCCAGGTTTCTTACATTCGGGATTCAATCTGCCTCTGGTTTACAGTGAGAAGGAGACAAGACATTGATCTGTGATTCACACTGCTAGCTTTCGCCAAACCCACACCCTCTCCTCCTGGGCACTAGCTGGACAGCACTTCCCAACCATCTTGCAGTCGGATGGCGCTTGGGACTGAGGTCTAGTCAATGGAATATGAGTGGATGATGGGTGCCACATCCAAGCTTGTCCAACCCCCAAACCTCCCAGGCATGTTTTTCTATGTTCTTTACCCTTCCATTGGCTTGAGACAGATAATCACAACCTTGAAAGCAACACGTTGGATATATCACAAAACGAAAGGGACCTGGGTCCCTGAATCACTGCTTGGAGGAGAATTACCAACCCATCGGGGACATCTGTTTTGGACTCTAAGTGAATGAGAAATTAACTTGTATTGTTTCGAGCAATTACTCATCTTGGGATTATTTCTGATTGCAGCCAACATTACCTGAAGGTAACACCCAGTGCAAATCCCAAGTATTTGGGGTAAGTACAGCCTGTTTTGCAGACAGGTATACCATGGGATCAAAGCCACCTGTAAGAAGCTGATCAAGGCTTATGTTTCACTGCGAACACAGCAGGTTTTATAAACATGCCTTGAAGAATGGTTCTTTGTAGGTTTTCCTGGCTTGGCCCAATGAAAGCCACTGCTGATGCAACAAACCCTTCTCCTAATGCATTACATAACTTGTATTAACAAAAACAGCATGGTTTTAATATTTTCACTGTGGTCTAAGTCTGAATGAGGAAATCACTTAATACCCTTGACTTTCTCAAAACACATATCTCTGGACACAGCCGTCCGAACATTCTTTGAGCGTCCAAGAGCAGTGCCACCCCACAAGTATACGCTTGTCTCTGAACCTAAGATTAGGGTGACCAACCACCCCAGCTTGCCTGAACCTGAGGGGATTCATAAGATGTGAGACTTTCAGTTTTAAAAACCAGGACAGAGCCAAGAAAACTGGAAAAAGCTGGTCACCCTTCAAGATACTATTCTGCTGGAAGCACGTCTACATAGATGGCTGAAAATCCTGAAGGGAACAAAGAAAAGGGAATTTCTCCCGCCTTCTACCAGGAAGGGCATACTCTCAATTTAGGACATGATAGGCGTCCTTAAGGCACTACTCACCAGGAAAATCCCAGAGACTCTGATTCATCCAGTGGTTGTGCCCATGCCTCACAAAGGCCAAGGGCCAATGATGAAGTCAGATGGTTGGGAATGTGTCCTCAGCCTGTCTTGTGTTCTCTCTTGCACAGCAGGGCAGACAGCGAGAACGCTTCTGAAGCAGAATGATGGTGCTACATAGGAAGGTGGGCGTGGATGCAGCAGAAGGAACTCTAACAGGGGACAACAGCTGGGGTGGAGAGTGTAGGGGGAGAGTACGGCACCAGGTGGTACAACCATCTGCTCTTCTGCCCTGGAATTTCTTTGTCACCCTGCTAACTCACGAACACTTGCCATTGGATTAGCTCACATAGTGGTTCCTAGGATGCTGGGCTGTTAATTCATCTGCGTGGTCCTCATTCCACAGTGCTGTCTACTCCACCCCAGGGACATGGAGTGTCATCCCTCTGACACTAACTTACAGAAGTAGAAGCAGTTCAGTGTCACCCCAGTGAAAATCAGGTCAGGCAGCGTGAGGGAATGCAACTCTCAGCCTTCCCTCTGCCATTGTCTCCATGTTGGCCAGGTCTCATACTCTCTCTACTCTTAACTACCACAGACGTTTCTGTATATTGCCTCACTGTTTAAGTTTAAATAATTGTGTTTGAAAAGGAAATTTCGTATCACCAACATAAGGAGAAAGCCAGTATCCTTTGAGAAAACCATAATTATCATTAAAAAAATCAAATACAATGAAAGCAAGGAGGTGTTATTGGATTCCTACTGGATGTGATATCAGATGGAAAGCTCCAACTGTGAGGCCTGCTCTCTCTTGATTAGAAAGGGACATTAACAGGAGTTAGAGAAACCCTATAGATGTACTCAACACCACCCTGAGGCTTTCGCCTTAGTTACTGAAAGAGAATGGGGGCAGAATACAATGTTCCCACTCTGGGATTCACTGGTATTTAACCCTGTGTTCTGCATCACCAAAACCTACCTCATACACAATCATGGGCTAATTGAATTGCACTTTAAACCATTGTCTGTAAAGTCCTCAACACAGCCTGAGATTCCAATTCCTTCCCTCCCTAGTAGGTGGATTTTCCCACTGAACAAGATCGTAATCCCAAACCTTTTCCTCTCTGCTCTGTCCACACCCCAGCTCTCAGTGGCCTCTTACATATTCTAGAAACTAACAGCAATTAGCTAGCAATCTCACTCTCTGTCCTTTCCTTCAACCTCGCTAATGAACACTTACACTCCTATCTCTAATCTTAAGAGGAACCCCCTTTTTTCATCCACCTCCAGCCACTTTCCCATTTTTCTGCTCTTTCTCACATCCAAACTTCTCAAAGGAATTGTCCACATACCCACTGGATCCACGTCCCTTTCACTCCTTAACCTACCATAATCCAATTCGACTCTTTTCTCCCTGTCCTTCTACTAAAATTTCCCTGGTCAAGGCATCCAGCTTCTCCATCTCTTCCTCCCTCTCAAGGTGTTGTTCTTTCCTGGCTCCTGTGACTCCCATGTTCTTGGCTTCCTTCTATTCTATCTCTGCCTCTTCAGAATCTCCGTTGCAAGACCCTTTTCCTCTTTCCCACCTCTCAACATCTGCCAGGGCTTGGCCCTCGAGCCCCTTTCTTAGCTCCCTCCACACTCTATCACAAGAAGATCTTAGTATTCCCACAGCTGTATCATCCATAATCTGTAAATGCCTGGAAAATGTCTCTCCAATCTGAGTCACCACTGAGCTCTGCACAGATGCTCATTGAATATCTCCACTTGGATGTCTTACAAGCATTTTAGATTTCATATTCCAAAATGATCTTGTGATTTTTCCTCTTCCCTAGTCTTTCTCATTTCAGTGAAGGGTACCACCATCACCAATGGTCTGAACCAGGATCCTGGGAGTAATGCTTGGTTCTGTCCCTCTCTTTCCCT
Organism: Herpailurus yagouaroundi; assembly: GCF_014898765.1. Taxonomy (NCBI): domain Eukaryota; kingdom Metazoa; phylum Chordata; class Mammalia; order Carnivora; family Felidae; genus Herpailurus; species Herpailurus yagouaroundi. The sequence continues at coordinate 51,342,532 of NW_024412404.1, forward strand.
CTCTCCTCTTTCTCAATCCCACTTCTATGGCTATACTTTCAGGATATATCCCCAACCCATCCTCTTCTCTCCATCTGCACTGCCACCTCCCCAATCCAAGCCACCACCATTCACTCTTCTGGATTGTTGAATGGCCCTATCTTTCCCATACTCCGGAGGTTTCTTCATTAAACATATCATATCACATTTTTTCGAAGCCAATCTGTGGCTTCCTGCTGAATACAGAATGAAACCCAAACTTACTACCAAACCTCCAGAGCTCTACAAAATCTACCTCTGCCAACTTCTCAAATCCCATCAAATGTCTCTCTCTATCTCTCTCCTACTACCTTGAAATCGCCACTGGCTTTCAATAAATGAATGGCTTTGAATGAATTAATAAAATGAATGAATGCATGCATGCATGCATGAATGAAATCCCAACACTTACAAGCAAGTAAACCTTGATATAAGGTTTTCAGGTAAAAAAAAAAAAGTGTTTTGAAGAATTAAAGGCTTTTACAGGGAAAAATACATATGAGAATAAGAGAGTAGTCTTAGAACCAATGAAAACTTTGTTTAAAATTTTCCCAAAGGTACCTGGGTGACACACATACCCAATCCTGAAAATTGCTACTGAACTCCTGGTTTGAAAAAAGTGTGTACATTGCCCTACATAAGGAGAGAATCACAGCTATTTCAAATTAATTAGTCCTCTCTCTCTTTCTCTCTCTCTCTCACACGTACACGCACGCGCGCACGCATGCAACCTGAAAACACTGTCGATATTCCTAGGAAGGAAAAATAAGAGGGCCTTGTGCCCATAAAAATAAAGCTCTTTTTCATAATAATTGGAAGATAATCATGTGCCACATCTTTTGGGTGTAGACATGGTGATTGGGTGGTCTAAGATCTTATTTCAGGCCACCACAAATCACTCTGACTTCTTTTTTTAAGTTTATTTATTTTTGAGAGGGAGAGAGAGCACGAGCAGGGAAGGGGCAAAGGGAGAGGGTGAGAAAGCATCCTAAGCAGGCTCAGCATTGTCAGCACACAGCCCAACGCGGGCTCCATCCCACGAACCGTGAGATCGTGACCTGAGCTGAAATCAAGAGTCGGACACTTAACTGACTGAGCCACCCAGGTGTCCCCACTCTGACTTTTTATAAGCAACCCAACATCCTAGTGTCTCTACCTAACTGTCTCCCCTCCCCTCAGCATTGTCAGAACTACAAGCCAGATCATTTCCAAGGTGTCACATTATGTTATTTGGGCAAGAAGTGTCACATACATAAATCCAATCGATATAGAAAACTCTGGTACTGAGCAATGGGAGACTTGCATGTGCGAGGAGTGTCTGAATCCACAGCCTTAACAGGGTAAACTATAGTTACAATGAGGGTTCTAAGAATTATCTGCTTGAGTTACATATAAATCCATGCTGGGTCAAATTTTTAAGAAAACTTAATGCCATAATTACAAGCTACTCTTACTCCAAAGGTTGAACACAGTTACCATATGACCTAGCAATTCCATTCCTATATATACCCAGAAGAACTGAAAACATATCTCCACACTAAGATTTATATAAAAACGTCCACAGCAGCATTATTCATAACAGCCAAAAAGTGGAAATAACCCACCTGTCCATTAACTGGTGAATGGATAAATAAAATGTGATCTATCCATACAATGGAATATTATTCAATCATACAAAGGAATGAAATACTTCTACGTGCTACAACATGGACGAAACTTGGAAACAATAAATCAAGTACAAGAAGACAGTCAGAAAGGAACACATATTATTGTATTATTTCTACTTGGATGAAATGTCCAGAATAGGTGAATCTATAGAAATAGAGAGTAGACTGGTGGTTGCCTAAGGCTACAAGTGATGTGGGGGGAAGGGAGGGATTAGACGGTGATGGCTAAGGGATATACGGTTTCTTTATTTTGATGTAAATATTTTATAACTGACCATGGTGATAACTGCACAACTCTGTAAATATACTAAAAGCCACTGAATTGTACATTTTAAGTGGATGAACTGTATGATATATGAATTACAACTCAGTAAAGTTGCTAAAAGCAATAATAATATGCTGCTTTCCCTAAATTACTCCCTTTTCCCATTTTTTTAAAGAAGGATTTAGCACGTTAACTTAAAATCAATAGATCACTACTATTTTGTTAAATGCCATCATAAATATTTAGATTTTTTTTAATGACACGAAAACCACTTAATAAAAGTTGACGAAACAGCTCATGGTTATAACCTGGTGGATTATATTCCTAAAAGTTTTATACATGTGTTTATTTGTAATTACTTTCTTTGCACAGCCCCTAGAATGGACATTTAATTTTAGCAAGGAGTTCACCACTTCAAGGCTAGATATTTTGTGTGCCTTTGGGGGTTTCCCTGGCTGTTTTCAGAAGACACAGCACCACTTGTTAGAGGAATTTCACAGCCTCTCCCGACTGGGTATCCATTTATTTTAAAATTTTAAATATTTAGATTGAGTCCCCACTGATAAATAAAATGCCACTTTGACTAAAAATTATGTTCTTACAATGGAGGTGTTCAATCACCATAGTAAACAATCTTGATCTTGTACTTGCTTCTTGTCACCCACTCAGCTATAGCTAAGCTTTCTGGTATGGTCTGAACTTGACCTTGAGACAATGACATCCCAAGCATGTTGTTAGTTTAGTGTCATGCCAGAGCTGTGACCAACAATAGCCATAATTGTGTCCAAACAGTCTCAATATTCAACAATGTCAAACAAGACTCTCAAGGGTGCATTGTGCTTGTAGAACTGAATTTGATGACATTGGCTGCTCTTTCTAACAAGTGTTCTAGATTAGTCTTTATTTTAAGGTTTTGCTCTTTTAAGTTGCTCTGTAAGACGATTTTACAGTTCAATCTTGTAGAGTCTCTGTTTTCAAAGTAGATAATCATTTTAATGGCCCAGTTGCTTCCATGTTGGCTAAGGAAAGTGATTTTTTCCAAAGTCTTCAAAGAATACGGTGCTTTCGCCTGGACACGGTGGCTTTTTAGAAAGAATGCCCAAGAACATACTACCATTATTATCAAACACGAAACAAAACAAAACAATATTCTTCAGTTACTGCGAACAAGTGTCTTACTTCATGGTGATAGATTTTAATAACTTTGAGTTAAATTATTGCTGCACAATCCCACATTGATTCGTGTAGTACCAAAGATACAAAAATTATACTATATATTCTAAATATTCCAAAAGAGAAGATGCTTAGGCCAATGACAGGGTTTATATTTATGAAACACAAATGTAACAATTCCCGCAGACTCTGAAGCACTGTTCTCATCAAGAAGATGGTAACGGGCAGTACAAAACACCACTTGTATTGAATTGCTGACCTAATTTTCCTTTTATAATAGTGCCTGTGATGCTAACACCAGGAAGTATGTCACTAGCTTTTATTTTGTTTGTGGTTTAAGGATTCCATACAATAGCAAGCTGGGAACATATTTTATGGGGGAAGAAGAGGAATCTCTTCCTTTCCGCAAAACTCGAACCAAGATGAATTCAAAGTTCCCCCAAATAACTGTCCTGAAGATTATAAACAAGCACTGGAATATTCCAAGCATGAATCACTCATCTTTTTGAGTGAGCAATCAGGAACTCTAAAGCCTTAGAAAATAGGGGCTGCTGGGGGCTCATGAGTGGAAGGGTCTATGCAACTTGGGATCAGTGCAGGGGACAGGTAATGAAACCTCCATTTAGAGAAAAGGTGTCAATACAACGGTGAGTGATTAAAGTCAGACACAAAATCTAGCGAAATGGGCAGAGGGCTGCGTTGCCAACTCCAGCTGTTGACCAACAAAATAAATGATGCACCAAGCTGATGTTTCCAGGAGGAGTGGACTGGAACCTGGCACTCAGCAAATGCTCTTAATATACGTGACAACCGCAGACCCGGGCCAACAGTCCAGGACTTCTAGGCCTTTGAAACCATCCTGACAGTACTATGCTCGACTCCTTCTGTGCACCAAAAGTAACCCATCCCCACTTTCTTTTTAAGAAAACTAGTAACATTCAATTTTCCTGAACATAAAAAGAACTTACATTGTGCCTTACAGGGGGAAAAAAGGAAAAGTATAAAGAAAAAAAGTCAAATTACCTGTTCTGAAATTACCTGTTTCTGTTCTGAAATAATCATATAGCATGAAAAAGAATAATAATAAAATTAACATTTTAGTATTTTTCCTTAAAATCGTTTTCTATACAGATATGGTCTTAAAAAATCAGAACCATGATGAATATCCAGTTTCATATCCTGCTTTTTCACTTAACATTATATTGTGAGCATTTCCTCATATCCTTTAATATCCTTAGGAACGTGATTTTTTAATGGCTGTGTAATATTCTATTGTATGGATATACCATGGCGAACTTAACTGTACCCCTACCTTAGACACTCAGATTGTTTTTAGTTTTCCATTATTATAATAGTTCTGTGATGAACATTCTTCAAGCTTATTTTTAACAACCCAGGGGGGAAACTTTGTGTTCAGCGTGGGAAAAATTACTACCATCATAAGTAAAGACCATAGAATTAGGAAGAAGTGTCAGAAGAGCGCGTCCATCGAAGATTTAGACCTGAGTGCTTTCAGCGGGAGCAGCTCCACGGAAGAAGCTCAAAACCATCCTTCATTTGGTCACCATTTTAGGACTTGACTCCACTGGGTCTGGAACAATTCTGGTTATAACACAGGTCAGGCAACAGTGCCCTCTTATCGCATTGCTACGTCTCACCTACATCCAGCAGCACAGACCTTCGTGACACAGAAGCATCAAGTGGCATTTGCCAGATGCTCAGTGACCATAGTAAAATGATGAAGGGAAGAAAGGAATCTGCTCTCCACTGCCTTTTGTTTATCTGTTTGTTTTCATGGTGGCAGAACATACATAACATACAGTTTGCCATTTTAACCATTTCTAAGTATATAATCCAGTAGCATTAAATGCATTCACTCTGTTGTGCAACCATCGCCACCAGCCATCTCCAGAACTTTTTCATCTTGCAAATTGAAACTCTGTACCCATTAAACAACTCCCCTCTTCAGTCTCCCCCCAGCCCTTGGCAACCACCACCCTCCTTCTGTCTCTGTGAATGTGACTACTCTAGGTACCTCCTGTAAGTGAAATCATACATTTGTTCTTCCGCGTCTGGCATGTTTTCAGCAGGCATGTTTTCAAGGTTCATCCATGGTGTAGCATGTATTGGAATTTCATTCTTTTTAAAGGCTGAATAATAGTCCGGTGTGTGTGTGTGTGTGTGTGTGTGTGTGTGTGTGTGTCACTTTTGTTTATCCACACAAAACATATTGATGAATATTAGGTTATTTCTACCTTTTGACTATTGTGAATAATGTTGCAATAATTCACATACTTCAACATTCTGGCGCAAGTATCTGTTGGAGGTTTCGCTTTCAATTCTTATGGGTATCCACCTAGGAGTGGAATTGCTGGGTCATAAGGTAAGTTTAACTTTTTGAGGAACCACCGCAGCATTGTGCCATTTTAGATCCCTACCAGCAACTTGGGAAGGTTCCCATTCTGCTTGTCTTCAACAACACTTGTTATATTCCTTCTTCTTCTTCTTTGGTTTTTGTTTTTTTTTAAATAATAGCCATCCTAATGGGTATGAAGTGGTATTTCATTGTGGTTTTGATTTTTATTCTCCTAATGACTAATGACATTGAGGATTCTTTCATATTCTCATTGGCCATTTGTATATCTTCTCTGAGGAAATGTCTATTAAAGTCCTTTGCTCCAGGTGCCTGGGTGGCTCAGTTGGTTAAGCGTCTGACTCGATTACAGCTCAGGTCATGAACTCACAGTTCCTGAGATAGAGCACAGAGCCTTCTTGGGATTCTCTGTCTCTCTCTCTCAAAATAAATAAGTATTTAAAAAATAAAAAAAGTCCTTTGCCCATTTTTGAAATGCATTGCTAAAGATGTTGCTTTTGGGGGCACCTGGGTGGTTCAGTCAGTTAGGCGTCCAACTTCGGCTCAGGTCATGATCTCACGGTTTGTGAGTTCGAGCCCCACGTCAGGCTCTGTGCTGACAGCTCAGAGCCTAGAGCCTGCTTTGGATTCTGTGTCTCCTCTCTCTGCCCCTCCCCTGCTCATGCTTGCTCTCTCTCGCTCTCTCTCTCTCTCCCAAAAATAAATAAACATTAAAAAAATCTTTAAAGACGTCTGCTTTTGATGGGACAGACAGACACTCAGCATCAGAGTGCTCTTTACCCAGAGTATTTGGTGGCAGGAACAGATATTGATGATTCTCAAAAAGCAGGGAAGTTATTATAGAAGGAGGTTATTATAAGGCAAAGGGGGCCCCTCCTGGGATCCTAGTACAGGAAGTTCAGTGGGCCCCCAGGGAACTGGAGAGGCGTCAGGCTGCTACCCTGTCCGTGTCCCTCTCTCTGGGGCAGTGTAGTCCTGTCTCTGCCTCTGCTTGCACGTCTGTCTTCCCTGTGTGAGGCACTTAACCCCCAAGCTAAGCAGCTCGCTTCCCAGGACACATGCCCAACCGTCATCTTCACATGACCTTAGGGCTCCAGGGGCCCCCAGTAAACTCCAGCTTCTCTGTCCCCATCCAGCATTTGTTCTCTGAGGTCAGGAGCCCCTGTGACCCAATCAGCTGTGGCCATAGGGCCGATGACATGCGACAAACATTGCCAGATCAGCCCCTGCCTTGGGTGAGGCCTGTGGATGGAGAGTAACTTCAGAGAAGGGCATATGGAAAGGCAGCCATGATGGTTATGCTTAGCACCCAGAGGAAAGTTTCAAAGCTTTTCAACAATCTAGTATTACATTATTATGTCCATCTCTCAAACACTCAAGAGTATTCTACACTTGATATTTTTTACCTTTAGCTTGACGTCTTTGTCTTTCAGGGTAGTGCAGCTGTAATGTTCAAAACGCACCATTCAAGGTTGATATGATGGTGGTGCGTCCAATGCTGAGAATAGTTCATAAGCTTGTGGTTGCACTTCAGTTTCAAAGTTTGAACACTGACCTAAGCAAGGCAAACTTGCTTGTTCCAGAATGTTTCTATATGGATGTGCTGTTTACTAGTCTCCCTAGCGTTAAATGTAAGCTATAGCCTCTCCCCCGTCTTTTCATTTGGTTCAAAAAGAAAAATGGCAACCATTGCTTTTAGAGTGATCCGCATGGACGGAAGCTGAACAGCACAGCATGGAAGGGCAATCCCTAGAGTCAGCCTAGGGGGGACCCAAATACCCTTGGGAAGCATGAGATTTTAATTATTATTTACAAGCTACTTCTGACCTGTAGCGCAGCCAGTAAGAGATGATGGCTTGTAATTAGGACAAGAACCTATTACCGACGAATTTCTCGGTTTGAAATGGAAGCCAAGGGTTAAGTCGTGAATGCTCTCACTGTTCGCCCCAGCCCCTCCAACTTTGGCTGTTCACATTAGTGTCTGAGGAAGGAGAGGACACTCCTGTCTTTCTTTGTCAGGAGATGACAGATCCATTCAAAACTCCCTTCCCAACAGATGGTGCCTTAGGAGGGAAACTTAGTTAAGGATAAAATGGGGGAGGCAGATAATCAGGTGATGGGAGAACTTCAAGACAACACCCATTGGCAGGTACCCTGGGAAGAGCTGTTTCCCCCAAGATGGAGGGAATGAGGTGGGACAGCACATTGTCCTGTGGATTACCACGCCTTCTTAAAAACATTAACAGACTTTATCTTTTAGAGCAGTTTAGGTTTACAAGAAAATTGAGTAGAGAGTACAGCACTACCCCTCCCCTCATACACAGTGTCTCCTATTAGTAACATCCTGCATCAGTGTGACACGTGTATCACAAGTGATGAACCAATATTAATACGATATTTTAAAAAATGTTTACTTATTTACTTTTGAGAGAGAGGGGGAGAGCACGAGCAGGGGAGGGGCAGAGGGAGGGGGAGAGAGAGAATCCCAAGCAGGCTCTGCACTGTCAGCATGGAGCCCAATGCGGGGCTCGATCTCAGGAACCGTGAGATCATGACCTGAGCTGATATCAAGAGTTGGACGCTCAACCAACTGAGTCACCCAGGTGCCCCAACACGATATTGTTAACAGATGTCCAGAGTTCACATGAGGGTTCGTTTTTGTGTGTGTTGCCCATTGTATAGATACTAACAAATGCAAAATGTCCTGTATCCACTGTTATCGCACAGAATCGTTTCCCTGCCTTCCAAATCCCCTGTGCTCCACCTGTTCACCTCACCCCTACTTGAACCGCTGGAGACCAATGACCTTTTCTCTGTCTCTATAGTTTTGCCACCACGCCTTTTCTTTTTTTTTTTTTTTTTAATTTTTTTTTTCAACGTTTTTATTTATTTTTGGGACAGAGAGAGACAGAGCATGAACGGGGGAGGGGCAGAGAGAGAGGGAGACACAGAATCGGAAACAGGCTCCAGGCTCCGAGCCATCAGCCCAGAGCCCGATGCGGGGCTCGAACTCACAGACCGCGAGATCGTGACCTGGCTGAAGTCGGACGCCCAACCGACTGCGCCACCCAGGCGCCCCGACCACCACGCCTTTTCAAATGGCAACTTCTGAAATGGCAGAAGTGGGTCAGGGTGGGATTAGAAGAGCAACGGCCGCAGGTTACTGAGCCCGTTCTTACTTCATGCCAGGTCCTCTCTCGGGCACTCAGCAGACACTGGCACACCTAGTTCTCGAGAACACAGAAGCTGTTATCATCTCATCTTAAAGATGAGAAATTAGGGGCACCTGGGTGGGTGGCTCAGTCGGTTAAGCGGCCGACTTCGGCTCAGGTCATGATCTCACGGTCCGTGAGTTCGAGCCCCGCGTCGGGCTCTGTGCTGACAGCTCAGAGCCTGGTGCCTGTTTCGGATTCTGTGTCTCCCTCTCTCCGACCCTCCCCCATTCATGCTCTGTCTCTCTCTGTCTCAAAAGTAAATAAACGTTAAAAAAAAAATTAAAAAAAAAAAAAGATGAGAAATTAAGGCTCAGAGAACTGGGTAAGCATTCAGATGAACCGGCCAAGACGGGGGTGGGGCCTGGACCCAGAACCCAGACTACAGAAACTGTACTTAACCCCTGCCCTGCTCAGCTCAATTTCTGACTCCTCTATAATGAGCATCATGACCATTTTTCTCTTGCACCAAATGAAATGATATGGAGGTGTTATAATTTGCTATTATTATTATTATTATTTACTATTATTATAGATTTGTTCCACCGCTTAACTGCTAAAAGTTTATTTAGAGGACCACCTGGGTGGCTGAGTCGGTTAAGCATCTGACTCTTGATTTTGGCTTGGGTCATGATCTCATGGTTTGTGAGTTCGAGCCCCACATCAGTGCAGAGCCTGCGTGGGATTCCCTCTCTCTCCTCTCTCTCTGTCCCCACCCTGCATAATCTCTTCCTCAAAATAAATAAACAAACTTAAAAATGTTTTAAATAAAAGTTTATTTAGAATGTGACATGTACATGTACACGGGGGAAATAGCCATACTTCTTTTTGTCTTAATATGAAGTTACTTAGAAAAATAGCCAAATGGGACTATATCAAACTCAATAAGCTTTGTGTGTCAAAAGATACAGACGAGAAAGTGAAAAAGCAGCCCGCAGAATGGGAGAAAAGACTTACATATCATGTACCTCATAAGGGGATAGCATCCAGAATATCTAAATAATTCCTGTATCTCAGCAATGAAATAACCAAATAACCTGATGTAAAAATGAGCAAAGGACTTGAATAAGCTTGTGTCCGAAGATGATCTACAAATGGTCAACAAGCATATGAAAAGCATATGAAAAGATGCCCAACACCACGAAATCATCAGAAGAATGTAAATCAAGACCACGAGTTATCACCTCACACCCATGAGGATGGCCACTCTGAAAAAAAAAGAAAAAAACAGAAAATGACAGGCATCTGTGATTTTGTGGAGAAGTTGGAACACTTGTGCCCTATTGATGGGGTTGTAAAATCAGAGTAGCCACTATGGAAAACTGCAGAGGTTCCTTAAAAAAAAAATCAAGGGGCGCCTGGGTGGCGCAGTCGGTTAAGCGTCCAACTTCAGCCAGGTCACGATCTCGCGGTCCGTGAGTTCGAGCCCCGCGTCAGGCTCTGGGCTGATGGCTCAGAGCCTGGAGCCTGTTTCCGATTCTGTGTCTCCCTCTCTCTCTGCCCCTCCCCTGTTCATGCTCTGTCTCTCTCTGTCCCAAAAATAAATAAACGTTGAAAAAAAAATTTTTTTTTAAAAATCAAAAATAGAGCTACCCTACGATCCAGCAACCTTACTTCCAGGTATAGACCCAAAAGAATTGAAAGCAGGGTCTCAAAGGGAGATCTGCACACCCATCTTCACAGCATTATCCACAACAGCCAAGAAGTAGAAGCAACACAAAGATATACTGACAGGAAGGGATCCGCAAAATAGGGTATATACACACACGATGGAATATTACTCGGCCTGGAAAAAGGAAGGAAAATCTGACACCTGCTACCACATGGGTGAACCCTGCCTAGTGAAAGAAGCCGGACACAAAAGGACAAATACTGTATGATTCCACTGGTACAAGGTACCCAGAGTCGTCAAATTCACAGGGACAGAAAGCAGGATGGCGGGTGTTTGGAGCCAGAGGGAGAGCGGAACGGGGAGTCAGCGTTTAACAGGCACAGAGTTTCAGTTTTACAAGACGAAAAAGTTCTGGAGCTGGATGGTGGTGACAGTCACACAACGATGGGAATGTACTTCATGCCATTGACCTGTACACTGAAATAAGGCTAAAATGTCAAATTGTATAATGTCAAATGTGACATATATTTTACCATAATTTTTTAAAATTAAAAAAAAAGTTCTTGGGGCGCCTGGGTGGCACAGTCAGTTAAGCGTCCAACTTCAGCCAGGTCACGATCTCGCGGTCCAGGAGTTCGAGCCCCGCGTCGGGCTCTGGGCTGATGGCTCAGAGCCTGGACCCTGTTTCCGATTCTGTGTCTCCCTCTCTCTCTGCCCCTCCCCTGTTCATGCTCTGTCTCTCTCTGTCCCAAAAATAAATAAACGTTGAAAAAAAAAATTAAAAAAAAAAAAGTTCTCTAAATTTTTTTTTCTTTTGAAGGAACTGGCCTGTTCAGAAAGCTTAACCACCACCAGAAATGTGTCCAAGAGAAGAGTAAAGCTTCCAAAGCTTCTAGAGCTCTATGGCTTTCTCAGAAGTCACACATAGAAGCCCAGACTCACGGCAGGTCTTCGCTGGCACTGAATTCCAAGTTGTGTTGGGTCTTTCATCGGAGAGAAGGAACAAGCAACTGCAAGAAAAGGGAAGACGACCAAAGGCCTGCTCCCCTGACCAGCTGGTGGCTCCAAAGAGTCTTGACATTCAAGGACTGCAAAGATCAGCTCCCTTAATGCCCACAACAGCCCCGATATCTGTGGGCAGACCGAGGCACGGGTGCTTTGAAGCCAACTTGCCCAAAGTCACACATAAACGAGGAAGCAGAGCCAGGATCCAAACCCTTACAGTCTGACCCTAGAGGCCACATTCTTAACCACTGTGTTATTCTGCCTCAGAGGAGGTAAGGGACCAACCAAGCCGAAGGCACGAAAGCCAACAAGGCAACGAAAATGAGGACATGTCCACCTGTGCCAGGGGTGAATCTTAGCTCATCCAGCCATGGTGCCCATCTAGGAGGCAGTGGTGATCTCTGAACCCATTTTAGACACAACAAAGCTGAGGTCCCAAGACCATTAAGTCAGCTCCCCTTAGGTCTCACAGCCAGTGGGCCCCATTTCTACTCGCCAATCCTGGCTTTTCCCGGTTGCTTGTCTTAGTTTGAAAATTATCGGAACATAAAGGGATCGCTGCATTACGCTGTTTCTCAGAGGCACCACTGGCCCAGACTGCTAGAGCTGTTGCCTTAACTTGTAACTTTAAAATCCCGACCGGGGCGCCTGGGTGGCTCAGTCGGTTAAGCGGCCGACTTCGGCTCGGGTCATGATCTCGCGGTCTGTGAGTTCGAGCCCCGCGTCGGGCTCTGTGCTGCCAGCTCAGAGCCTGGAGCCTGTTTCAGATTCTGTGTCTCCCTCTCTCTGACCCTCCCCTGTTCATGCTCTGTCTCTCTCTGTCTCAAAAATAAATAAACGTTAAAAAAAAAAAAAAACTTTTAAATCCCGACCTTTCCCAGTTGCAGAGGGCTAGGAGGTGCTGTGACCACTTCACCTCTTTCCCAAAGACCAAGAGGCCGGTGAGCAACCGTGGCTGGAAGGGCTGTGCAGCCAAACACGGGGAGGGACAGAAATGACCGAGGTCACAGGCATGGGCGGTGCCAGCCTGAGCCCTGTGTTTTTGAAATACAAGATTCCGTCTCGGGTGGAGGAAATGACGAAGCTGGAGGAAAATGTTGAAAATGGGAATCCACCAACGTGGAAGGCTTTACTCAAGGTTTTTTAGGCTAAACGCTGTAGGAAACAGCGGCAGATGGGGGCACCATATTGCAGGGCGCGATGTGGAACTTGGTCCAATGCGAGGAAAACTCACAGGCTCCCAAATCACGTAAAACGCAACTGGGGAAAATGTGAAATAATTTGTTGTGGTGGAGAGCAGTTAAACTTGTCACACACTAATGAGTTCAGGATACCCAAGGAACAGACCTCTAGCCAAATCCGGCAGCAGCCAGAGGCGAGAAGCAACAGGGGTTCTCCCAGGAGCAGAATTCAGGACTAACAAGGGCTCAGGGACTTTGCCCAAAGTGGGTATCTTAGACGAGCCGGGGAGAGGGTCGCTCCGGTCAGCCACAACGGCGGGAGGAGCAAGAGGGATGATCTGATGCCTGGACAGAATCAGCCATCAAGGCTGGTCGGGCTCCTGCATTCATGGCATTCCTCTCTGCCTGCCCCCCCCCAGGCCCCCCCCCTTCCGGGGCCACCGCCCCCCCCCCCCCCTCGTCACCTCCCGCCTGCTCCCAGCTGTAGCTTCCACCTGCCACGTGACCTCCCTGCTCAGAAACCTCCAGGAGCTCTCCCCTTCCTACAGATAAACCTCCACCCCCACAGCTTCTCCCCGACGGATCCCCCAGACCGACTTGCCATAGCTCCCAGCTCGTCTTGTGTCCAGGTCGCACTGTACGTGCCGTGAACCTCCCAGGACAGGGAGGATGCCTGAACATAATAGATTCTCGGTGAATGTTTGCTGCATCGGTACCATGCTTTTAGAGTCAGCAGGGTCGGGGTGGAATTCCAACTCCACCACTTAACGGCTTTGTGATCTCGGGTAGGCTCACCTCCCTGAGCCCCAATTTCAATTTTGGAAAATGGGGGCAAGGAGGTCTTCGTGGGCTCATTCCGAGAATTAAATGAGACAAAGTAGGTCAAATGCTTAGTCAGTAATAACTTCTCAATAAATGCTTTAAAAAAAAAAAACAAACAATTCCTGCCCTGCTTATCTGAAAGCCACCTGTGTCACAGCGCCCGTCACCCTCGAGACTTAAGGACGGAGACCCTAATAAAGAGACCAAATAAAGGATTCGTGTGGCACTGACTGAAAGGAGATGGTTTGTTCCAGTACCCAGCTGTAGTTATTTCGTAAGAAAGACAGCGGAAAGAAAACAGGCTAGAGAAGGAAATTTTTAAAGGATTGGACGAAGAGGAAAGAAAAACAAGCCAAAGATAATTATTGATTCAGAAAGAGATGGAAACACAGCCTAAGTGTTTGGTCTTCCAGGGAGATCATAAAATCTGCTCAGTTCCCGTGCATTTCAGCTCCTCTAACAACAGAAGTATTATCAAATCCAAGGGCAGTAAATTTCAAATAACTGAGGGCACATTTGCTTGAGGTTGGGCTTGTTCTATTCGCTGGGAAGGAAGGAAAAATTCCTCTCGTCACCTCTTTGGCCACCCACCTCTGCCAAGTCACAGGGGCCTGGCTTCTTCATCACATAGGACTTACCGGGATGGTAAGTCCAAGCCCTGGAAGAAACTAGACGAACAAGGGTCCGAGTGGCATCTGCGTTCCTAAGAAGGTCCTCCCACCCACGCTCTAACACCCCCCCCATACCATTCTCCCAAGACCTAGTCCTCCAGGGTGGTAAGTAAGCATCATCCTCTCCCTCTTTATCCTTCAGTGTTAACAGTTTGTGAAACTCTTTTTAAAATTGCAAGATGCAACCCACAAGTGTTGGCAAAACTCATTCAGTGGGTTGCAGTCGACTCTTCTTTAATGAGATAGAAAATAACACAGCACACTACACGTGGTAATGTTAAGTACCATTTTACGAAACTTTCGTTTTGGTTATTTATAGAGAGTAAGATGAATTTCTCACTGCGGGTCTCAGTCAAAAATATTCAAAAAGCTGACTTGGAGGCCCGTGCAAGACTGGTTAAAACCTTCATGTTTGATTCCTGTTCATATCTACTACTGCACCTACCATAACACAAGGGAAGGTCCATGAAATACTTGTGCATGCATGGATGATGAAGTCGGGGACGGCGGGGGGGCGGGGTAGCTAGAGACAGGAAGTGCTTGCAGAGTAAGAAAGCAGATGCAGTAAGCGGCCAAAAAAACAAAACAAAACAAAAAAAAGTGAGAGTGTCTTTGGGCAAATTTCTCTTGCTTTTGGAGAAAGTTGACTCATCCCAAACCTCTAGGACCTGGCCCATGGGGTTCAACTGAGGTTTTAACTGGGCGGAATATCCGACTAATAACTTCCCGCTTTCTAACGTGTTTTATATCGTGTGCACCCAATAGAAGTCTATTTCAGAACTGGTGCAGCAATATGATGACCCAAAATCGGGAGTGGATCCAATTGCCAGTTCACCACGAGTGTCATGTGTTACTTAAAATTTCCAGTGACAGAGTAATTATAGCAAAAACTGGAAAACCTCTAAATGTTCATCAGCTGATGACAAGATTCACAAAGTGGTCTAGCCATACGATGGAACACTCCTCAGAAATAAAACGGAGCGCATTACCCATACGTGAAACAACATGAGTGAACCTTAAAACCGTGGTGCAGAGTGAAAGAAGCCAGACGCAAGAGACAACATGCTGTATGATTCCACTTATGTGAAATTTCTAGACCAAAGAGCAGATGAGAGGTTGTCTGGGCCTGCGGGTGGGAGAAGAGATTGACCGCAGAGGGAACTGCGGTGGCTTCGGGGATATTGGGAGTGTTCTATAACTGGATTATCCTGATGGCTGCACGGTTGTATGAATTTACTAAAACTCGTTGAAACGTGCATTACGGTGGGTGGGCTTTTGTGCCAAATGATACCTTGATGGAGCTGTTAGGAAAATCACGGGTGCTTTGAATGCCTCCACAGCTGGACGGTACAGGAGAAAGTTCTCCTTATACTTCTCAACTGTGGCTTCATTATATTGGAAAATGGTCTGAACGTCTCTTAAAGCCAGACTGTTACATAACCTGGCCACTGCCCCCTTTTCCGTGACTATGGACAGAACATCAGTGTCTATCTCTCTGCCTGCTGGTCTGCTTCGTGGTCCTGAAAGACCACACGCTACCAACTGGCATGCAGGGCCTTGCTGACCATTGCCCCGCTCACTCAGCAGCCCGGACGCCAGGGAGGAAAGATTTCCCTTGAAGCCCTTTCTATACTGTTGCCTACTGCTCTTCAGCAGACAGGAGGCAGGGTCATTTCCACGCTGCCCAAATCAGCAGCAATTGTAAAAAAGAGAACAGCGGACCGGTATAATAAGTTTGTGGGCTTTCGCTCCCCCAAATAACTCATTGGGTGTTGGAAGTGCAGAGCAGTTATGATATGTTCAACCTGGTAACCTAAAATCATACACCTATTCAAAGCTAATGATCAAGGTAGACAGAATTTTGAGAAGAACAATTGCCATTTATCTTCATACTCGTTCGCATAATGAAGGAATGTGCCTTAGACATCTACACATTGTCCTGCTCCTCTTCCAAATAGTACCCTGAAACTGCGCTCAGTGCGTAACAAGTCCTGGATAAATACTTGTTGGTTTGAATGGTTCCTCGCCCCGTTGACAATGGCCAGATCAGAATTGATGAGACAATTTCCATAAGGCTGGAAAGGAACACCATGTACCCCCGTGGTCCCGGTAATTTGACTGATGCTGATGGGTTTTTATAATGATTCCTTTCAAACCTCCAACCTCCAGAGCCTCTCAAATCCAAACCAGAAAACAAAGTTTTTAAAGCAGAACAATATTTTAGCTCTCATCAGCTCATGCCAAAACTGCAAACCAAATCCAAGTAGGTGAAAGTTATTATAACTCAGAATTCTATGAAAGTCAATTGCGGTTCTGCTAATGTTTAAAACAGACAAGTGTGACATTCAAATTTTTGTTTGTTAAAAAAAACAACAACAATGGCACCAGAGTTTCCACGCAGTTTGAAATTCTGATTCAAAAAAGCCCAAGTATACATGGCTAAGTCTTTGGCAAAATGCACAGGAGACAAACTGAAATGAACAATAAGGCACAACTGGGGATGACATTTGTGCTATTTTTTTTTTTTTAACTTTTCCGAGTATTTCTTCTAAAAACCCATTCCTGGCTTCCCCGTACACACATATTAGATAAAGGGAGAGTAACAAAGATGGCCCCCGTCCAGCCCACTCAGCGGCCTAACATGAAAGTGATTCCTGGGCTTCTTCTACCAAGATCGTCAGTGAGGAAACATGCAACAAAGGGCCCTCCCTCGCTAGCAGTGAAGACAGCCTGTTAGGGAGAACTTTCTCCATGAAAGGCTTTAAGCCACAGAAGCATTGTCTCTGGAGATGAGGAATGTGGGCCAGAAAGAGGCAAGAGTCACCTACTCGCTACAGTTATTCCCCCCGAATTGAGGAAAGTCAGGCTCAAAGTCCCTTATTCTCAAAATAAATGATGCAGAGAGCGAGCTGGCGATGGCATGTCTCACCACACACCTGTGGTTTGTTTCTATTGTCTTTCTTCGGCATTTACTAAAAGTTGGCTATGTGCCCAACGCACGTGTAACTCACGGAATTCTGAATGTATCTCCCTTTTGGCTGTGTCCAACTCTCAGTGCTTTGAAAGGTCCTTGAGGAGTAGAATTGAGCCTTTCTATCTTTGTTGCCTTGGCCTCCAGCCCAGGGTCTGGCAGAAAGTATGCATTCCATTAATGTTAGTTGAATGGATGGATGGGTGGGCCGGTAGATAGGTGGGTGGAGAGATAGGTGGGTGGGCGGATGGGTGATAGATGGATAGATGGATGGATGAAGAGAATAGACCAATCAGTCAATAAGTTTCCCCACTTTTGAGATCCTACATTTCAAGGTGTCCTGGTATACAACTCTTACATAAACACATGGCATTATCATTAAGTTCCAGACATCCATCTGTTTTGATGATACACACGGTAGGAACACGCAGGGGAAAAAAAAAAAAAAGCCCCTTGCTTCACTGATGCCACATGTAGAAAGATCTTTGCCAAGTGTACTATTTATCACCTGAAAACTACTCTTCCTGATATCTTATTCCATTTATAGATTCTGGCTCTGGAGTGTAAGATTCTATTTTTTGAATTAAAATGTGATAAGAGACATTTCAGTTCCCAGAGTCTCTTCTCCGTCTGTAGGTCAGAAGTTATTGGCTGGAGTCCCAGCATCTCCCTTGAGCTATTGCTTCTGCTGACCAAACCTCCTTAGCCTTTAAACCAAATGATATCATAATCATCATGGTGCATTGTTCTAACAGTTGACGTTCATCTACGTATGCACAGGTATCTTTGAATTTCCCCCTGCTTATCAAAATCGCAAACAGGTGAGCAGTTTTAATCTGTATTGTGAGTGCTTCGAAGAGGGGTTCTGATGATGATACTAATGAAAACTGCACTGGCATTTGTTGAACTGACTACTGGTAACTACATGGTTGTTGCATATTAGATAATGTGATATATAATCAATGACAGAACAATGCCTCCTAGAGACACTGTACTTCTCTAACAGAAAAAAAAAAAAAAAAAAAAAAAACTATGACCATAAATTCTATTCATTAAGCACCCACCAAACTCCAGGTGGTCTCACACCAAACGCAGGGTTCTTACACACATTAGCTTCTTTATTTCCCATTGGAGTCGTAGGAAGTAAGGAATGTTATTTCCGTTCGACTGATGAAATGACTGAATCTCAGAGAAACGAAGAGCATTGCTCAAGGATCTAGGTGTGAGTGGCGAGGGAGGACTTAAACCTGGGTCGAGCCTGCGTGTTTTCTGTTCTCCCACTTGGGTTAGGCAGTTCTAAGAAAACCGTATTTCTCTTGCTCATTTCTTTTGCTTATGACACAGGATATTGTGGTATTGCTCATGTACTAAAAACCATGCTCAGAGTTCTTGTGGTTTTGAGTTGAAAAAAAAAAAAAAACAAACAAGATCAGATGTGAAGATTGACTTCGACTTTAGTACAGTGTAACCTCAAAAGAAAAAAAAAAAAAACCTTAATCTTTCAAGTTCCAATTTCCACAACATGCATAGTCACACAGCTTCTGAAATGACTAGGGAGAATGAGTCTGGTTGATTACCTCCAGAGCAGTAAGTCATGTCCCCAGTTACAAGACTGGAGGGATGGTGAGATAGGACGTCACAGCCCTTGACAATCTTTGCTTATATTTGAGTGCCTTCAATGTGAATTCGGGGCACATTTACAGCACCTCTGTTTGGTTTTTCTTTCATGTAGTTTTTAACACAGTGGCAAATTGGAAGTGACTGCCAGCCGGCTGAAACCTACAGCTAATCGGAAAGGTCAAACAGCCTCCTTTGTTCAACATACGCCATCCCTCCCCATTCCTTCGCAGCCTGTGCAGTGTGACCCAGCGAGGAACATGTCTGCTCTTGTCCCCCGTGTGTTGCGTTGACGCCGAGGTGCTGAGATGCCCCCGGGCTCATCGAAGGCCGGCCTGTCTCATGTTTCATCATTGGCCCAATAGGCACAGAGCTTGTGGTTTACCGTCTATCTCTGCGAGCACTCAAGGCCAAGGCAGACTGCCCAAGACTGAGAACAAAAGAACACCCAGTTGCCCAACACTTTAAGACACTCTAGCCAGCCTCCTCCTCCCCAGGTAGTGCGCATGTGTCTCCCCACCCAACACATGCAAACTCTTCCTCCCCCTTCTCCCTTCACATCTGTACCCCCTCAGCCCCACCTTTTCCATAGTCATTCAGAAATTTTAAACCTAAACTATAGCAAGCGATTTCTTCCTTGATGAATCGCCCCTTCTTCACTCCACCCTATAACCTGGCTCTGAGGTAATTTCCTAATTCTTTTGGACAAGACAGTTTACTCTTGATGAGGATTAAAGGTTATTTTTAAACCTGAACCACACACGAGGAAATGATGCAATAATTTCTTTGAGCTGGCTGAGTCGTTCCTCTTTTTCTTTTTGGTCCGTGAATCAAGATGATTCTGAACTTGAAGTTGTTTCTGGCCTTTGTGAGTAATTTCATAATCGCAGAATAAAGTCCACCACTCCCAATTTAAAGGGCTTGCGAGCAGCGATGGTTTCCTAAATGACTGGCATTTTTGTCAGATGTAGACCCCGGGGTTAAAACTCAGAGTGATTTTATTTTATTTTTTAATTGTTTTTAATGTTTATTTATTTGTTTATGAGAGATAGGTAGAGAGCGAGCAGGGGAGAGGCAGAGAGAGAGAGAGAGAGAGGGAGGGAGACAGGATCCCAAGCAGGTTCCGTGCCATCAGCACAGAGCCCCATGAGGGACTTGAACCCACGAACCGTGAGATCACGACCTGAGCCGAAATCAAGAGTTAGATGCTTAACCAACTGAGCCACCCAGGCTCCCAAAACTCAGAGTGCTTTTAGGCCAGCATACACAGGCGCCCTCCCGGTCCCTTTCACAAAGCCTGCTCCAATTTGAAAGAAAGGTGGTTAACTCTGCCACCTAGGGCTATTCTGATAGGCATCGAGTTGTCTGCCGTCCCTCCAATCTCTTGTCTAGACCTTCTAGATAGAAGGTAGACATTTCTCAATCTATCACTATTTTTAAACTGTTTGTGCATTCAAGGCCGTATGTTTATATCAGGGTTTCTCAACCTCAGGACTGTTGAAATGTGGGGTCAGGTCATTCTTTGTTGTGGAGCTGCTTATGCACATGATAGGACTCTTAGCATCCCTGGGCTCCCTCTACCTGCTAGATGCTGGCGGCACCCTCTCCAAAGTCACAACCACCGAAAATATCTCCAGACATTGCCAAGTGTCCTCCAGGGAAGCAAAATTGGTTGAGAAACACTGGCCTTTCTGTTGGTTTCAATTACAAGTTCCTTTTGGACCGGAACTCACCGAACTTGTACAGACTTCACAACAGGAAGGTGTGGAGAGAAAGCTGTTGAATGATGATCACAGTCACCAAAAATGTATCGAGGATTTTTGGCTCCCGTTTAAAGAGGACTGACAATTTCAACAGATGATCAAGTAAACAGTAGATAATTTGTCTTATTCAGCCTTCTGTTCTAATCAATAGGATTAAAATGGCAACACTTGGCTCTCTTTTTATGAACCACCAGGAGGAATTAAAAATCTTTAAGAAAGAGCTCATCTCCTCGTAATTAAACTGCTCCCACAAAACAAGGTAGGAGGCAGGTAGAGTGAAACCACGCACAGCAGTGTGAGCGAGCGAATGGCAAGCCTCAGAAAAATGAGTCTGCGCCTGGATAAACATTCCTTTGCAATTACTGTTCTGCGAGGCAGGGACTGAGGGCGGCACCCCATCCCCTCGTGAGAGCTGGCCCTCATAGACTACATCCAGTATCTTTCATGGCTGGAAAGCAAAAGATAGATATGAACTCCTATGTCATTATAACTGCTGTGTTTTTCATCCATTCAAGTGGCATTAAACTGCCGGGTTTGGAAAAGACAAGTTTCTAAACGGTCTCTTTCTAGCCCTCTCTCGGGGCAAAAGAACAAAACCTTTTATCAGTTAATCTGATGGATGACATGGGGTTATTTTTATTCTATTCACAAGAGACAAGGCATGTAGGTCCCCCCTGTTCTTACATGCATTGGTTAATAATTCCATTAAACAAATATTTATGGAAATCATGGGCAAAGCAGTTTGATAGCCACCAGTTACGACAGTGGAAATGAAGATCTGCCCTCTGAGTTTACATTCTGTTTCTCTAACAATTGGCTGTATATTTTTATTATATTCCCGTACATACTTGGCATTATATACTTTAAGGGCCGATCCAGCGGATTCAAACGTCTGAGTGCCCATAGATGATGGGTCATCCAAAAGGAGTTTATGGACACATGGCTTTTGACATAAGGGTGGGTCTTCAAAACAATATTAATGGTGAGAGGGTTTTTTTTTTCCTGATTATAAAATTAATACATGTTGCTGTTTTTAAAATAAAATCCAGAAAACAAAGAAAAGTTCAAGGGGAAGATGGTCTCCCATAAGCAGTGGAAGGTCATAGCAAAGGCATAGGACCCAGCATGCTGGGGACAGCAAAACCTGTGTGGGATCCTAAGGAGCCACCCAGGATCATGGGGTGGGGGCCTGAATGCCAGACCTAATTAAGAAGACAATAGGGAGCCACTGATGGTTGTATGTTCTGGGCATCCTCGTGACAGAGTCAAGGTGCCCGTGAGGTCCTAGTGGTTCTGCTCAATTGTCACATGTGGAGCCAGAGGATATAAGGTATGCATTAACCTGTCCAAGGTCATGTAGCCAGTAGACGGGAGGACGGGCAGTCCCAAACCCCATGTCCCTCACACAAAGTAGGAATTGAGTGCAACAAGACAAGGGCTGTGATTTAAAGCATCATGTGTCTAGCTGGGGCAGATACACCTTTGACCCAGGGGAATGTATCAAAAGATTCCGTAGGCACAGAAAAAGGATCTTACTTACTTTGTAGATAAAAGACCAGCTGACAGCCCAGAGACATCTACGCAGAGCAGGTACCCTTGGGTGGAGGGCACCTTCCCTGACTGTCGGGTACCCAGAATGATATACCACTGCCAAGTTACCACCTGAATGAAGTCAGGGGCTTTGGAGCTTTGAGCGGCTTCCCTTTGGCGCTTTTCACGGGGAGTTCATGCCACTGACCCATAGCAATCGTTCTGGACTATCGATCTGGTTAAGAGCCAGCCTGCTCACCAGGTATGATGGCTGGAGCCCCCAATACATTCCCGAGACACTCCGGGATGCATTCCCAGCTTTACCATGCCCCTGGTAGATCCAGAAGTCATGCCAAGACAGGACAACATTTCAAAGGGAGATTCATGAATGTGAACAGGGGTTAACAATGTCAGATGCTACAGAAAAGGGCATAGTGCACAAGGCAACTGGTTTTGACTCTTCCGGAAATCTTTGAGGAAGCACTTCTGAATGGTAGTGGGGGGAAAAGCTGGGTTGTTTGGGGTTACAGAGGGGAAGAATCATGACTAGATAAATACATTGGGTATGATCTGCTCCTTCTAGAAGTATGTCGGTGAATAGGAGAAGAAAAATGAGCCATGGTAGTGGATCAAGAGGATTTATTCAGGACCAGGTGGGAGTCGAACTCTTTTCCTTCAACAGCGTCCAACGAACGCTTTCTCTGTGCCTCACAGATGCCAGGCGATATCCAAGGTCTGGAGAGACAGCCACGAATACTGACAAAATTCCTGTCCCCGTGGGGCTTATATTTGGGGAAAGGGGGAGGAGGGCAGGGCACAAACACCAAAAAGTGAAAATAAACACACAGATATAAATAAGGTAATTCCATAAAAGGATGTGGAATGTCAGCGATATATTAATGAAAAAAAAAAAAAAAGAGATTGGGATGATAAGACCAAGACTGGCTGAGTTTGGGGAACGGGGTGGCCAGACAAGGACCCCCTAAGGAGGTAACACTTGAGTGGAAGCTTCAGGAGTGAGAAAGAACCGCCGTGGAATTTCTGACAGAGGGACAGCAAGTTCAGGGTCCCTGTGGCAGGCACCAGCTCAAGGGACAAAGGGGCCAGTGTGGTAAAGCACAGAGAGCCAGGGAGATAGAAGGAAAGGGGAGGCAGCCAACAGATTACCACACGCCTGCGACCACAGAAGCAAGTTTGGGTTGAGTTCTAATTGCGATGTGAAACCACTGGGGGTGTTGAAGCAGGAAAAGCTAAGTGATCTTTTTTTCTAATTATTATTTTAAGATCATATGTATCTTTTTAAAAGCCACTCTTGGCTACAGAGCAGAGAGTAAACTCTAGGGCCAGGAGTGGAAGTTGCCGGCGTCTGTTGCGGGGGGGTCTAGTGGGAGACCAATGGTGGCTTGGACCAAAGTAGCAGCAGGGAAAAGGTGAGCGTGTTGCAAACACAGAGCCCACAGCACTTGCTGATGGACTGCATCTGGGGAGGGGTGGAAAGGGGCAAACTCAGGGAGAGCCCTTGGGTCTCCACCTAAGTACCTACGTGAATGGCAGTGCTATTTCCTGAGCTGGGAAGACTAGAGGAGGAATCTGGAGGGAGTAGAGACTAACAGTCTCAGTGCTGGATAAGTCAAGTCAACTGTAAGACGTCTGAATCCCAGAAGAGATCTGAAGGAGAAAGTTGGGAGAAATCAGGCCAAGGGTACAGATTTTGGAGTCATCAGTCTATGAGTGTTAAAAAAAAAAAAAAGCAAGCAGTTGGATTAAACCTAGAATTACCACAGGATCCAGCCATCCCACTCCCAGGTATAGACCCCAGAGAATTGGAAGCAAAACTCGTACACAAATATTCACAGCGAGACTACTGAAAACAGCCAAATGGTGGAAACAACCCAAATGGCCACCAACAGCTGGATGGATAAATGAAATGTGGAATAACCACACGACGGAATACTATTCAGCCGCGGAAAGGAAGGAAGCCTTAATACGTGCTACACAGTGGATCGTGAACCTTGAAAACATTACGCTAGGCGAATGGTTCCATTTATACAAGAACATCCACGATAAGCAAATCCAGAGACAGAAGGCAGACGAGCAGTTGCCAGGGGTTAAGAAAGGAGCAAATGGGCAGTGGCCACTGAATGGGTACAGAGTTTTCTCTTGGGGTGATGGAGGATGTTTTGGGACCAGACAGAGGTGGCAGTTGCACCATAATGTGAATGTAGTAAATGCCACTAAACTGCACGCTTTAAAAGAGTGGAATTTATGTTCGTGGGTATTTTACCACGTCAAAACATACATACATACATACATACATAACAAACATAGGCAAGGGGATTGGACGAGGTGACCTCCGGATCAGGCAGAGACGGACAAGACAGCCCTGGACTGAGCCCCAAGCATGTGAGAATTTAAGAGGTCAGCCGGAAGAGGGATAGTCAGCAAAGAAGGTTCAAAGGCACAAACTGTGACACCGGGGGAAAACCAGAGACGCTGCTGTCCTAGAACCCAAAGGGAAATCGGTTGCAAGGAGAGTCAAGTGACCATCTGTGTCAAAGAGTGACTTCGTGTGCGGTTCGGGGGGGACACTGCCACATTCGCCTGCTCCGTGGCGGAAACATTTTGCACTCTGATCAGCACTGCGTCAGAGTGCTCCCGTCCGCCCTGCAATGGAGCACTGTTGCCAGACCAGCGTAACGTCCTCCCTAAGGCGGAAATAGATCCCAGGGTAGATTTCACCTGCAACTCCTCTGAGAGTGAGGCTGAACATCATTACAGACATTCAGGGGCCATCCGTCTCTCCTCCATCGAGGGCTATCTGAGCCCGGTCTTCTTCCATTTTCTGTTGAGCTGAGAATCTTCTCACTCTTGATTTCTAGGAGCTCTTGAAGTATCAGGGAGCTGGTCTTTTGTATCACCCCCTCTCTTGAAGCTCTTCTTTCTTCACTACCTCAAAAGTATTCTCTTCTAGGTGTTCTTTCGTCTCCAGGGTCTCATGTGAGCCTTTGGGATGCTTTCCCCTGGGTACGTGGGGTTCTCCCTGACTCGGCATTTCACATGTTAGCGCCCCCGACCCTTCGTCTCCAGCAACCTCACTTCACTACATGCCCTTCTCGGGCATCCCTCCCCTTCCATCACTGCCTCCGCCATGATTCTGATCACAACTGTGTGCTGAACTCTCCCTAAACGATGTGCAGCAGGATATTAACAAAGGACTTCTCGATGCTCAGGGCAGGCTGAGACCCCACAGCAGAAAACAAGGTGTGTTAGGTACCCAAGCATTCGAAAGAGAGGGGCTAGACCATCCACGCAGACCTTACAGAGGATGACCCAAAACACCACACAGGGGCCTGGCCTCATCATGAGGGTCTTTACCAGAGCCTTGAGCATGGCTCCTTAGTTCTTTGCAGAAGCATGGCTCTTTCCCACTGCCCTCAAACCAAGCAGAAGGCTTTAAGAGAATCTTCTGGAGAGCCTGGCTGGTGTCTTATGGAATTGAGGGGATGCAGGATTAGCTGACTTGTGTTGGAAAAGCTCTAAAGGTGACAGGCTGGCTTGCTGCCATGGCCCCAAGTGGGGAGAGGAGCCCTTTTGTCAATGCTGTTCCCGGTGGTGGCACTCCCCAGTTAATGGTCATTTTCTCCCTGTTGGTCACGGAAATTGGAACAAAATTTTGAAAGTGTTGGAAGGGCATAATTGTTGCTTCTGCACAGTGAAGGAAACAATCAACAAAACTAAAAGGCAGCCTATGGAATAGGAGAAGATATTTACAAATGACATATCTGATAAAGGGTCAGTATCCAAAATCTATAAAGAACAGGGGCACCTGGGTGGCTCCATTGGTTAAGCATCTGACTTCAGCTCAGGTCATGATCTCATGGGTCGTGAGTTCAAGCCCCATGTGAGGCTCTGGGCTGACAGCTTAGAGCCTGGAGCCTGTTTTGGATTCTGTGTCTCTCTCTCTCTGCCCCTCCCCTGCTTGTTCTCAATCTCTCTCTCTCTCTCTCTCTCTCAAAGATAACCATTAAAAATATTAAAAAAAAAAAAAGAACTTATCAAACTCAACACCCCAAAAACAAATAATCCAGTTTAAAAATGGGCAGAAGACATAATTCGACATTTTTCCAAAGAAGACATCCAGATGGCCAACAGACACATGAAAAGATGTTCAATATCACTCATCATCAGGGAAATACAAATCAAAGCCACAATGAGATACCACCTCACACCTGTCAGAATGACTAAAATTAACAACACAGGAAACAACAGATGTCGGCAAGGATGTGAAGAAAGGGGAACCCTCTTGCACTGTTGGTGGGAATTAAAACCGATGCAGCCCAGCCACTCTGGAAAACAAAAAGTTAAAAACAGAACTACTCTATGACCCAGCAATTGCACTACTAGGAATTTACCCAAAAGATGCAAAAATACAGATTAGAAGGAGCACATGCACCCCAGTGTTTCTAGCAGCATTTTCAATAATGGCCAGACTATGGAGAGAGCCCAAATGTCCATCAACTGTTGAATGGATAAAGAAGATGTGAGATATATATACACACACATACATACATACAATGGAATATTACTCAGCCATGAAAAAGAACGAAATCTTGCCATTTGTAACAACATGGATGGAACTAGAGCATATTATGCTAAGTGAAATAAGTCAGAGAAACACATATACCATATAATTTCACTCATATGTGGAATTTAAGAAAAAAATAGATAAACATATGGAAAGGGAAAAAAAGAGAGGGAAGCAAAACACAAGAGACTCTTCATGATATGGAAAAACTAACAAACTGAGGACTGATGGAGGGGAGGTGGGCGGAGGATGGGCTAAATGGGGGATGGGCATTACGGAGGGTCCTTGTCATGATGAGCACTGGGTGTTGTATGTAAATGATGAATTACTAAAGTCTATTCCCAAAACCAATATTACACTGTTAACTAACTAGAATTTAAACAAAAATTTGAAGAAAAACCCCACAAATTTAATACAATTTAATTTTTAAAAATAGAAGGGCATAATTATTGACTCTCCAGGAAGCTGAGAGGCAGACCTAACATGGTAACAGCAGAAGAGAGGAAATGCCAAACAGGCAGAATTTGGAAACTCATGGAGAACCGGCCCTGTGCATTCATGGAAAACGTCCTTATAAATAAAGTTTTTACAAAAGCTAAACACAGAAAAAATTCACACGATGTTGTTGCATAGTATTCACTTAAGATTTTCTTAAATCACTTGAATTTGGATCTTAGTTTCAGAAAATGAAGCTGCTTCAAGAAAAAAAATAAAAAATAATTTTTTCAGGAAAAAATAAAAATGAGGCATTATTTTAGAGGGGTCAAGAGCTCTGGCTGGGGCGTCACACAGACCTGGGTTGGAAGTCCTGCTCCCTCATTTATTAGTTGTGAAACTTGGAGCAAATCGCTCAACTTCTCTGAGCCTCAATTTCCTCCTGTACAAAGCAAACATGATACCCGACAAGGCTGTTACTAGAAGTAAATGGGATATTGCAAATGACACCCTTAGCACGGTGTCTGGTGTTCAGTCACTGGTTCTGACCAATCACGAGTGACACCCATCACTCGTCATCAGGGAGATGCAAATCAGAACCACACTGAGATATCACCTCACACCTGCTAGGATGGCTCTTATGAAAAAGACAAAGGATAACAAATGTTGGTGAGGGTGTAGAGGAAAGGGAATGCTCGTGCACCGTTGGTGGGAATGTAAATTGGCAAAGCCATAATGGAAAAAAGTATGGAGGTTCCTCACAAAACTGAAACCAGAACTACCATAAACATTCAGCAATCCCACTTGTGGGAAAATCAGGACCTCAAAGAGATATCTGCACTCTCGTGTTCATTGCAACTTTTCACAACAGCCAAGATGTAGAAACAACTCAAATGTCCTTTGACAGACGAAGAGATAAAGCAAATGAGGTGTACAGATACAACGGAACAGTATCTAGCTGCGACAAAAGAAGGAAATTCTGCCATTTGTGACAACATGGATAAATCTGGAAGGCACTATTCTCTGAAATAAACTCGACAGAGAAAGACAAATACTATAGAATCTAAAACAAAACAAAACGATAACAAAGTTTCATGGAAACAGAGAATAGGAGCATTCTGACCACAAAATAGAAAAGAGTTAATTAACTATGGTAACTATATGAAGTGATAGACGGGTTGACCTCGGTGATCATTCTATAATGTATATGTATATCAAATCATCACATTGTATACTTCGAATGTATGTACTATTGTATTTGTTCGTTATTCCTCAATGAAGTTAGAAGGAGAGAAAGGAAAAGATGGGAGGGAGGGATGAAAGAAGGGAGGGAGGGAGGGAGGGAGGAAGGAAGGAAGGAAGGAAGGAAGGAAGGAAGGAAGGAAGGAAGGAAAGGAAAGGAAACTCTCTAAAGATAACTTCTTGAAGACAGGGTCCAAGTCTTCCATACAGACTTCCTATCCTACATCCCATGGCAAGTGGATTTTTACAGCTGTATATTACCATTAATACGGTGACAATAACAATACTTCAATTAACAAGAGTATAAAGATTCCAGGGGCGCCTGGGTGGCTTAGTCGGTTAAGGGTCTGACTTCGGCTCAGGTCATGATCTCGCAGTCCGTGGGTTCAAACCCTGCATCGGGCTCTGGGCTGCCAGCTCAGAGCCTGGAGCCTGCTTCGGATTCTGTGTCACCCTCTCTCTCTGCCCCACCCCCACTCATACTCTGTCTCTCTCCTTCTCTCAAAAATGAATAAACGTTAAAAACTTTTTAAAAATTCATAAAGATTCTTGGTCACTCAGGAGTGATGGCAGACATTTTACATGGCCACAGACAATGTTTTTAGTAAAGATAAAAAGAAATAGGAACAAAAAAGAAAAAGAATAAAAGAGAATGTGACATAGATCTAGGTTTCTGTTACATGGCCCTGGAAAGAATGCACATGCCCTATCATTGTATTCTACATCTTTAATTTTGGTTGGTTTGGTGCTTTCTGACGGATGCTGTTAACTTTATGGAGTTTCCAAAGAAAGTTCTCTGTAATGTGCTCTGAAGGAAACTGAGAAGAAAATAAAGCACACTGCAGTAACACAGCCTGGGAGTGCGGAAAGACTATTTGTTCATCATACATTAAGTTAAAAATATAGTTGCACAAGCAGATGACTAAATAATACTTAGATGCACAGATTTGAGCTTTTCTTTAAGTACAAGCTTATGTAAGATTGTTCCACCGAACTAATCTCGTCATTAACAACGCTTCAATGTGACATTTTTAAACATACTGTTTCATATACATCTAAATTCATGCTGTTTACACAGCACGCACGTAGCAAATTTATCTGCAAGGAGGACTTGGCATCCCTGCAACACAGAATGTCATACTATGTTAGAGAGATCCTCGGCTTTCACACTGTGTTAGAGAGATCCTTGGATTTTATACTAAGAGAGATCCTCAGATGTTTACACTTAGGCATCCGGTTCCATATTCGGCCCCTGTAGCAGAGGCATCCAGGACCGCTGAGAGCCATTCTTTAATATCAAACGGCAACACAAATGATCAGATTGGGTTCTTGGAACTTAATCAGGTGGAGTTTTTTGGTGTTTGGATTGGGGGCATAAAAGTCATGTTCATTCGGTCTGTGGCCATGCGCAGGTTAAAACATTACCAGCTGTGTCCACAGAGGACAGTTAGATGTACCACTTAGGGATGGATAAAATTAAGATGCTCGTGAGCCTCAGATTTCATCATAAATCTCAATCAATATACTGAAGGGAGTTATTTCTTAGTCGGACTCCTGCTTGCCGATATTTTAGGATCTGAATCACCTCCATCAAAATCATGACTTCGAGGTCAGAAAAATCCTGTTTTTCAGTGGATTCCATAGGAGAGAGAACCTGGGTTTATCTTGCCTCAAAGGCCAGTTTTGTTCTTCAGCTATAAAGGTTTGTTGTATCTCTCCAACCCAGTCAATCACTATTATGCTAGTTCTGGTTCAGAAAAAAAAATTAATAATAATAATAACACCCATGTTGCAGCTGGCAAGCCCAACTGTGGGTCCACACAATGTCAGAGCAACCTGCTGAAAAGTAGTCTGTACGATCAACCAGTTGAATCAGCTGCTTTTTCTCCTCGAGCGGGAATTATTAACGTGAACCTGAATTTTTCCATGTCACTTGCAAGACAACAGTCGGGTTTCTTGGTTTGTAATGACAGCTATAAAAGGACAGCCCATTTAACCCTACTGTAAGCACACACTGACAGGGATGTGGCTTACACACGCCCCCTCCCCTTCTGAATGAAGACCCAGGCTACTTACTCAGCATACATGACATCTTGATCTGACCACAGTCAGCCTGTGGCATTCGTGACTTTGTGCCCGGCTGTAATCCTACAGCAAAGGTGACTGTTCTCACCAGGGTCTGTGTGTCACTTATCTGGGGGGCCATCTTTAGTGTGAAACATGAGAAGCCATTCTGCTTGCCCTCAGTCCTAGAAAACATAATATGAATTCCGGGACATAAGGTGTCAAACTTTCTTACGCATGAGTAACGTCTTGTTATGGGTTGAATGCGTCCCTCCCCGCCCCCAGAAAAAAACACGTGTTGGAGTCTCGGGACTCCCTTAGTCTCTCAGAATGTGACCTTATTTGGATCTTCAAACGTGATCTTTACAGAGGTAATGAAGACAAAATAAGGCCATTAAGATGGGTCTAATTCAATATGACCGGTGTCCTTATCAAAAGCAGAAATTTGGACACAGACCAGCACAGAAGGAAGACGGCCAGCCATAAGCCAAGGGGAGAGGCCCCGGATAGACCCTTTTCTCACAGCCCTCAGAACAAACCAACTGGCACCTTGATTTTGGACTTCTAACCGTCTAATTCGCACCTCACCGATCCAGCATCGTTGGAGAACGAAACAATCCATATAAATTCATTTTCTAAATAATGAAAGTGTTCCGGAAAAGAAGTTCCAAAATTTTCATAGTACTATTTCTTAATAAAGATATTTCTAAGATGCACACTGCATTTCTTTTTTTTTTTTTTTTAAGTTTACTTATTTATTTTGAGAGTGAAAGAGAGAGAGAGCAGGAGAAGAGCAGAGAGAGAGGGTGAGAGAAAATCCCAAGCAGGCTCCGTGATGTCAGCACAGAGCCCAGTGCAGGTCTCAAACTCACAAACTGTGAGATCATGACCTGAGCTGAAACCAAGAGTCGGACTCCTAACCGACTGAGCCAGCCAGGCACCGCACACACTGTGTTTCTTAAGCCGAGGACGGTTTAAGAGACACAATCTAAACCTTCTAAATGATGTGGGATCATCAGGTGACTGTGGGGTACAGAACACTGTCTCTGCAGTAAATGGCATCACTCGCGTCCCTGTTTTCTCACAGAAAGTTCCCAGATGTCCTCTCTGCCCGCCCCCTGCACCTTTCTTACTCCTTCGCTCCGGTTTGTTTCTCCCAGTCTGTTACGAAAGAACAGAATCCGGAAAAACAAGGCATTGAAACTGTGTCTGAAATAAAATTAAGAGTTCCGAGTTAGGATCTGAAAGACTCTCCTAGGGGCTGAACCTCAGAGACTTGGGAAAACTTCTTTTGTTGCTGACTTCTCTACCAGCAAGGGATGATATAGTGAGACCCCTTATACTCGGGATAACTGCAGGGCTCGGCTGCATGGACACAAAGCAGGTCACCAGAGAATTTTCCAGCCTCCTTGAGGTCTTAGGAATTTACACCATGAAAAGCAGCAGCTTGGATCAATACTCTCCAGGGAAATAGACTTCTCTCGCAAGAGCCCAGTGGGGCTTTCTTTTGTCATTGTTGGTTTCATATACTTGGAATATGGCTATACCATAGGATGGAACTCTCTCTGGAATGACCTTTCCATGATGCAAAATTAGTTTAGGAAATGCTAATTCCCCAAGCGGAACGATAATCAGATTAAATGACCACAAAGGAATCAACTTGCCTTTGAAACCAAAAGAGTACTTACCAAATTAGATACTTTACTACATCCTCTCGCTTTTAAAAAAGAACACATTGATTCAATTATCCAATTTCCACTCGTTGGAAGCTGCCTTCTTTGCCACCCTTGGTTTTGCATAAAACGAAGAGTTTTCTGCTTTATGTCGTGGCCTATAGCGGTGCTGCTGGAGCTGGTGTTAAAAACAAAACGTGGGGAAGAAAAGAAAAAAAGCACCGATGTTTATTAAGTATTTACGAGAAGCCAAGCACTAGGACAGATGCCTTTATGCCCTATCTTACTGACTCCTTCCAGACAGCACCCGAGTAGGGGGGACATTGTTATTTCCATTAAACGGACGACGAAACGGAGGCCGAAGGTGTTCAAACAACTTGTTCCGAGTCATCCAGCTGCTAAGTGGCAGAACCTGGGTTTTCACCCAGGGCAGTCTGATTCCAGAGCCCGCATTCTTTTTTTTTTCCAACGTTTTTATTTATTTTTGGGACAGAGAGAGACAGAGCATGAACAGGGGAGGGGCAGAGAGAGGGAGACACAGAATCGGAAACAGGCTCTAGGCTCTGAGCCGTCAGCCCAGAGCCCGACGCGGGGCTCGAACTCACGGACCGCAAGATCGTGACCTGAGTTGAAGTCGGACGCTTAACCGACTGCACCACCCAGGCGCCCCTGAGCCCACATTCTTAATCATTAGGGTATAGAGAGAGGTAACTGTCGAAACTAATCACCAAAATTTGGGGCACCTGGGTGGGTCAGTCAGTTTAGCATCCAACTCCTGGTTTCCGCTCAGGTCAAGATCTCCCAGTTCATGGGCTGGAGCCTCCTGTTGGGTTCTTGTGCTGACAGCACGGGGCCTGCTTGGGATTCTCTCTCCCGCTCTCTCTGCCCCTCCCCCACTCGTGTGCACAAGCGTGCTCTCTCTCTCTCTCTCTCTCAAAAATAAACATTTGAAAAAAAGAATCACTAAAATTAGCATAATCTTGCTTAAATGCCATAATTTGAAATTATGTAATAAAAAAGCATTCTGAAACAAAACTGCATAGGCCAGGGATATTTTCAGACTGTCCCATCCAGCCCGGCTACGCTATAAAATACCGAGCATGATTTTTTTTTCAACGTTTATTTATTTTTTGGGACAGAGAGAGACAGAGCATGAATGGGGGAGGGGCAGAGAGAGAGGGAGACACAGAATCGGAAACAGGCTCCAGGCTCTGAGCCATCAGCCCAGAGCCTGACGCGGGCTTGAACTCACGGACCACGAGATCATGACCTGGCTGAAGTCGGACGCTTAACCGACTGCGCCACCCAGGCGCCCCATGATTTTTTTTTGCAAGGTTAACTGTGGCCTTTTAACTTACTTAATAAATTACTTTCATTCTAAGTCACTTCCCAGATGAGGATTTATGAAAACTATACATAGGAGGATATATGCATGGGAATTTTATAAGCCAAGACAATATTGTGATCCACAAGATAGCTACGAAAAGGCACACAATAAATTAGTAATGGGGTGGGGGGAAGGGCGATGTGAAAAATGCTGCCACAGAGTAGTCAGCAGCAGGAGAGAGAAAAACCAGGGAGCGTGATGGAGATGATGACAAGTCAGAGTAAAATCGTCACTTCAGACATTTGCAGGATAAGTAAAGAGATATTTTCAAAACTATGCCAATACCATTTTAGTGCCTTCTCCAGGCATTTCAGAGACCCTCACAGCTCCACCTGGTTTGGAAAAGGATGCAGAATGGCCAAGCACATTCAGCTTTGTTTTTCATTTTCTGTTCCCAACTCCCAAGCAGCTTTATCTAGACTCTTAAATAAAATCCCCAAGGTTGTCACAACTTTTTGAGTCTTTCATTCTCAGCAAGAGTCTTCCGTGAAATCTTTTTCCAGTTACAGATTTAAAAACAAACAAAACAATAAAGCCAAATTGCTTAATTGCTTGGCTTTTCTTTGGTGTTCTTTTGTCTTCAGAGTTAGCATTCATGTGGCAGTTTTGGAAATTCACACTGAAATGTACTCACAATGAGAATTTCATTTGTGTGGCTAAATATGATTATTCTTCCAGACCTATTATACTTAAACCACTTGAACAATACAAATAAACATTGCATGATAGAATCTCTTCACTTGTTCAGGGCTTTGTATTCCAAAAATTACTCCATGACCTGCTCCAGGCCCCAAATATATCATGCAATTGAATTACGCTGACAAGTAGCCAGAGGTGAGCCAAAATCTGTTAAGGATGCAGGTTCTGGTAATTAAAGATTAGCTCAGGAGGCAGGAAAGTCAAGAACTCCCTTTCCCTTTCCTTGAAATCTTAAGCACGTCTCCCTCTTATGCTTCAGTTTCTCCAGATTAAAATGGGGAGAAAGGAAATCCAATAATTTCTCCGCCAGTGTAAAAAGTAATTTCTATTTAGAAGGGGTTTACAAAGAAAGGCACTGCCCCCACAACATTTAATTAGGGGATAATGCTCTAGAAACAGAAATCTACCATAGGATGAAAGTCTCTAATAGGTTTTATTCAAGGGACTGCAAAGCTGAGGCATTGTGGAAAACAAATGGCAAATCTAAGGTTGATGTGTATTTTCAAAGCACGAAGTCTGACCACACTGGTAATCAAAATCCAAGTAGCAGCAACACGGTCTCACGAGTGTCTTCAGACTCGCCCCTTCCAAGGCATAGGACCTGACACGCCTCTATATAGTGAGTGGTTCTGGATGGGCTTTTATATAGTACATGCATAATGAGTAAGTTAACTAGAAAAATAGCTATACAATGCAAAGAAGTGAAAACACGTATGAAAGAAAATACCTGTTTGGTCTACTCAAAGTACTGAATGGAGAGAAAGAAATGTAAATGATTTGGTCTACCATCCAGAGGCTGAGCAGACAACCAGCTTCTTCCACTGGTTCCCATTGGCAATCCCGTTCGGTTGGGTGACCCAGATGCCATGTTCCATGGGTGAAAGGAAAAGACAACGTCTTCTTTTATTTGGGAGAATCTACTAGACACAAGCTTTTAAGTGGTTCCTCTATCCCACAGGAATTTATGAAGGACCAACTACATGGCCAGAATAAATGGGAGCTAAAATGTTTAAAAGGGATCTTTCCTCCTCTTCAGAAGCTTAACACAGGGCTTAGAGGATTCTTGGTGCTACAAACTCCTTAGTTTGGTACAACATAATCGTTTTATCCGGGACATGGTAAGATTCTGTTAAAATAAAATCTAGAGTTTTCAATAATTAGTACAGCTTGCAGTCACCAGAGGCTCTGGACTCGGGCACACTGAAGGACGACTCCCAGCCAAATGTTCTTCATGTGCAGCAATGATATTCCTGGTGCCAGGGGCACCTAAAGGTAAGATTTCAGCTGACGAGCAATCCATTTTTATTTGTAATATAACGGAATAAAACCAGATTTGTTAAATTATTTGTTTGTTTGTGTGTTTGTTTATTGAGAGACAGGGAGAGAGAGCAAGCCAGGGGGGTTCAGAGAGAGAGGGAGAGAGAATCCCAAGCAGGCTCCGTGCTGTCAGCACAGAGCCTGACACGGGGCTCGAACCCACCAACCATGAGATCATGACCTGAGCCAAAATCAAGAGTCGGGACGTTTACCCAACTGAGCCACCCAGGTGCCCCAAGAACAGAATTTTTTAAAGTTGGCTTTAGTTTTATATTGCACTGCCTTCCTCTTTTTTTTTTTTTTAAGTTACTAGTCATGGCACTAAGTAGATGACTTGAGGGAAAAAAATCCTTCCTTTACTTCTAATATTTCACCACTGAAATACTTTAAAGGAATTTATTTCAGGGACTCAAATAAACAACTACCTTTAAAAAAATAAAATAGGGCATATACTAGGGAAGGGCACACAAGAAAAG
This sequence comes from Herpailurus yagouaroundi, assembly GCF_014898765.1. NCBI lineage: Eukaryota > Metazoa > Chordata > Mammalia > Carnivora > Felidae > Herpailurus > Herpailurus yagouaroundi. The sequence continues at coordinate 51,378,291 of NW_024412404.1, forward strand.
GGGGGGGACTTTTTTTAAAAAGATAATTTAGCAAAGATAAAAGCATTTAAACACACTTCACTCTGATCCAGCCTCTGAGTCATATTAATGTCTGGTGCGAGAAAAGAGCCCAACTGATAAAGAGAAGCTTATTTAACTGAATGGACTTCTCATACGAGCAAACTGACCCCTTTCATGTGCTGAAATGTCATGAGGATTGGATCAGACGGCATTTGACGTGTTACAAACACACGGTGCTATGTGAGATTTCAAGAAGCTTTCGCATACATTCACATACATTTACCATGAACCAACGGTAAATCCATTTTAAAGATGAAGCCACTGCAGAAGGTCAAACCGAAAAGTGACAAAGCCAGGATACAAACCTGGATCTTCTGCCTCCCGGGTCAGAACACTTGCCAGTACAGCCAAATTTTGAAAAATATTTTTATTGGCTCTAGCGTTGCTCAGTGTAGTCATTGGACACACCAGGAAGAGGAGGAGGTGGGAAAGAGGGAGGAAGTGGGAGAGAGGAGAGCTTTTGAATTTTCCAAACAGTCCAGGCTTTGCAGTGATTACACTGTCCTCGTTCTTATCACAATGGATGGAGTTGCTTGCCCCTGTGTAAACTGTGGCTGCCAACCCAGCATATGACCTTAAGTGCCAGCCACGGGTGCAGGCTGTTCTTTGGTTAGTTAGCCCTGAGTGACTGTTTTAGCAGTTTTGCTTTATGGGAAAAGTTGTGTATCTTTCCTCTGAAACAGCCGCTTGAGTTCTGATTAACAAATCCTGCCATTTACCATCAGCCTCAAGGCAAATTTTGCTAACTTACCGGTTTGATACACTTCTTGGGGCTTTGCTTGGAAAATTCCCCCCCAAGATGTCCTTTGGCCCACATCCCAGCAGTTGTCCAGTTGGGCTATTAACTCTTATTTTTATCAAAAGAGTCAAAACTCAACGCAAGAATGGAAACGTGTTAGCCAAGCTCATGGCTGACAACCACAGGTGGGGGTAAATACTACCAATCACTCCTGGGCAGACCTTTAATTCAATCTAGAACTTGAAATGAGATTCCAGTCATCAGCTATCCTCACAGAGCAGAAATGCCTGTATATATGGTATCACAAATGAAAGCTGAGGAAAAAGGTCATTCACCTGAAATATTTATGAAGATTAGGTCGTGCTTTTCATCGATGCGGACTTATGTGACCCCTTTCGAAAACCCATGACGTGTGTCCCACTTTATTCATTACTGAGTATGATATAGATTTATTTTTATTTATTTTTTTTTAATTTTTTTTTTCAACGTTTATTTATTTTTGGGACAGAGAGAGACAGAGCATGAACGGGGGAGGGGCAGAGAGAGAGGGAGACACAGAATCGGAAACAGGCTCCAGGCTCTGAGCCATCAGCCCAGAGCCTGACGTGGGGCTCAAACTCACGGACCGCGAGATCGTGACCTGGCTGAAGTCGGATGCTTAACCGACTGCGCCACCCAGGCGCCCCTGATATAGATTTATTTATCTCCTAAGCCTACCTTGAATTTTATAGTTTGTAATGCTTACATGAAAAAGTGGACTGGACTATAGGAATATGAATTTTTACTGTAAATTCTAAGCATGAGGGAAGACCGTAACTCCAAAAACACTCAATTATGTCTCCATACTAGTAAAAATGAGATTTTAATTAATTAAGCATTAACTATTTATGACTCAAAGCTTAATGGGAATTAAGTAAATATGAATGAACATGGGAAATATAAAAACTATGGGACAGTTCTGGCTCTAGAGCTTACAATCCATATGAGAAGAGAAAAGAAAAACAGATGAAAATTAGGAAAACAATATGAGGTGTCAAAAGGCGATATATTGTTAATTGCCTTGTGAAATGCAATTAGCAAAGTAATTACTGTAGGTGGAGGAAGGAGGGATCATTTCCAGAAATAGTGGGCAGGGATGACTGTAAAATAAATAAATAAAAAACATACCAGCCAAATCTTGAATACTGAATCCATTGAAATGGACATGAAGGAGGAGATTCTTAGTGGAAAGAACCCCATAAGAATGAGAAAGACCACAGATGCAAAAAAGAAAAAAGAAAAAAAAAAAAAAAAAAGACGAAGAGTACAGATCCAAAAAGGAAAAAGAACACAGAACTGCAAGTCAGGGTGACAGGGACAAGATAATTCTAGAAAGGCCATTTGGAACTGGACTTTTAAATGCCAAGTTGAGGAGTTAAGGTTTCTGAACACAAAAGCATCTTGCTTCAAAGCAGCATTTTAGAAATATTAACTTAGCTATGGTATCCCAGATTAAATGGAGCAGGGAGATACAGAGACTGGGAGATCAAAGGGAAACCGTGGCACATTCAGATATGGAACGATGCGAGAGGGATGCCACAGAGGTGGGAGTAGGAAATGGGAGGGGGAAGAAGCCTACTACCTCTCCACGTGCTTATCAGCATTTATCTTTGGAGCTTTCTGTTGTTTTGTAAACTACAGTCCAATCAGTGGGTTCCTAAGAACTGATTCCTTTCTGCAATCTCCAGGAGGGAATGGGGACGTGGCGGAGTTTCATTTTGAACTTGCAACATGTGATACCTGTATAAGGGGATATGTTGTACCTTTTCTTCTTAATCTATATCCTCCTCTAAGGGCAAAAAGAAAGTTAGCTCAAAAAGGTCCCCCCAAAAGCGTCATGGAATGTAGGATTTAAAGGAGATCTGAGAACATGTTATTTAAAAGAAAGCTAACTCCGGGGTGCCTGGGTGGGTCAGTCAGTTGAGCGGCAGACTTCAGCTCAGGTCATGGTCCCACAGATCATGGGTTTGATCCCTGCGTTGGGCTCTGTGCTGATAGCTCAGAGCCTGGAGCCTGCTTCGGTTTCTGAGTCTCCCTCTCTCTCTGCCCCTCTCCCAATCATATCCAGTCCTTCTCCATCAAAAATAAGCAAACATTAAAATAAAAAAAAAAATTTAAACTTAAAAAAAAAAAAGAAAGCCAACTCTAGTTGAGCACAGACTATTTCAAACTTTTCCATAAGTATAACTGAAAGAAAGCCTCAAAATGCCAGGGACCCCTTTACGCCTGCAGCTCTATGTTGGAACTCCTATTAAAATAACCTTCTGGTTTTGGGGCACCTGGGTGGCTCAGTCGGTTGAGCGTCGGACCTCAGCTCAGGTCATGATCACACGGTCCGTGAGTTCGAGCCCTGCGTCAGGCTCCGTGCTGACAGCTCAGAGCCTGGAGCCCACTTTGGATTCTGTGTCTCCCTCTCTCTCTGACCCTTCCCCGTTCATGCTCTGTCTCTCTCTCTGTCTCAAAAATAAATAAACATTAAAAAAAAAATTTTTTTTTAGATAAACTTCTGGTTTTGAATATTTGTGATTTAATGTATTTATTATCCAGAAATTTGGGGAAATTTGACATATCTCTGATTTAACAGGAAAAAAAAGTTTCAGGAGAGTTTTGTGGCAAGTCAAATCTCACGCTCAAATACATGGTATGTTTACACGTGTACGTACATACGCAAATACAGGTATCTATCCATAATATCTATGCATGCAAATACATAGATATTTACACCTATGGTAACGTTACTGGCATCCAGGCCTCTGTACTGAACCTCTCCAACCATGTTCTGGCTTTATCGCTCACAGAAATGCAATCCCCTGGCCCATCATGGGCACTTAAGCTTGGCACACAGTATTCCAGTAACACCTCTTGACAGAAGATGGAGCAGGATAGAAGGCCTCCTCCCACATTCCCTACACCTCACTCCATGGCCGGGCACTCAGAACCCCTTTCCTGGGCTGCGTCAGATTCAACTCTTTCCCACCCCTCGGCTATTTTGAGGCTGTCTTTCGAGGGAGGAGGGAACAGAAGGAAGCCTGAAGGGGAGACAAGTTTGCAGTGACAGGTAACTAAGGCTCTCGTGAGCTTACTCTGAACTCAGGGTGCCGGCCCTGTCCCTCCCCTCTTTCTAGCCCTCCTCCTTTCCTTGTTCCCCCTCCTCAACCTTCCCAACTTGGCAGAACTAGGCTGCCAAGTCCTGGCGCAAAAGGGTGAATAAACAAATCACCCACACCCACCCGCCCTGAAACACTGACTGACTATCCAGTTTGGGCCTAAAGCAAATTTACGTTTGGATTTAAGTTAAGAGAAGGTAGTTAAAACTGCTTGACTTTATAAACTGAATCAGCATTGCTTTTAAGCTCCCGACTGGGGTTGCTGTGAAATTCAGTCTCTCTCTGCAAGGTAAGAATTTGAGTTTGGTCCAGATGTTGGGGTTCCTTCCAGACTGTATTCTTTTTCTTCCAGTGCTAGGAAGATACCCAGTGTGAGCATTGTATAACGTTTCCAGGCACCCTTACATGGGTATTTAGAAGCTGTTTACTTCTCAAGGATTCCATTAAAGGCTTTTTTATTTTCAAGGCTGAGCTGAGGACGTCACCATGGCCAGAACAGAGAGGGGGCCTGCAGTCCCACTGTTACACTGTGTTCATGGTGGCTGTTCCCTACATAGAATCCACCCACAGCTGGGCTAACAACTCACCAATTTCAAACTGATTCATTGGCCGACTGGAAAACCAGGGATAGAACTTTCAACGCTCTAGGATATTAACCCTCCTGAGTATGTACATATTTTCTCCTCTCATCCCTCCAAAACTAATCCTAGAGTTTTGAGAATCTGGGAACTTGGGCAAAGGAGAAAACAGGCAAGCCGAGCGCGAGGAATCTGAAATGTCAGCTCATGACGTCAACCAAAACGAACAGCACCTTTTTGTTTGCAGTGACCCAGCTCAAAATATAAAACCACGTGAGTAATAAAACACAAAATATAGGTGTTATCACTGAACGTGGAGAGTCTGAAATGCAATCAAATGTGTTCCTTGTTCTTGGCGGTGTCATTTTCTCTACGTTCACACTTGTGTTTCCCTGAGCCTCTCTTTTTAATATCGACACACACCGTGGCGTCATACTCACGTAGTAATTAGCTGGGGCTGAGGAGCCTGTGATTTTTCCAACTGGTCCTCAGCGTTAGCTGTTCAGATGCACAAACCTTCGCTTGCCTTCTGCGTCTACTGCACTGGAACAGAAGCTCCTTGCAGGAAGAGCGCACAGAGAGCGTTCTTGACAGATGCCAGGTTTGCTCCGGCAAGGCGCTCTGCTGGAAAGTTTTCCTCTAACCACTGACACCCGCCTCCGGTCCCCCGAGCTGGCAGGACGCAGGCTGGCTGGGTCCCCTCTTGACGGGGGAAGGGTTTTACAACACACTCTGCAAGGCTGCCGGATCCGAGAAACAACCCGGCAGCCGAACTCCTCCAACCCCAGCGGACAGACTGTCCGAGGCGCTCCGGCGCTGGGAGAACGCCGAGGTCCCCTCCCCGCTAAGGCGAACACGCGCTCGGCTCGGCAGGGAACCTGGGCACTGGAGGTGGAGAGGATGCCGGTGGAGCGGGGGCGCAAGGAGGGAGCCAAACGCCAGAGGCAGAAAGGGCGCGGGAGGGGGCGGACTGCGGGAGAGAGTGGGAGCTTCGGGGAGCGGCGGGGACGGGGGTGGGAGCCGGGCGCAGTGGTGGGGTAGAAGGGCACGGGGCCCCGGAACCCGCGAGCGCGGGAAGGGCGCGCCCGCAGGAACCGGCGGGGGCGGGGGCGGCGCTCGTGCGGCGATCTGCCCCCGGACTCCCCCGAGCAGCAGAACGGCCGGTGGGAGGGGGGTGCGGGAGGTGGGAGGGTGCGGGGGGTGGGGCGGGGGGAACAAGATAGGGGCGTGCCTTTGCCCGGATTGGCTGCAGGAGCCTGACGCGAGGTCCCGGGGGTTGGCTTGGGGGAGTGGGAGCGGGGTGGGGTGGGTGCTGGGTGCCGGGGCTGCGGGCTCAGCACGCTCAGAAACATGCTGAGGTCCCGGCGGCTGTTCCAGCAGCGGCAGCGGCTCCAGCAGCAGCGGCGGCGGCGGCGGCGGCGACAGCGCACGGCTCCGGCGGGGAAGGCGCCCGGCGCCCATGCCTCCGGCCCCGCGCAGCGGCTGCCCTGACCTGGCCGCGACCTCCC
>NW_024412404.1:51389321-51400777 GCF_014898765.1 Herpailurus yagouaroundi
GGGGGCCGCCTCGGACGAGGACGACGACGACGACGTCGGGGCCGCGCCGCCCGCGCGCCTGCTGGAGCCCTGGGCCGGCTGCAACGGCGGGGCGGCGGCGGCGGACAGCGACTCGAGCCTGGACGAGCCGGGCCGCCCCGCGGGCGCCTCGGAATCCAAGGTGTAGGGTCCCGCGGCCGCCGCCCGCGCCTCCCTCCCCCGCCCGCGCCCCGGGAGCGAGAACGCCCAGGCGCCCCCACTGGCTTCCCAGGGGAGAGAGATCCGTGTTTACGCAAGCCCCAGAGCAGGTGAACTCAAAGCCCGCAAAGCTGGTCTGAATCCTCCAAGGCGAACGCAAAAGCCGCGGACCGTTGCACAGAAAGGAAAGTTTGGGGAGGGCTGGGAGAGTGGCTTGCAGATTTGTCTTGGTTCTTTTTTTCTGTGCGTGCTTCGGCTTTCTTTGGTGTGTGCGTGTGATGCATCTTCCGTTTGGGGGGGTTGTCTCCCCCCCCCCCCACCCCCTACCCTCCACCCCCACTTCCAGGTGGTTTTTGACACTTGCTTCGAGGACTGGGTAGTAGAAAGGAGAAGCAGGGAGTCTATCAACTGGGCTTCCGTCCCATTCCCGGGAACAGGAGCAGTCAACCGGAGAGAGGAGGGGAAAAGACAGTTGTCAGGACATGTTCCCTTTGCTTTCCAGAGAAAGTTCCTGTTCTTAAAGCAGAGGGAAAGGATGGATGCAAAGGAACGTTTCAAGAAATTTTAAGCTATTCTTGGAACAAGCGTCACCTTGCTTTCTGTTTGTAGGGCAAACCTGCAGTCCCCGCGCGCCTCGGTGGTCAGGCTGAGGGGTTTCTACCTCACACTGTGCAAATTGCACAGCAAGATAGAAAGACTTGTTTATATTAAACAGCTTATTTATGTATCAATATTAGTTGGGAGGACCAGGCGCTGAGCCTCTGTGACATGTAACTCTGTCCATTGAAGACAGGACAGAAAAAGAAAAACAAAAACAAAAAACAAAAACAAGAGGAAACAGTTCAGATTACTGCACACATGGGTAAAAAAAAAAACAAAAAAAACAAAAAAAAAACCAACAACAACAATAACGACAAACAAAACAAAGAGTGGTTCCAAATCCCATTTTGCACAGTGTTAGGAATTGTAATGTCCACAGAAGGTATGACTTGCACAAAAAGAAATCAAATATTTTTTAAAGGGGAAGGGGGCAGATCTTAAAAAACTAAAATAAAATTCAAAACTCTACTTCTGTTGTCTGTTATGTTCTTGAGCTAATGATTTGTTGGAAAAAATACATTTTTATACTCTTATCATGGTACTGTAACTGTATCCATATTATAAATATAATTATCTTAAGGATTTTTATCATTATTTTTTTATGTCCAAGTGCCCACGTGAATCTGCTGGTAAAATTTAGCACCCGCCTGTAAATTGTATTTCCTCCGTGTGTTTTACCAAGTATTTATACTCTGGTGCAACTAACTACTGTGTGAGGGATTGGTCCATGTGCAATAAATACCAATGAAGCACAATCAAGATTACGTACCGCGTGTCTGTAAAGGGTCAGTGATAATGGAAAAGACAGTTTGTTTTGTTCAAAATATAGGCTGGGTTTCCCATAGAGCTCTTTTAATAGCTTTTCATGACTCAGTAACATAGCAAAATGCCTCTAGACCAAATAAGGTATGCACCTACTGAGAGCTGCAGACTTGCCCTAAATTTTCACAGCCGGATTCAAGGTATTCTAGACTACTGAGAGATGTTTTCAAGATCCCATCTGCTGCACTTGACTTAAGAAGTAACATTTGGGATGGTGTAGCTTTAAAAAAAATTTTTTTTAAAAAGTGATACAGCCAGGTAGCTCAATTGCAATTTTGCACAGAAACGCAGGAGGAAAAAAAAAACACCCAACTCCTTGAATAATCAGTCGCCTACTTGCAATGAGGTAAGTGGCTTCCACAGCTTGTTTGTGTTTTCCAATAGTAAATCACAGCCTACAGATGACAATCAGTGTGTACAGATTTCTCCAATGGCTGGTTAGCATGAACACTGCTTTTATGCTTAAGTAAAAATGTATAAAAACAGCTTTTAAGTAAACGTTTTTCTTCTCTTGTATGATTAAATAGACCATTTTCCCAGAATTTTAGGGTGGGAAGGTCACAAGAAAAGGCAAATGTGAAGATTTGTAATTTCCTAGCAAAGTTGTGACACCCAAACGGATAGGATATTTGTCATAAAGTTGATTCCCCAAGAAAGTATAGTGAAATTCCAGCCTGGGATCGATTCTGCATTCTCCAAAATAAGTTTAAGTATTTATCTTTGTATTTTTAAGCAAGCTTTATATTTCATGACTGTAAAGAAACCAAAGTGAAGAGTATCAAGTTTTTGACTCATACTGAACTTTCTGATGAAGAAACTATTTTCTCAGGAAAGTCGAGATTGATTATCCTTTTTTTTTTTTTTTTTTTTTTGCAGTGGAATATTCATTCTAAAGACCAGGAGACAGTCTTCTGAGAAAGGCTAATGATGTAGATGTTTTAGAGACCAACAGAAGGCTGTATGAACAAAACCTGCTATGAAGTTTAACCCCTTTAGAAAGAAAGAAAGAGGAAGGAAGGGAGGAAGGGAGGAAGGAAGGAGGGAGGGAGGAATAAAAGTGGGGAGGGGGAAGATGGCAACACTTATTTAAAAATACAAAGAAAAATACTGAAAGAAACTTAGTTTGGAGAGTATAAAATGGATCTCAGAATGAAATCTCACTCCCCAGGGAAAAAATAGAGCCCACTTTATCCTCAGTTACCCCACTATGAGTATGTGCGATGCATTTTGTAAGGGGTTTTGTTCGTTATTTTAACTTATAGCAGACAATTAATAGACCACACCTACAGTTTTATCTGAAGAACATTCAAGTACCAGGTTAATGCTTCACTTTCTGACTTCCTCGCTGTCATTTTGTTTAAGTAAGTCTTGGCATTTAAATAAAACGACATTTTTCCAGGCCCATCAAACCTCAGGCTTTAAAATCATGGAACGCTTTTAAACTTTAACAAACAAACAAATATATATAATTTAACTACGTAGTCTAAACTCTTCAGTGAATTAGAAGAGACAGCTATAATCTTGGGACCAGTTTTATATATTTGTAGGAAATGGGAAAAGATTTTTCTATGATCCCTTGAGTCCCCTAAGGATTACAAGGATTCGGAAACAGACTGTGTCGGTGATTCCAACTACCCATGAATACTACTTTTTGTTATTTTTTTTTTAATTTTTTTTCAACGTTTTTTATTTATTTTTGGGACAGAGAGAGACAGAGCATGAACGGGGGAGGGGCAGAGAGAGAGGGAGACACAGAATCGGAAACAGGCTCCAGGCTCCGAGCTATCAGCCCAGAGCCCGATGCGGGGCTCGAACTCATGGACCGCGAGATCGTGACCCGGCTGAGGTCGGACGCTTAACCGACTGCGCCACCCAGGCGCCCCTACTTTTTGTTATTTTTGAAGAAGACAGACAATGATTCGCAATAGAAATGCAGGAAGCTGGGCTGTCCATCCCAACAGCTGTGGCAATGGGAGGAGAGAACTGCCAATCCTGTTTAATCTGGTAGAATAATACACACCAGAAGTGACAGAGGAAAGCAATGAATACGCAGAAAGTCAACCTGATGCCATGGGCTTGTGTGTCACGAGTTCCAAAGGCATAAACCTTAAAATTAAAAGAGTGACCTTCTATGTGATCGAGATTCGTTGATCCTCGCTACGTTGGAAATTCTGTTTCCACTGCACGCTGCAAAGCACTCTCGTGTAACAAGATATTCCAGCCACTATAAATTCTCCCTCCAAAGGAGAAATGTATAATTGGTATAGCACATAGCTGAATCCCTTGGTGAACTTGTCTATATAAAACTTTGCAAATGGAGTTTATTTTTTCAGTCCATTCTTTCTTTGGAACTGGAATTATTAATAACTTCTTTTTCAGAATTATTAATAACTTCTAAATGGCTATTGTGAAACCTTTCCTTGTTAAAGCACATTTTCCTAGCTTATTTTGATTTTGCATTTTGAACATGCTAACTTCCTCTGGCAAATATGCAACGCTGCCAGACGGGAATTCTACACCGAAAGTTATCAGGATGATATTATCATCTAAGTTTTTAGCAAGAGCTTCTAAGTCAGGGTCTAATGGAAGATTATGAAGTTTTGCTGCCATATGTGAAAAGCTTTAAAAGAATTTCTTTAACAAAGCTGGGCCCATTAGTTCTTTTGAAGGAAAAGCATAAATAAAAAACCTTAGCACTAATTCAAATTAAACACATTGGCACAGATAATTTAGTTTTATTCGTACGTTTCTGGCATAATGTACTGAGAACTACTAATTCTTTTGAATCCCTGCCAATTTGCTACTAATCAAAATGGAGAAGATATGCACTGTTTGGATTATACCTAAAAATAGTCGTGCTACAGTCGCATCAGCAAATGGAATTAAATTAATTTCTCTTTCTTCCTCTTCGCACATACCCTCCATATTATTTACATTTCCATCAAGAAAATTGCTTCTGAACCCTCAGAATTTGTGATTCAGTGTGTCCCAAATTGCATTGCTACCTTGCAATGATTTTTAAGCAAAACCCCATGGAACTATTTTCTGAGAAATACACCTCTCTTGAAATTCCCACTTTCACCTTGCTCTCATTTAAAGGGTCTCTACTAAATAGCCCTCATAATGTAATCAAAGGGAAATCTAATTGTTCTAAAGACAGACTGGAAAAAGAGCAGCCCCAAGGAGAAGCTTACGCCATAAGGTCATAGTCAGAGCATGATCTTTGCCGTAATGTCAGCAGGACCCAAGAAAGCCTTGGAAGGAACCGTCTCCGCCCTTTAAGCCTTTGCCTTCACTTGGGTGTCGTTCAAAGAGCACTCTGAACACACCTGAAGCCAGCTCTTGTCTGGGACCCGCCACACTCCCTGGCCCTTCTCTTGAGCACTCCCTTCGATTCTTCTTGAATGAACTCGAAATATCTAGAACATCTAGTTCTAGGTAAACTGTCTTCACAGCAGCATCAGTTTCCCATGAACAGTTTCCTGAGGCTCTGATTTTCAACATCTCTCAACGTGTTCATTGCAATTCCTTTCTTCTCTCTCCACAATCCGTTGCTCGTCGTAGCTGTTAACTAGTATCAGCAAGATCACACTGTTTTCTTCCTATTTATGCCACGAAACTTACCTATGATGCATTTGAAATGTCTTAAGTTTGGATTTCTTCCTGAGAATTTCAGTATTGCTCATAATTATTCATGGGAAAAGTTTTAACTTTCACTTGTATATTTCCTACACAAGGTCTTCACGTTGAGTGTAGGGTGTGGGGCTTTCTTAGGATTTCTTTTTCTGGTTTTCTTTATTTTTCAGTTTTGAACTGATGGCTTTGTCAGTCTTTCAGTATCCTGCCTGCAAAGGATAACATTAGCTATTCCACTACAGCTTACTGTAAATCAGTTTTCCTAGCCATTATTAGGCTCGTGTGGGTAAATTTCTACTCTTGGAGAGCAGAAAACTTGTTCGAGCAGATGGCCCAAAGACTCTGGCTGCTCTGGCTGGCCACTGTGGGCAGTGACCTTGGGAAAGTCAGTTGGTTACCCTGCACCTCAGGTTCACTTCCCACAAAGCCCGATCAGTAGACTTTGTTTGTGAAATCCTTTGAAATAGGAGTTTATTGCTTTGCAAAGTCTATCATTTCAAATGCTTCCTCTTAACTTTCTTTTCCCTTTCCTTGTAACTCCACCTATAAAATCCTCGGTGGCTGTTTTTTTTTTTTTTTTTTTTTTTTTTTTTCCTTTATGAGTGCAAGGAACGGCTAAGAGGAATAAAAAAATATATAATACCCCATGCATCCAAACAGTCCTTCCCTTTTTATTATGTTTAAAGTTCTGCAGAAACCGCAACTGAATAACCTTCCCAAACATCGGATTAAAAAACCTGTTTGCCATGTGCTAAGCAAAAATGGTTGTTCAATGATTTTTAACCCACAGCCTCTATGAGAAAAGTCAATTTGAAAAGTTGCTCACCTCTACAATTTTGACTGAGTTGTAAATGCTAAAAGCAACTCTCTGAATTGTTCTCTTTTCTGGGCATCGCAATTCAGAGATGAAACGTGCTAAGTTTGTCTTTTTGTTTACCTCTTTTGTGGCTTGCAGGGTATTGGGTTTCATTGTTCCCAACTCCACAAACAGTGGCAAATACACGGGAATTTGACCGACTTAAAATATCTGTTATGTTAACTAGAGGAATTCACCTGCAATCTTGATGTCCTTGTTAAAAATGCTTTTAAAGAGTAAACATTAATAGATGTTCCAATAAGATTTTCTGCACTCCAGGGATTTTTCTAAATTCTAAATCATTTCTAAATCATTAAAGGTAACATTTTGGTAAGACGCTCCTCTTAAAGAATTCCTTGTGCTTAAATGAGTCTGTGATCAGCCCTGAAATAATTTTTTTTTCTTAAAATAAGCATACTTAAGTAAAACTGAGTCACTAAGACAAATTCCAGACTCTTTGGTGTGGGAAAGACATGGCTATGTCTGGTAAACAACCACTTTACTCAAGCAAGTCTATACCTTGATCAGCGCAGACCCCCGAAATGGATGGCATTCAGTTCGAGATTTAAAGACCCGCTCTACCATTTTATAGCCTGTCCTATCAGCAAATAGTTCCTTTGTAGCTAACACAAATCCCTCTCGCTGTTTTGACTCATGGCTGATCCCAAAATAATCTGACAAAGGATGACCGATCCACTATTTTCTGTAAAAATCCTTCTGATGACCCCTTCCTCAGCTTTCTGTGCACTGTTTCCATTTCCTCTTGCAAACAACTTCAAATTCTTTCATCCTTTCTGTTGTTCAAATGGGACTCACCCCAGTGACGGGGGTTCCTCCTGGCCGGAGACCTGAATGAAACAAGCGTTAAGGGGCGCCTGGGTGGCGCAGTCGGTTAAGCGTCCGACTTCAGCCAGGTCACGATCTCGCGGTCCGTGAGTTCGAGCCCCGCGTCGGGCTCTGGGCTGATGGCTCAGAGCCTGGAGCCTGTTTCCGATTCTGTGTCTCCCTCTCTCTCTGCCCCTCCCCCGTTCATGCTCTGTCTCTCTCTGTCCCAATAATAAATAAAAAACGTTGAAAAAAAAAATTTAAAAAAAAAAAAAAAAGAAACAAGCGTTAAGTGTGGCACCTGGCCCAGTGCCATCAACATCCCATCCTTCCTAGAACCATGCTGCTGGTTTTGTTTTTCAATGTCACCAGAGCCACAAAATTCTGAAGATCTAAAAAATGATCGGACAAAGTGACAAAGTTTAACATGAAAACTGATAGGTCCTTACAGCCCGTGCCTAAGGCATCCTTGTGAACACAGGACAAAACGGACAATGTAAATCTTTCTCCACACAGGCAACCAATAAAACTCCCTCCCCAAAGGGCAAACGTCCACAGCTTTCTTCAAATTGTTTTGAGCATGAATATACCTATACGGAAAAATAAATCTTTTCAGTTAGATGCGCTCAGGAGACACCTGGGTTACTCAGAGGATTTCTGTGATTAGTCTTGGAGACGTGATTCATATGCTCAGCTGTTCTTAAAAGATGGGAAGGTACTATGCATTGAAAGAGTGTGCTGTCTGGAACGCAACCAGCCGAAGACTCTGAGCCTGTCCCCAAGGCACTCCCTGGCTGGGGAGATTGGAACTCCACATGTGAAAAGTGACTAAAGGGGAGCCTGGGTGGCTCAGCCGGTTAAGCGTCCGACTTCAGCTCAGGTCATGATCCCAGGGTTGTGGGATCGAGCCCCACATCAGGGGACCATCTGCCCTGAGCATGGATCCCGCTTAAGAATCCCTCTGTCCCTCCCCCGCTTGTATCTTCCCTCTCTCTCTCTACCTCCCTCCCTCTAAAATAAATTTTTTAAAAAAAATTTTAAAGAAATATAATGCAAGTTCTAGATTCAATTTTACATTTCCCACTATCCACATTTTTTTACAGAAGTAAAAATAAACAGGCTTACTTAGTATTATCACTTCAACACGTAATTGATATAAAACAGTATCCATGAGATAACTTATTTTTACACTACATTTTTTAAATCGGGCGTGTATGTTGCATTTACAGACTATCTTAACTGGGACTCACCACGTTGCAAGCGCTCAATGGCCACACGTGGCCAGTGGCTCCTGTACTGACATTTGAGCTTAGAGTTCAGAGAAGGAAAGGTGGGTGGATTATGGGTGGAAGGGTGGCATATGCCGAAGTGGATCTTGGATAAGAGGATAAACACAGCGTGAAAGGCCATTCATTGAGAAGTTATAAGGGGGAGAGGAACAAAACCACAGAGATACGTGTAGTCAGATGAACTTCCAAACAAATTGCCAAATGCAGACAGTTCGTGTTGATGCAGTAATTAGAAGATGAAGTTGGAAAAGTCGTTTGAGAATGGATCAGAAGGCTAACGCAAAAGTGTTGAACTCTAACCTTCCTGAAAGCATGGAGATTTATGAACAAGAGTGTCATGAGAAAAAGAGTGTTTTAGAAAGAGTAACCTGGCATCAGAGGCATGATACGTGGGTATAACATCTTCGCCTTCAAAATAATTCTGAGTTAAGTAAATTCAGTGATCACATTTTCCAAATTAAAAAAAAAAAAAAAGTAAGATTTGTGTAATTTCCTATAATAGATATGAGCTCATTATTAAGTTGGCTCTCTGGTTTTTATATCTCAACCTCAGGAGCTGACCCAGAAAAATGCTTTTTGGCCAAGTAGGTTTCTATGTGCACAGGACTGAGGCCTGGAAAATGTCCAAAGGTCATGCCCCCAGTGGAAGTAAGGAATAGGAGATCAAGCAATTTGTTCAAAGCAACAGGTGAGCGGTTTTGATCAAGTCCTTCCTAAGTCTGTCCCTTATCCATGCACCAAATGGCTTGTCTGCTCCTCACCAAACTAGAAGTTCTTACAGGATAAAGGCTTTGTCTTTTTTTTTTTTTTTTAATGTTTATTTATTTTTTGAGAGAGCGAGAGACAGAGAGACAGAGCCCGAACAGGGAAGGGAAAGAGAGAGAGGGAGACACAGAATCCGAAGCAGGCTCCAGACTCCAAGCCGTCAGCACAGAGCCCAACGTGGGGCTCGAACTCACAAACCATGAGATCATGACCTGAGCCGAAGTCGGACACTTAATCGACTGAGCCACCCAGGCGCCCCAAGGCTTTGTCTTTTTCTCTTTGACTCTCCAATGCCCAGCACATTGCCCGACACAAAGTATTGACTCTGAACCTTCACTGACAATTTGACTAGGATCAGAGAACCAAGTTCTCCAGCTTCTCCAGCAATCCAGGCACATAGCGATCACAGGCTTAACTAGACCCATGCGCTTCAAGAAGATGTGACGTGACCCTCTACTTCCTTTGTAAATTCAGGTTTTTCCCACAGACATAAAGAATATTTCTCTAAGAAGGGTGCAAAACCTCCAACAGACATGCACAGGAGACAACCCCTCCTCGTGTCACGGGAAACGAGGGGTTATTTTCCAAACATTTCTAAGAAACGGATTTCTTTCTAGAAATGGCACATAGATTGCCAGAGTTATGTACCTTGGCAACATAAACGCAATGAGTATGAGGGTGGGGATACTGTATATTATCATTCATTAAAAACAGACACTTCAGGGGCGCCTGGGTGGCGCAGTCGGTTAAGCGTCCAACTTCAGCCAGGTCACGATCTCGCGTTCTGTGAGTTCGAGCCCCGCGTCGGGCTCTGGGCTGATGGCTCAGAGCCTGGAGCCTGCTTCCGATTCTGTGTCTCCCTCTCTCTCTGCCCCTCCCCCGTTGATGCTCTGTCTCTCTCTGTCCCCCAAAAAATAAATAAACGTTGAAAAAAAATTAAAAAAAAAAAAAAAACCAGACACTTCACTAAATCTGTTAACTCAGAATGACATGTTCTAGGCTCTAGGTTCAGTTGTCAATGTGCAAAATCGTTGATTTCCTTGTCACTTACCATATTCTGTCTCTCCTCTCTGAGAGATCCATAGCCATTATTCTTACTGGACATCAAGAGAAAAAGCCCCTTTCCCTACCCTTCATGGTCTCCCCGGACCCCAGCTGTCAACATAACTAAGAGAATCATATTCCACTTCACCAACACACAGATTTCAGTTTTAAATGTTGCTTCTGCATTTCTACACTGTGAAAAAAATGACATTATATCCATAAAACATGTGTTCGGAGCAAACAAAACATCCACAGCCCTCTCAAAGTTTGCATCATCGGCTTAGCTCTTTTCCACCTGAAACAGATTCATAATCATTGTCTTCCTCTCTTAACACAAGAAATAGAGCTCATGTTGAATCTTTGTTGCAAGGGAAGTTGTATGGATTCTTGCCTTTTGACAAAGCATTAGGACTTTAGCTGGTGTTCTTTTTTTATGTATGTATGTATGTATGTATGTATGTACTGAATATTGCAGAGTTCATTTAAATAGCATTATATTTTTATTACCATACCAAGATTATTGTTTGTGAGAAGCTCAGCACTGAGGTCTCAGAGTGGGAAGGTGGGCAGCAATGCGGAGGCTGGCATGAGGAGACCCCCATGAGAGGCATGGCCTTCAGGCATTTACAGACTCTCGGCTCTAAACGCTCAGAAACCTATTTGCGAAGTGTGCATTTCTCGAGGTCAGTTCCTGAGATCGATGTATAAAATCAGAAAGCCAGTGTAATAATTTACAGTGCAGCTGTCACAAGGCCTATTACGCCTCCCTGAGCATAATCAGACATTCTCTGTCTAGGCCCAGGGAAGATAATTACAATCGAAAGATTGCTTAGCAAGCAGGGGGTCTGAACAAGGGGAGCTGGTGGCAAAATTTAACGTTAAGGGCATCAGACTAAAATTTACCAATGCATCTATTTCTAACATGGGCTGGAACACTGGAAGTCTGCTGGCCGTGAGACCAACTCTCCTTTCTGCCCTCAGTGGGGCTTGGATGGCCCCTGTCTCCATTTGACTCTGTGTCTTACCATTTCCCATCATCAGTACCCCCACCTCCCAACAGATACATTCCAACTTTGTAGAAGTTAAGATACTTAGGCAGTTCACTGTCGAGTCTTCCTGATTTGGCTGTCTTGTGACGAAAGCAGTCGATCTCTGCTCTCATCAAATATTTCTGAGTTCATGAAGGGTGGGAGTGGGGAGGGTACTTTGCTGGCTTCCCTACAACATTGAGATTAAAGCATATCCCTAGAAAAGCTCCTATGTCTGTTTTTACATTATGAGAACCTAGGTATTCGATTCTATTAGTCTTGCTAAAAGAAGTAACATTGTTTCCATTTCATGTAATGATCTATCTATATCTGATTCTGTCTACCTCTACATATCTATATATCTATCTATATCTATATCTATATCTATATCTATATCTATATCTATATCTATAT
>NW_024412404.1:51400787-51427579 GCF_014898765.1 Herpailurus yagouaroundi
TATATCTATATCTATATCTATATCTATATCTATATCTATATCTATATAAAGCGAGAGAGAGAGAGAGAGAAAGGGAGAGAGGTTGGGCAAAATGTATAGTATATGTCTACAAACTCTTATTTGAGGCTCTGTGGGGCCAGACGTGCTTTGGAACTGTTGAGAATTTTTGAGTTTTAGGAAGGTAATATGCATACACCGCATATTGTAAGACCCTAAGCAGGGTCCAGGTCAGATTTCTATAGTCAAACATTAACATCTCTGCAGTGAAATATTTGATTATTCATACTAAGTGGATAAATGACTATAAATAGCCTCTCGCTAGTTCAGGTCAGGTTTTGCTGCCAAATGAATCCAAGTCAGGTCACATCTACTCTCAAATGAGTTATGGAAAAACTCTCTCTTCAGCTTTCCGGATTAGGGAATGGAGAATAAGAAACTGTGGACCCGTAATATGGAATGTTCCTTTGTGGTATGCCATCGGTCTTTTAGGGAAGGCAATGAAACATATGTAAACCTACTAAATATGTTGAATCAATTCATTTATGAGCAATATTCAATAAATACTTGTTTTCCTATTTTTTTAATGTTTTTATTTATTTTTGATAGAGAGAGAGAGAGCACAAGCAGGGGAGGGAGAGAGAGACAGGGACACACAGAATCTGAAGCAGGCTCCAGGTTCTGAGCTGTCAGCCCAGAGCTCCATGCGTGGCTCGAACCCACAAACTGCAAGATCATGACAAAGTCGGATTCCTAAGTAACTGAGCCACCCAGGCGCCCCTAAATAGTTGTAAAAGGGGGAATAAACACAGTTACTGAGACAGTGGCAAGTGCAGGGAGATTTTAAAATAACTCAAGCTGCATCCTATTAGCAGACATTAACAATGGCCAAAGGCATGATGGTGATTGGTGGGCAATGTCTTAGAAACAAGCAGCAAATTTTTGGAAAACCATAACGACGTATCATACAGCCAGCCTTCCGCTTGTCTGCTTATCTACATGTCTACATCTACATGCCAAGAAAGTATCCTTGATTAACACATGGGTCATTCCAAGGAATCTCATGATTGGAATAGACCCTTAAAATCACTATCATCCAACCACCTCTTAGAGCAAAGAATCTTGGGATCCTTGAGTCACCAGTGCCTTTGAAATTACAAAAGAAAAAAAGAAACAAAATGTTAAGATCTTCGCTGAGAAAGATGCAAATACATAAAAAGTGAAAAGAGTCACATTGTCAAGGGGACTTGTGACCTCTGGTTACAAATTCCTGCCTTAGATGTTTACCATATTTGCCAACAAAGCTAATTCTTTATCACTGCACAGCAATCTTAGAACCCTGGAGGGCTTCTAAATTAAGTTGCCTCATAAAGTGACTGTGGTTATATGTTTCAGTGGCTTCTGTGACATTCATCTCGACTTATGATTTTCTATGCAATATTTATAAGATACAATCTTTTGAACCCATTGTGACCTTTTGTCTTTATCTTTTTAAAATTTTTTATAACATTTATTTATTTTTGAGAGAGAGAGAGAGAGAGAGAGAGAGAGAGAGAGAGAGTGCGAGTGAGGGAGGGGCAGAGAGAGAGGGAGACACAGAATCCAAAGAAGGTCCCAGACCCTGAGCTGTCAGCCCAGAGCCCGATGCAGGGCTCAACCTCACGAACCGGGGGATCACGACCTGAATCAAAGCCGGACGCTTAACCAACTGAGCCACCCAGGCACCCCACCCTTTGTCTTTATCTTAAAGGTGGAGAAAAGGAAACAGGATGATATTTTTAGCTTTCCTTCGTGTCCTTTTACATCCCATATCACGCCTAACTCAGAAGGGAGATGAACAGAAAAAGAGGTCCTGTATGGAAAGGACGTAAAATTTTCGACCAGTAAATATCTCAAGCGTCAGCTTTCAACTGGACACTAACTGGGAAAGGAAATGATGAAGTAAATTTTCTAAGTGCTGAGCCGTCACTGGAGAAAAGATTTGTATCAGTCTCTGGCATTAAATCATGATTCAGATTTGTCAGTATCAGGCACGCCATTTCTTCTTTTTGATGTTTTTCGGAGTCCGACAGGAGAGGATTCTGGGTGTGCTCCAGTATGCACTTGCCTCTGCACACTTATCTAGACGGCTCTTGAAGAGCATCCTTTTCAATCTAAGCGTCTCAAAGAGATTCGCTCGCCAGCTCCAGCGCCTTGGCACACAGCTGCAGAAGGATGTACACGAACTCAGTTCGCGATCACACTGCAAAGACTGGCTCCCATTTGCACGAGAAGTTAAGGAAGCAATGGTTCCCGCCAGGTGTGGACCGAAAAACTTCCCCGCAGCCTCTTTCCATTTAGTCTGGCGAAATTAAATATGAACTGTCCTGAGGGCAACCCGGATCCTAGCTGAAATCTCACTGTGTTGCTAGGCTTCATCCAACAGCTCGACGCACTGTCTTCATGAACACACGGGGAAAAGACCACGTAGGTCAACAAAGGCACCACCAAGTCAGGTGACTGGTTCCTCGCCCTTTCTGCACCTGCTCTCCTTACCCGGCTCAGCCCTGAGCCTGGGGAAAGTGACGGAGAGCTCTCCTTGGGTCACTGTTACCTTTAGGACCGCTTCTCTTTTCCTAGTAGGAGAAAAACTCTCAATCCTACTGATTAATGTAATTGGCTTGTTCCTTTGCTGCTCTCCAGTGTCAAAAATCTACCATGACCATTAAAAAACACAAAATATGATAGGAGCTTGAAAACATGATGCCAAGGGGAAAAACCAGACACAAAAGTCACATATTGCATGATTCTATTGAGAGGCAATATCCAGAATAGGTAAACCCACAGAAACAGAATAGAGGCTCATAGTTGCCAGAGGCTGGGAGGAGGGGGGAATGGAGAATGACCAGCCTTAATAGGTATGGGGTTTCCCTTTGGAGTGATGAAATTGTCCTAAACCTAGAGATTAGTGACGGTTGCACAACCTTTTTATCATTTTATTTTATTTTACTTTATTTTATTTTATGTTATTTTTGTTTTATGTTATGTTCATTTTATTTTATTTCTCTCAGCGATGTTTTGTAAATTTTTTCAGTAACCTTTACACCCAATGTGGGGCCCAAACCCTGACCCTGAGATCAAGAGTCACATGCTCTACCAACGGACTCAGCCAGGCACCCCTGCACAACTTTTTAAACGTATTAAATGCCACTGAATCGTGCACCTCACAATGGTTACAATGGGGACATTTTAGGCTATGTGTCTTTTGCCACGATGAAAAGAAAATCCAACAGGGTCCTTTTCTACTAGGCTTGCAATTTACTTAGACAGACAAAACCACGTAAAACAAAAATTGGGGGAAATATTCTAACACAAGAGAAAGAGAAGGGGAGAAATTCTCTTCTAGCTTTAAAAATAGTTAAATGGATTTTCATCGAAGTTGATAGCAAGCAAGGAAGAATCCTAATCTTCGTGAGCCAATGTGATTCCCTCATTTCACAGATCAGGAAACTGAAGCTTCCATAGTAACCTGGTCCTGGAAAGCGGACTTCCAGATTTGAATCTTGTTCGGCAGATTTATTGGCTGTGTGACTCAAGCACGGTCACTTAGTGTCTCTGAACCTCGGTTTCCACATCAACAAAATGGGACGGAAAGTACTCAGCACTGCACTCCCCTGAGAGTCACCAGTTCATTTGTCGAGGCAGCAAAATCAAATGTATTAGAACTTTCTGCAGTTAAGGGAAAGCAACATCTTGACAAAGTCTTAGCAGTGGCTCAAAAGGGGAAGGCAAAATAGATGTTTAGAGGATTTCAGGATCTGGTCGCAGTGATTTACAGCAGGTCTTTGAAGGTGGGGCTGACTGACAGGGGCCGAGTATAATGTATAATGTGTACATATGTGTATATGTATGTGTATACTGCAGTATAATGCGGGCAGCCGGTGGGCATAGCAGGGCTAGGGGTTCGAGGCAAGTCTTGACGAGCAAATTATTGTCTGAATAGCAAGCTGTTTGCCGGGTACCTCTGGTAAACTGATCTTCAGGATTCCCTGGAGCCAAATGTACAGTTATTTACTGGTTTACAGTCTTATCATTCCTGAGGGAAGGGTCCCCGGACCAAACCGCTACGTCACGTTGACATGGCTGTTCTCAGTTCCAGGTTCTTCGACTTCTGTCGTGTCTGATGTAGGGGTTCATAGTTCCTGTCAAGTACAAGCCCACCCAGAGCCTGCACCCAGTACCTTCATTATTTTCTCCCAGTCTCTCCACCAGTCCCACTAAAAATTCGCTTCTATAGGTGCCTGGGTGGCTCAGTCGGTGGGGCCTCCGACTTTGGCTCAGGTCACGATCTCGCGGTCTGTGAGTTCGAGCCCCACGTCGGGCGCTGTGCTGACCGCTCAGAGCCTGGAGCTGCTTCGGATTCGGTGTCTCCCTCTCTCTCTGCCCCTCCCCCACTAGCGCTCACTCGCGCGCTCTCTCTCTCTCTCTCTCAAATAAAAACATAAAAAAAATACCACACACACACACACAAAAACTCATTTCTAGATAGTGACTCTCAGCCAGAACTAGAACCAAGTCTTCTGCCTGGCATTCCGGAACCCTTCCCACCAGCCACGGCTGGATTGGGTTCCACTTGTTCCGGCACAAATTAATCCCGCCACAGCAAAACATCCCAAGTCTTTTCACCACTTGGAACGGAGCAGCAGAGCAGAGTGGCAACAGACCTAGGTCCTAGGCTTCCTGTCACTTGATCCGCGACCCTGGGCTGGTCATTTACCTCTTCAAGCCTCACTTCCTCATCTGTTAACTGAGGGTGACGTTGCTTGGCACTCAATACGATTCAGCCAGTTTTTAAAATGAAGTACATAAATTCACAGTCCCAAATTCTGATTCAGTTTCTTTTCTAAGTTTGAACAAAGACGACGTTCCTTCGTTTTGTTTTCACTTACCCCTTATCTTCTGGGAGGACCTGGGAGTGGCTCGCAGGAGGCTGAGAGAGCCTTTCCTGTGGAACCCTGAACCTGACCTGCTCAGGGGGAGAACATGGAGTACCACGGGACAGGCCGGTCACGAGGAACCCACCAACCGATTTTCAGGCTACAAGACAGATCCTCAGATTTTCGGGCAGCCCAAAGTTCAGTTTGATATCGGAACTTGATCAAGCCTAAATCCCCTTTCTTCCTATTTGATTCCTCCCCTTTCCTAAGGCAACTTCCATTACCTCTCCAGGGCAGAGCTGTTGACATTTTTAGCTGCTCCATTTCAACCTGATTTATTGCCTAGAGGTCAAGTACAACCGTTTTTGTTTCGGTATTTATTTATATAAACCGGCAGTTTGTCTGACCTGTAGAATTACCCACATCCATATGGCAGATTAAATCCATGACACGAGAGTATTGTGACTAATTCCTATTCTGGGCACTTCCAATGGAGGCATCAGAAAAAAAGGCCTCTAAACTAGGGATAGGGCCCGGCATGGGTTCCAGCGCCCTCTGCCCCTAGTCAGTTTGGGGGAGTGATTTCATGTCTCTTAACCACAATATTGAATTTATGAAAAGACTACTGGTTCAACAAGGTAACAGCAAAGATCTTTCTCTAGCTCTGATTAATTGCAACTACCCTACATTTAACCATGGATATGTGCCTGAAAGTTCAGATTCTCCTTGAAGAGAAACTCAATAATTTTTAAGCGGTTTTAAAAGAGGGCTAAGTTAATTGATTTATAAATACACACACACACACACACACACACACACACACACACACACACACACATATATATGGTTGTTTTTGGTTTTTTGTTTTGTTTTGTTTTTTAATCCAGAAACATGTATTGTGCTCCAACTAGAAGCCAGGTACTACCTTAGGTAATGGAAACACACAGTTGCCAATCCTGGCCCCTGGTGGAAGAAGTGGACAATGTCGGTCTCCAACTGAATTACGCAGGGTTTACCATGAGACCCCCAAAGAGGGAATTGATCCCCAAATGGGCGGGGGCAAAGATAGCATCACCACAAGGCTTCAAGTAAGCTGGAACTTGGTTGATGAGTGATTGTTGCCAAGATGGAAGGAAAGGGCATTCCAAGCAGAGGATAGAACTTTCCAAAGGCACAGAGGCAAGGAAGAAGAGGCCGGATTCTGAAGACAGCGAGAACGTTTCGATGGCTGGAGCATCTGGCCGCTGCGGCTAGCACGGTGGGAAAGGATAAACGGTAAACAGGCACAGGCTAGATTGGGAAGGAGTTTATACATCTTACCAAGAATTCTAGACTTCATTCAGAAGGGCAGAGACAGTCATCGAAGGCTTCAAGTAAAAGAGCAACCAACTCAGATTTGAGTTCTCCTGCCTGCGCTCCATCAGAATACCGAGGATGGACAAGCAGAGAAAGAACTGGAGAAAGGGACATGAGTTCAGCAAGACACAATAATGAGACAAGGCCATAAATGGCAGAAAGGAAGATGAGACTCTTTGCAGGTTTCCTGGGCGGAAAGTCCAAGTACACAGAGCTAGGCATGTGCTTTGAGGTTCTTGAGTTTGATGTGAACACTCAGGGAGAGATACCCACCAAGCAGCTAAGAAAATAGATTTGTGGCTCAGGATAGGGCTAGATACAGAGATGGGAGGATTGTTGGCCCACCACGAAGGAGAACTTAAAAGTGAAAACACCGTGCTGGCACCAACAAAAACACAACAAAAAAGGACACCCGAGTGGCTCCGTCGATTGAGCGTTTGACTCTGGCTCAGGTCATGATCTCACGGTTCATGGATTCGAGCCCCGCATCAGGCTCTGTGCTGACAGCTCCGACAGAGCCTGGAGCCTGCTTCGGATTCTGTGTCTCCCTCTCTCTCTGCCCCTCCCCTGCTCACGCTCTGTCTCCCTCTTTCAAAAATAAGATAAACATTAAAAAAAAAATTGTTTTTAAACACAACAAAACAAGTAAGAGAATCGTGATGGGGAGGGGGCAAATGTTGGGGAAGGGAAACAGTCAATCTACAGTCTCCTTAGACTATTTTGCAAAATGATATTTCTTATATCTTCACAGGTAAACTTTTCTTCTTTGTAACTAATTCAGATATTGTATGATAACAGGTAGAAAAATATGGGTCCCAAGATTATTAAATATAATGCATGCATGTGTGTATGTGCACATATATGTGCATGTGTGTATATATATATCCTTTCTATATTTGGGAATATATGTATATATCTCCTTTCTCATTCTAGGAAAAGATGATGCATCAGCTTCAAGCCAGGTGAGTTGCCCAAGAAGAGTTAGGAAAGTGTTCTATTCTCTTCTTTACAGTCTTAGTTTGTTGTCCAACTCATGCAGGACTTTCCCCTACATCACTGAAAGAATGTGTTTGGCACCAAGGACTTGGTATCAGGCAGACGACATATTTCTTACTTTGGAAGTGCCACTGGTAGAATAGAGAGCCTGAGAACCAGAACTGCAGCCCGAAATAGCAGGGTAAATTCACCCACTTCCAAGAAGGTCACTCAGTTTCAGAACAGGGTGCAGGCAGATTGAAGCAGATTCTTGGCTCTGTCATGCCGCGTCTGTCTGTTGCATAACTTACAGTTCTTAGTTCCCTTGACCGAGAGCACTGGTGTCGACCGGGCATTTTCTGTTCCTCTCTGTTATACTGTTTTCTAGCTGTGTCAAAAATAAATCACTATTATCAGGTGACCTTCCCTAATAAGTCAGTCTCCCTTCTGTTTTTAACAGCTACCTGTTGAGAATCCTATTTTTTTTTATATTTATTTACTTTTCAGAGAGAGAGAGAGAGATTGAGCAGAGGAAGGGCAGAGAGAGAGAGAGAGAGAGAGAGGGAGACACAGAATCCGAAGCAGGCTCCAGGCTCTGAGCTGTCAGCACAGAGCCTGATGTGGGGCTCGAACCCATGAACCATGAGATCATGACCTGAGCAGAAGTCGGACAATTAACCGACTGGGCCACACAGACGTCCCGAGAATCCTATTTTTTTAATGAACAATTGTAACCCAAGAGCTGTTATCGGTCAGGTTTTAAATGTTTGTTAAAAATAGGAGTCCCAGACAAGTAGTCATTAGACAACAGAAAACCATAAACAATCAGAGAAGCAAGTGACAGCAGATGTTAATTACATCTGAATTCATTGCTACATCTGAGCTTGAGCAAGAGCCACAGTCAGTGGCAAATCTTAAGGAAACCGAGGGGTTCTGCCCTTAACAGAAGCACTTCTGACCCCGAGGAAACTACAGCACATTAATAACCATAGCTATTCTCCTCATTTTTTGGACCTGTCCTAGAGTAAGAAACTGGAAAAATAGGAGAATGCTTCAGGAATAATGCATAAATTCAGGAGAATGCTTTTAAAAATTCACAGTCTTGCTTTAGTGTTTCTTATTTTATTTAGCACTATGGCTAAATGCACTCACGGACTATGTCAGTCGATCTGAGCGAACCCCGTGAGACGAGTACTATCACATTTCACTGATGAGGAAACTGAGGCTTAGAGAGGTCAAAAACCTTCCCCCAAGTTGGACACTGGCTCTACGGGGCTTTAGAAACCCTGGCACCCTCCTTCAGAGTTCCCCGACTTGCCCACTCCCATGCAATGCTCCAGACAGTCCCCGACCCAGGACACCAAGTGCCCTTTGAATGTAAACAAAAGTGGAGGGATCACCTCCCCATCCCCCTGCCAGGCTCTCTGATTCTTCTTTGTCAGGTGGGTGGTGACAGCTTGGGTCTTCCTGAAGAGAGGCACTCTCCAAATCACCCTGGAGTGGGGGAGGGAAGGTTGCAATTTATTAGATGGCCGCATTCTCCCCACCTCAACCCTGGACCGCGATGCCATCGGTAATTGTAGCTGCTCCGCGTGTCCAGAGGTGCAACAGCCAAGGATACACCTGCATTTGTCGATTGAAGATCACAGTTTTAACACCAGGAGTGACTTCTGCTTCACCCAGAGAGACGTTTTTCTTTTCTCGTGCATGAAGAAATACGTGTTTTTCTTTCTGGTCCGTACCCTACGTAACTCATTTCCATGCTCTTACCCCCGCAGTGTTTTTCCACAATTTCCCCTGATTTAGGGAAATTCAAACTTCCACATCCCCAGAACCCTAAGATATAGACTGGTTAATGCAGGTGAGCAGAGGAGTTTTCAATAGCAGCCGTAGGTCCTTTGGATCACTTGTTATTAACAACTGCCTGGGGGGAGGGGGTTGGAGTCCCGGTTAATTGACAATCACCCAGATATGAATATAATAACATCCCCGAAAGGCTAATTGTTAAGTGCTTATTAGAGCCTACCCATACGCCTGTGCTGAAAACTGAAGCACAAAAAACATTTCCAAAGAACTTAGTCTGATTGCCCTCAAAAGGATAATTAGCAGACAATAGGACATTATACGTAATCAAGTGTTAAAATGTGCAGAATGTAATTCACTTGATCAAAGGCTGTTGTATAACCATGTTTTAGAAACACACAACATATAGCAAGCTACTATTTTCTTGGCTAAAAAATCAAATAAAAAATAAAATCCGTCATTTTTTATGGAAAGCTATGACATTGGACGAAAGACGTCAGGAGTTTCCTTCTGGCATTTACATCCTCCTCTTGTTTTAAACTCATTGTAACATCTTTGAAGTATTTACTGAGCGATGCCGGCCACAAATAGTCCTTTGCGTTGCAAATAAAAATTGTTATCTCATTACCTACTTTGCTCCTCCGAAGTTATTTCGACAACGCGTTTTCTATTATGATGGTATTCCTAGGATTTTACTCTTGCAATCCAGATAACGATAGCTCCTTCCCTTCCTTCCCCCGAAATACGTCTGCTGGGAGCCCTGATGCCACAGGAAGGATTCTCAAGATCTCCGAGAGAAAATACTTCATAAACTTTACAGCCAACATCAGACTTTGAAGAAGAGAAGACAAGTACAGCTGGCCGTACAGAGGCCTTCTAAATTCCTTTTTCAGCTTGTAGTGCTGCAGATAAGTTTTTCCATGAAGCAGTCCAACCCCTGTTGCCGCAAGACCTGTTTTTTTTTTTTTTTTTTTAAACAAGTCAGTAAACTAACTGGAACTTTCTGTCAAGTCTGGTGACTCTGTATAAATGGGTGCAAATTTAACTTGACACGTTAATTTCTTTCTAGAAAACAATTTATAGTCATAGAATCATG
Organism: Herpailurus yagouaroundi; assembly: GCF_014898765.1. Lineage (NCBI taxonomy): Eukaryota > Metazoa > Chordata > Mammalia > Carnivora > Felidae > Herpailurus > Herpailurus yagouaroundi. The sequence goes on from NW_024412404.1 coordinate 51,410,931, forward strand.
GAATCCCAGAGTTGCAAGGACCTTCGCAGTCATCCAGCCCAAACACCAATCTCGCGCTTGAGTTGTTCATTCCGAAAGAAGTCTGTTTTGCAGAGCCACCGAGCTGAGGTCCAGAATCAGATATTTCCAGTGAGCCTGTCCCTTCAGGGCAGATCAGTTCGACATCACCTCAGGGGTGGTTATTCTTGCTGGGGAGTGTGGAGAGATTCTGAGTGCTAGGTTCGGTAGTTGGTGAGGAGAAAAGATTTTACTTCTAATCCTATGTATAAACAAAGATGTGGTATTACTATTCCCATCTCCCATATGAGAAGACTGAGACCCAGAGCCTGAGTGTGGCGAGCTCCAATCTAGGCATCGGGATCCAACACCTACATTCCTTCTACACTGGTTCTACCGTGTCACCCTACTGGAATATTTGGGGAAACCCAAGAAAAAGTACAGGAAATGGGGCGCCTGGGTGGCTCAGTCGGTTATGCGTCTGACTTCAGCTCAGGTCATGCCTGCACCGCTCATGAGTTCGAGCCCCGTGTCGGGGTCTGTGCGGACAGCTCAGAGCCTGGGGCCTGCTTTGGATTCTGTGTCTCCTTCCTCTCTGCCCCTCCCCCACTTGCGCTGTTTCTCTCTCTCGAAAATAAATAAACATTAAAATCTGAATTGTCAATTTCAAAAGAGAACACTTTAAAAACAAAGAAAAGAAAAAATATGGGGGAAAAAATTTAAAAGAGAGTAAGACGGGGGCGCCTGCTTGGCTCAGTTGGTTAAGTGTCCTACATGAACTCAGGTCATGATCTCATAGCTCCTGGATTCAAGCCCCAGGTGGGGTCCTGTGCTGTTAGCTGCAGAGATCTCTTAGGATCCTGTGTCTCCCTCTCTCTCTCTCTCTCTCTCTCTCTCTCTGCCCACCCCCCTCCCTTGCATTGTCTCTCTCTCTCAAATAAATAAAACATTTAAATAAAAAGGGATTAAGATGACTTGTTAACAGGGTGAAGTAGAAACTAATTTATTTGTGGGCACCTAATAGCCCCAGGTATCTGTTTCTTTGTGTTTCTATTTTTCTTTTCTCTATTAAAAAAAAAAAAAGTCTACACTTCTGAAAATTCTCAGCCTGTTTGTCATTTTATTATACATCTCCCCTAAATATGCAAAGATTTGAACAATTCCCCTGCCAGCGAGCCACCCATACAATAGGATGAGTATTTTCAAATCGCAGGGCTGGAAAACGGACCAGACGAGAATAAACACGTGAACCGGCAGAGGCACAACAGGACAAAAGGCTAAAAAAAATCCAAGGCAGTGGCGGAGAGAGTCAGGCACACTCGACAATGGAGACGCTGATCGGGTAGAGTAGGACACCCGGGTGTCTAATAACCGCTTGGGGTGACATCTTGCCGGAAAGGAAGCTCTCACCTGCGCAGCGACCTAAAGAACAGAAAGAAGTCTGGCTTGGCCGCAGACAGGAGCAGGAGAGAGGCATCTGATGACAGAATCTAGGCCTGATTAGCCCATTCAACTGAATAGAGATGAATTGACTAAATGGGGTAGAGCCTTCCTTGTAATTACCTCTCTGTGTTTAGTCTGTATGCCCCAATCTCATGTAGCAGTGCAGAAAACTGTTTTTTTTTTTTATTGTGAACTGTAATGTTGACTCTGCAGAAAATACAGGGAGGGATTCCAGACGGGGAAAAGCGAGCACCCAGCAATGAAAGGGAAAATCCAGCCCACGGGGGGCGGGGGGGAGGTGGGGGGCAACTACACGTTTGCAACAGGTGCACGCACCAGGAGGTTTGTGCTTGGGGTAGTCTGACTCACTCTTACCCAAGAATTCAACAGAAGGACCCTGCACAAAGGGTCAGCTTTGATTTTCTATCGTCTGACTTCCTATTTGTTTCGCTCTGATAACAGGGGCTTCATTCCTGGTTGGCACATCCATAATTGACTTCGGCTGAGCTCAACGGGGTTTTCCTTTCTCTTAAAATTTTACATTTTATTAAACGGGAAGGTAAAGAGAATGGAAAAGTAAAGATTATTAGGATAGGGTATCCATAGACCACTACCCACTAGAATCGAGTAATATTAACATCTGGACATCAAAATCTTTTAAAAATGAAGCAGAAGGTCCTTGGTTTCCTGCCCTGTACCACTCTCTGTTCCTCTTCCCCAGAGGTGACCTCTGTCATGACTTTGACGAGGCGTCTCCTCCCAAGCTTTTATACCTATACCCTATATAAACACACAGAGCACCACATATTGTCTTGTTACTTTTAAAATGTTATAGGCATTATACTGTAGGTATTGTTCTACAATATGCTAGTTTGTAGGCGTTAATCTACAATTTCCCAGCCAATATGTTTTGAGATCTGGCATTCCACTTCTTACAGAGTCTCTGTGACCATTCCCGAGGGAAAATGTTCCTGTTAGATAATGAAAGATCAAAGTGATGATATTTATGCACAAGAGAAAGACATTAAAGACTTTTAAAAAAGCACTCAACTACACCTCCAAGGGTATCATGAGGCTCTCTGATCTATTAAATTAAAAAGCATAACATTTTAATGAATTGCAATGAACACTAAGCAGACAAAATACTTTTGTTTTTATTTCACGGAGCTATTTTACTCAAATGAAAGTGCTTTGAAGATGAAAGCACATTTTTTTTCCCTCCCAGAATTAAATGATTTCATCCCTCACCCCACAAAGTTTAGTAAAGCAGAAAAAGTAAATACTGATGTTGTTCCCTTTTCATGGAGTTTCCACTTTTACTTATGTTACAGCTGGCTTCCCTTTTCTGTCCTCACGTCTTGTCACAGTTTGTAACCTCCCTGTGCTGAGAGACAGTCCTTTTCCATCCCTTAAGTTATGCCGAGTAGTGGTCTGGGGGAGGCCTCATTAACCTTATTTTTTGTGTGCGGGTTTTCTTTCACTACTTCATTGCAAGGCAATATTTTTTAAAAGACCTCATGCTGCTGAATGGAAGTTGAAATAGAGCACAACAACTTTTTTGGAGTCAGAAGGTCTGCGATGTAAATACCCAAGTTTGTTTTTAAAAGGTTTTCATAATCCGTTGCATAAATATACATATTTACATAATTTCCAAAACATGCACTTTGAAGCCGCTAATCCTTTCTGCGTTATCTATCAGCAACTAGTAAACGTGGGATCTGCAAGCTTGAATTCCAACATGTCACTTTGTCATTTTCAAATTCTGTGAGGGCTGGAACTCAGAGGGCGGACTTAGCCCATCTGGCTGCAAGAAACGGCATGTAATCTCCTTTGGAAGGAAGAAGATTCGAGAGTTTTGATAAACTCGGTCTCTGTGGAATTACACCAGAGGGGACTGGAGCGAAATAAATGTTCGTAGGCGCTGAATTTGCAGTTTGTCCTTCCAGGTGACATTCTGCAATTCCTTCTATGGTCTGCTTTTGACTTTGCCCCCTAACTTCTGGCCAAGGCCATGGAGTTTTCAGTTTCAGTCAGCAAAGACAATGCACACTGCCCATGGGAAATATGGAGAGTATTCCTTGTATTTGAGTGGCTTCCCATAGGCTTGATTTACCCTGGTGTGGAGAAGAGGAGCTTAGAGAGAGAAGGAGAGGGCTGATAACAGTTTCAGTGAGTTTTGCTCACCTTCGGCTTGGCGGGGAAAAAGCATGGACGCAACATCCCTGGGTGTTTCCAGCTTCAGATGCCCGCTGTGGCTGAAACCAAAGAGCAAGGTTAGCCAGAGACCCTTTGGTCCAAACCCTCTGCTAGGCCTTGACCGGACCTGTTACCTGGCCCTCTGTATGTTTCTCCCAAGAAGAATCCTTTTCCTATGTTTTGCTTCCACGGGGTAGGTCACATACTGGTATCTTCTAGTCTTGCCAATTAGACAGAAGAGTCTTCTTTTGATCGTTGGCGGGCTTTCTTTTTTACGATTTTGCAATTATTTTTTGTACGTTATCTTTTACTACAGCTTCTTTTATTACAGTTTGTTTTACTAATGTTTCCTGTGCATTTTCATCTTTAAAAAATAAAATGGAGGGCCACCCCGGGGGGCTCCGTCGATTAAGCGTCCGATTCTTGGTTTCAGCGCAGGTCATGACCTCACGCTTCCTGAGTCGGAGCCCGGTGTCAGGCTCCGTGCTGACCGTGCGGAACCTGCTTGGGATTCTCTCTGTCCCTCTCTCTCTGCCCCTCCCTTACTCGTTTTCTCTCTCTCACACACACCAAATAAATAAACTTTAAAAGAATAATGAAAAATAAAAAGGAGAATAGTGAGGATACGGGAAGAATTTCAAACAAGGGGGCAGGATGCCAACTGTCCCCCGAGTGAGCTCGCCCTCCCTCAGCCCTCCTCGCCTGTCAGTGGATCTCTCATTTCAGTTCCAAATGGTCCCCCTGACCTTGAAGACAGCCTTCTGGGAGAGTTCTTAGTCTCACACCTAAAATCATTATTCTTGGCAGCTCAGTGGGGGATACAGGCTAAAATCCTCCCTCTGGGGAACTGTAATCCCAGCCCTGAGGATGGCTTTGTGGGGCCCCCAACACACTCTTATCTCAAACTGAGCGAGCTTACCAACGAAACTTCTTGATTTCTCATCTGCGTAACTCTCTCACACCGAGGTGACTGGGAAGAATGTTGGATATTCTCTTTCTTTCCTTCTAGATCCACTTTCTCTTCTTCCATCCCAATCCGGCCTCTGAAAACCCTCAATGTAGGCAAAAGTAAATCCTTAAACCAGAACAGGACTAGACTGCCCAGTTCCACGACCACCACCACCACCATCATCATCATCAAACATTTATTGAACACCTGCTCTTTGGAAGACTTTCTAGAATAGAAAGAAGTATAAGATGCAGATCCTACCCCAGAGGTGTCTCTCATGGTGCGTGACTATAGGACATGCATACACTTGCATAAAAAAGGAGACTGATGTGTCTGAAGCCAGTTAATGGGCCAGAGACGGATGCTGAAAAAGGTTTCTTTTTACCTGCCGGGCAAGGGCTGCCTCGTTTCAATATGGGCTGTGTAGTGCGCAGGCCATTTGGTAATACCTAAGGAATATTAAATCACAACGTCTGGGCCTTTGCCATGGAAACAAAATTTTGCTGTTTGTCTTCTGCCCAGTTAACTAAGAACAGTGTGCATTTTTAGCTTGGAAAAGATTGAGAACTATATTTATTTGAGCTAACTTAATTCTAATAATACTGGCACATGTTTTTCAGGTTTTAAAATTAATACACACAGCGGGACGTACGTATTACACACAGGAAAATTTACCCCTTTTGTTACATACAGGAAAATTCACCCCTTTTGGCACACAGTCCTGTGAGTTGTGGCCAATGCATACAGCCATGTAACCACAACCGAGATAGCCAACAGTTCCATCACCCAGAAGGTTCCCCTGTATCTTTGTAGGCAACCCTTCTCCCTCACCTCCAGCTTCCCCTAACCCCAGATCTATTTCCTGTCTCTACAATGTTGCCTTTCCCAGGACACCGGATACATGAAATCACACATCCTTTTAAGCCTGGCTTCCTTCACTTGCAGCGTCATCCATGTTAAGGTACATACCAGTAATTCGTTATTTTTTGCTGCGAAGTACTATTCCATTGGAGAGACGAACCGAAGAGTTGTTTATCCATACGAAAGTGGAAGGACGCTTGGGTTGTTTCCGTTTTGGGGCAATTATAAATACAGCTGCTATCAACATTCACATACAGGTTTTTGTGGATGTAAGCTTTCATTTCAGTTTTGTAAATACTTAGGGGCAGGACTGCTGGGTTGTGTGATAAGTATAAGGTTAGTTATCTAAGAAGCTGCCACACTGTTTTACAAAGTAGCTGTACTATTTTGCATTCCCACCCGCAGTATAGGAGACTTCTGGTTTCTCTACATCCTTGCCAGCGCTTTGTATTGTCATTTTTTCTTAAACATAGCCATTTTTACAGGTGGGGGGCTGTATCTCATGGCACCTTTAGTCTGCATTTCCCTAATGACTAATGATGTTATGCATCATCCCGCTACGACATTCTTCATCCTTCCACAGCTAGAAGTAACCATTCCATCTCAACTGGGGGCAACATTCGGCAATGTCTAAAGACATTTTCTATCAGCAACTGAGGGAGGCTACTGGCATTTATCTGGAGGGTAGAGGCCAGGGATGATGCTAAACATCCCACAGTGTGCGAGACAGCCCCCCACAGCTCCAAAGAGTTACCCGCTCCAAAATGTCAGGAGTGCCAAGGCTGAGAAACTCTGCATTCAGGGGTCATCAGAAAAATTCAACCTGCAGGTTAGGGGAGCTTGTCATGTTATATCACGTTTATGTTAAATAACAAGGGACTTAGAAAATAATTTTCCAGTGGACCGTGAACCTTTTTTTAACTGCCAGCATGTGCTAAGAGTCACAGATTTCTGGCCCTTGGCGCGTTACTTCCTACAATACGCGTTCTATCTCAGGTTGAGATGCACGCTCTTGCCAACTTATGTATTTGGCCTTTCTCTGACCTGAATAAATGTCAACTCGGTGAGGTTTTCCTTTGCGACTGAGTTCGTTTTAGTGGTGAGATTTTGCATTATCAAACTTTGGCCCAAAGTAAGTTATGTTTGCATCGTAAATCCTTGGAAAGGGCTACAGTTTATTACCAGAATGGCAAGTCCCTTACTGTCTCTGCATTTCACTCGCCCGCTGTGAAATCTGAGAATCAGGCGGGCAGTGGATTGCTGGGGCCACTTTGAGGCTTCGGTTCCTGTTGGAGACTGTTGGGTGTTACTACTACCCAGCAGCAAAATGAAATTGTTCCCGTGCCAGCTGCTGGCACCAAAGGTAGGTCTTTATTGAGAACCCTGGCCTCCAATCACTTCCCCCACCAAAGTTTAAGATAATTAACAGATAAACAAGACCACATGATTTGCCTCACAAGAGTTGAGCTTCCTTTGAAGAGTGCTTATAAATTCCAGTCATTTTTAGATTTGATTTTTTTTTTCTTCCAATGTTTGTTTACTTATTGTTTATTTATTTATTTTTGAGAGAGAGAGAGAGAGAGAGAGAGACGGAGTGCGAGTGGGGGAGGGGCAGAGAGAGAGGGAGACACAGAATCCGAAGCAGGATCCAGGCTCTGAACTGTCGGCACAGAGCCCTACACGGGGCTCGAACTCACAGACAGAGCGATCATGACCTGAGCTGAAGTCGGACGCTTAACTGACTGAGCCACCCAGGAGCCGCCAATGTTCGTTTATTTATTTTGAGAGAGACAGCACACACGAGTAGGGGAGGGAAAGAGAGAGAGGAGAGAGAATCTCAAACAGGCTCCATGCTCAGCCTGGAGCCCCGTGTGGGGCTCGAACTCATGAACCATGAGATCATGACCTGAGCCAAAACCAGGAGTCAGATACTTAAGCCACTGAGCCATCCAGATGCCCCTGGATATTTATTCAAGTTCAGAGGTAGAGCCATTTCCAGTCCATGTTTGTGGCCATGGAAGTTTATCTTCAGAATGGGTATAAAAAGAGCAGGGAGACAGAAAGGCAAGAGGCCAGCTACCTGCTATAGTCACATACAGCTGTCACCTTCTCATCTCATTTTTCTTACCACGATTGCAAAGTAGTAACTTTATTCAACAAGTACTTTTTTTTTTTCAACGTTTATTTTTTTCGGGACAGAGAGAGACAGAGCATGAACGGGGGAGGGGCAGAGAGAGGGAGACACAGAATCGGAAACAGGCTCCAGGCTCTGAGCCATCAGCCCAGAGCCCAACGCGGGGCTCGAACTCACGGACCGCGAGATCGTGACCTGGCTGAAGTCGGACACTTAACCGACTGCGCCACCCAGGCGCCCCTCAACAAGTACTTATTGTGTGTCTGCTCTGTTCTCGACACTGTGCCAGAAACCTAGTTGGACACCAAGGCAGACTGAGATATGGCCTCTTTCTCTCTGGAATTTGCCTTGACACAAGGGAAGACCAGACGACCACCCTCGTATCATTAGCTAGCCGTACAAAGCCCTGACGGTCAACTCCTGAGACATTTGTGTCCCTAGAGCTGACACTTGAGTGCAGTAGACCCTAAGTAAACATTTCATTGATGAAGTGATGGAACACAAGTGGTGCTTCCCAAACCACCTGTGGCAAAGGACCAGTTTTTGAGTTTCTGATCCATTGGAGACCAATGCATTGGTAAAACACAGTCAAAACGTGCTTGGATGTCAAAACAATGCTGAATTGTTATGCAAGTTTTTGCATGTTTTATCCTAATTTCTGTGGTTATCTCATCAGAGGTATTAAAATAAAGAAAGAAAATTAAAAACACCCCACGGACCAGCACTGGTCCACGGACCATGCTTCAGCAATCCGAGGCAAACAGAAAAGAGGGGACATTGTGGCTGAAGTGATCAAGGGGGCGTGAGCCCACAACTCACGTTGATTTCACCCTCTCCGTCTGGGCTTGATGACGTAAGAGAGAAGAAATCGGAATGACTCCCCATCCGCCAACCTCACCCAGATTTGATCCTGTTTCCCCAAGTCCTCCTTGTCCCAAGTCTGTTTTCTGTTCCAGTACTGGAGGGAAGGAATCCAGGCAGAACAGGAAGAAAGGCAGTTGTGGGGTTCTGGGGTGGCTGGCACCCATTCAGAGTGAATTGCTGAAGAGGTGTTCCCAGAGGCCCACCCAGGCTCTCCCTACCTTGGTTTATTCTGGTCACCTTGCATTTACTCTGTTTGTGAACTCTCATCCTACCACCACAAGCCGAGTGTGTAGACTGGAGCTTCTCACGCCTCCCTGACGAGTCACCGGGCAGTATCTGTCATATAACATCTCGGTCATGCCTCGCTCTGAAGACATTCCAGCCACTGACCTACAACCTAACGGTTCTCTAATTAGTGTTTCTAACTCACTGAAGCAGCCAGTTACAGCGATCAAAAATTCCTCTCCTCCCCTTCCCTCTCACCCACGGCCTCTGCCAGCCACGGGCACCCTAAGGTGGCCATGACTTTCCTTCCCTCTCAGTCTGGCCAACTGCAAAGCAGTGACCTGGAGAGAAGTCACCACCTCCCATGAGCGGCCCCAGGCATAGAGCTGTCTGTGGAAACACTTTATTTTAAGAACCAGAGCAAACTGTCATTGTAAGAACTCTTTTACAAGTCAGGATAAAACTTCATTGCTAAACAAAGTGCCTGCTGAGAAAGGACAGGAGTAAGAGATCAGTATTCTGAACTTTGTGGCCAGCCAGGTTTGGGCTGGGCCATCTGCCATTTGACAGCTGAGAAAAAACGACGTGCGAAAACTCCTCTGTCTCAATACTTGTGTGGATGGTGCTGGATACTTTGCGGGACATGGCAGCAGAAAAACACTGCTAGGTGAGCCATCGCTGGAACCCCTCTCATGACAGAATGCAAAAATCAGAACGTATGTCACAGAGGCAGCGTTTAGAGTGATCACATCAGCATTGCATTTTTTTAATCACACAAGAAGACAGGAAATTAATGTGACCTATAAACAGAGTTGTCATAGAGGGGGACCAAACTCCGTGCTTCCTGACGCCTTGGCACCAAACTCCAAGTTGAATGATATTATTTTGAGAACCAGTTACTGGAATGGCCTCTCTGCTGTTCTTCCTAACCGGTCTCTTACGACCGCAGTCTACCCTGTGTATTGAATGAATCGTCCCCAAATACTCCTCTCATATGCCTCTTTCACTCATGAATCTATAATGGCAGCCAACAATTTATCTTAAAAAGTCGTCGCCTTGCAGAGCAGAAGGAAGCTTGACCATTCAAACCGGTCTACTTCGTCGCAACTTGTGAAGTGAACGTCCAGAAAACGTGATCTCCTCACGGTCGCTCAGCTAGTAATTGACAGAAATGAGAACTAGAACTTGAAATCCAGGCCACGGTTATTTTGTGTGTTTATTTGCTTGTTTGCCTTGATTGCCTTAATTCCTCTCAATTCCTTAATTCCTCTGAGCAACTTTCAAAGCACAACCTGATCCCACATTACTGTAAGACATCATTTCCTGGCCCAAGTTCCTCCCTGCTGTGCACAGACCTTCCCCTTTCCTTCTGCTGGGCCTTCTGCCAAAAGTTCCCATCCCCCCACCTCCCTGTACTCATTCCACCCACTTTCCTGTGAACCCAATCTCGGGACTGAGATTTTGCTGCTCACACAGCTCCTTTGGTACTCGTTGGCTATCCTTCTCATCATATGTTGTTTTGTTCGTTAAGTGTTTCTTGGGTCTTTTCCTCTTAATTACCATGAGAGAGTCATTGGAAATTCGAGGTGGAAAGCATCTGGAAGCCATCCAGTTTGACCCCATACCTGTACATGATTGTCCCATCCCACGTTGCTGACCAGTTCTCCTAGCCCACTGCTGAGAAAGAGGATAATTAATACCTGACCCCAGCTGGCCATTCCAAGTTAGGCAACTCTATTTGCCAGAGAGCCTTTCCTTACGCTGAGGCAAAAATCTCCTTCCCACCATTCTCCACCAAAATTTTTAATGCTTATTTATTTTTGAGAGAGAGAGAGAGAGAGAGAGAGAGAGAGAGAGAGAGACAGAGTCCGAAGCAGGCTCCAGGCTCTGAGCTGTCAGCACAGAGCCCAACATGGGCCTCGAACCCATGAACCATGAGATCATGACCTGAGCAGAAGTCAGACAATTAACCGACAGAGCCACCCAGGCGCCCTTGGGGGTTTCTCCTTGATGTAGTAGCAGCTATTGAAAGGTTTTTAGAAGAAGCACCCGCATGACAAACTACCTCAGATGACTGCTATTTCTTCTCCTGTGAGCAAGGCTGCGGGAGAGAAGAAAAGGTTAAGACCTTCCTTAGAGGTTAAGACAGATCTGTGCATGAACTGCAGGTCTTGGGGGCAAATAGGGCATCCATTTTTGAGAAACCTGACAACTGGATCGCCGCCAGGTTGGTCTCTCCATGGACAAGAGATAAGACAAATATGATTCACTGAATAAATTATTTTGAGAAAAAAGGCTCTAATGGACAGCGTTTCATTTTAAAATCATGCTCATTAATCATTATAAATGTAAACATTAACAAATTACTTAAACAGCTGGCTATAATACGCAAACACAGGGCCAAAAGACAAAATGCCTGTTGAGCGTGGTTCAAGACTATACTTTGAAATTACAAAGCTCTTTTTTTCCCCACAAAATTCAGAGGCTGATACATTACACATGAGTTTCCTCCTTTCCTCTCCGGGGGAAGAGAAGAGTGCCATTAGAGGGAGAACAGAACTCCTCAACATCATCCATTTTTACCTAAATCACCTTTCTTAGGATCATGTGAGTCAGCAATTCGGGCCGGGCTTAGATAGTGGTTCTTCTCTTTGTCCTACCTGGAGTCACTCGCGCTGCAAACATCATCTATCAGGCAGTTCGGCTGGGGCTGGGCAACCTACTATGGCCTTATGTTCACGTCCGGAGGTTGGTGTTGACTGTCGGCTGGGTCACAAACAGGCAAGTGTGGGTTTCTTCACATGGAGGCAACATCCTGAAAGGGCACGCCATATTTGCTGACATCCCATTGGCCAAGGCAAGTCATGTGGCCAAACCCGGAGTCCCTGTGAGAAGAGACTATCAAGGGCATGGACGTGAAATTCACTAAGGGCAATCACTGGGATAATCTACCACACATGGTCTTGTAAGGGGATAGGCAGCATGAGTTAAAATCGAAACCACAGCACAAGACTTACTCGGGCTTCTCAAAGCACCAGGCCAGGACTCTTTCTCCACCTCACGCTCCCTCTGTCCTCACAGTCTGACTCCTGTGCCATCCACATCAGGATCTAGTACTCAAAGGTCTTTCTTTTTGTCTTGTCTTAACTAGCTTAACAATATAGAAAAATTAAATACGTAGCCGATAAAAAAAAATCTAAATGATATATAAGAATAAAAATTAAAGTAGGAGTTCCTCAACCTTTCTACAAAATCGACTCTTCTAGATTTTTCTTCTGAAGACATTCCAGTGTTATCTGAGCTCCCAGCTGCTTCTCATTTCCCACTTGAGACCTCAAAGCTATAGGAATTCTCTGGGTCTGCAAAAGTGGGCAGGGATCGAATGGGTTTTCCAGCAGATGTTCTGAGACTCCTGGTTTACCTCTCATGACTGACTGCCAAGTCCACATTTGTTAAATTCAGAGCTCCCGGGCATGGAGTCACCTCCATCAGCCTGGAGCTTATTCTTGGGGGGCTGGCGACCGGCTTTGGGCATTTCTGCATCCACATGAGAGCAGGCATGAGTTCCTCATGGGAAACCCTGAGCCACAGCACTCCAGAGGGTGTTTTAAGGTATTACACGGGGATATTACGGAACCTAGGCCTCTGCCACCGAGAGAAACATCTTCATGTCAGATTCCAATTAGGGATTTATTTCCCCCACCAAATGCTGCAAAGTTGATTCCTTCCACTGGCGTTGTGTATGCATGGTGTAGAGAGCTAGACGTTGCACCTCAGGGCAAGCAGGCATGGAACAGAGCCCCAGGAGTTTATGCACCGGCCGGAGACAGCAGGGACAGACAGACCGACAGGTCACCGGCCTTGGTGAGAAGACTGTACTGAAAAAAAGAAAACAAAACTGTGACTTATTTTATAACCAGAAGTTTGTCCTTCATCTATTTCACCCATATTTGGAAGTTGCAGAGAAAATAGATCTTGAAAGTTTTCATCACAAGAAAAAAAAAATGTTTTGTAACTATGCAAGATGACAGATGTTAGCCAGACTTATTGTGACGATCGTTTCATAACATATACAAATACTGAATCATGATGTTGTCCACCTAAAACTAGCATAACGTTCTATGTCAATTTTGTCTCAATTCTAAAAAAAAAAAAAAAAAAAAAAAAAAAAAAAAAAAATGCTGTATCTCAACACAGAACTGGCGATAACTCACCAAAATATAATATGATGCAAAATGAGACTCCGGGAGGGCAAAGGTCCTAAATGACAACATGCATGTGAAAGCTTGAATGAAATAATTCCCTGAGGGGGGTTCTGGGTGGCTCAGTCGGTTGAGCGTCCGACTTCAACTCAGGTCACGATCTCTCGGTCCGTGAGTTCCAGCCCCGCGTCGGGCTCTGGGCTGATGGCTCGGAGCCTGGAGCCTGTTTCCGGTTCTGTGTCTCCCTCTCTCTCTGCCCCTCCCCCGTTCATGCTCTGTCTCTCTCTGTCTCAAAAATAAATAAACATTAAAAAATTTTTGAAAAAAAAAAAGAAATAATTCCCTGAGATGTTAAAAAGGAAAAAAAAAATTGTGAACAAGCACATTGGCGGAAACCAGAAACCACGAGCGTGGCCGCTCAGACCAGCATTGGCACCTGGTATAGCCAGAGAGCCTGGACACCGGCAGAAAAGGACCCGGACTAGAGCAAAACCGGTACTTTTTTTCTCAGCCACAGCAAACGGAAGGTTTTCACCGATTCCTGTGCTCAGGAAATTAATAATCATCTAAATCAGAAGTGCAGATCCGTATATACATAAAATGCACATGCACAGTATATATTTTTCTTCCGTTACTTGGCGATAAACTGCAATCCTCAATGAATCGCAGTGGTTTCTAGTCATTCTTATCAGATCTTTTTTATTGTCTTCTTAAAGCCGCAGATCAGAGAACTTTCGCTGGTACTGTTAGGGGGAAAAGTGTGGGCTATGCAGACACTCTCTGAATAATGCTGGCGTGCCAGCCAGGTGCTGCTGGCCCAGGCAGGCCTCACTCTTCGCTGAATCTTGCTTTAATAGGTTTATTTCCGCCTGTTCTCAGGACACGCTGTACTTCCCCATCAGGTCTGAAATCACTCTTTCTAGGAAGATCCTCATTCTCCTCAGCATCTTTTTTTTTTAACTATGTCTTTCCCCACCTCTTCCTACTTCTGTTCCACGGCCCTTCTAGTCCCCTTTTAGATACTGTTTATTGTTTGTTATTAAGCTGGCCCCATAATCCCTTTTTTCTTTTTCCTCTGGGTTCTGGGAGAATTTCTCAGTTTTCCTTCTCCTTCATTAAATTGCTCTTCTGTGGTACCCAGGGCTTCCATGGGGGAAGGGGAGTGATCTGGCAATCAGGATTTGCATCTCTGGGTCTCCTCTCCTGCTCTCAGGTCCCTCCTCCTAAGATTGTCCTGACTGCTTTCCCAGCAGTGTCTTCTTGGGCCTTATTAGAACTCAAATTAAACCTTTTTTTTTTTAAGTGTTTTTTTTTTTTTTTTTTACATTTATTTATTTTTGAAAGAGAGACAGACAGAGCACGAGCGGGGGAGGGGTAGAGAGACAAGGAGACACAGACTCTGAAGCAGCCTCCAGGCTCTGAGCAAGTGTTCAGCACAGAGCCCAACGTGGGGCTCGAACCCACAAACCGCGAGATCACGACCTGAACCGAAGTCGGACGCTCAACCGACTGAGCCACCCAGGCACCCCAAACTTTTTTTTTTTTTTGCTGAGTTTATTCCATTGTTTATTTTGCGTATTTGCTTGATCCCTCGGGTAGGTTCCCTTCTTTAGAAGTTGGAGTCCTCCGCGTCCCATGTTCTGTCTGAATCGAGCCTTCCAGAAAGAGATAGACGAGCTAGAGGGAGTGGGGTGCAGTCCTTCAGAATCACTGCGGCCACCTGTTTGATCTCTTCCGCTTGGGATTCACTCCCGTTCCTCTTGCTAGGTCAGCAGCTTCCGCAGAGAGCTCGGTGGGGCTGGGGAGAAAGGCTGCACCTTCATGCCAGAGACCCTGTTCGCGTTTACAGCAACGCACATGCTTTGCCTGATGCCGCTGTCCTCAGAGCAGGCAGCCCTGGGTTCTGGGACTCTACGGTGCACCGATGTCCACTCCGAGGGCTAGTGCGGGCAATTGCTGTTCCCCAAACCCTCGTGAGGGATCTAAGCCCGTTCCATTTCCCTGACGAGTGGTTCCTTCACGTATGTGTGTAATAAGATGTGGAGTGGGAGACGTCATACTGACCGGGACTCCTCTTAGGGAGAGCACTGTAGTTAGGAGAAATAATTTGATGAGCTGCTTGGCAGAGTGGATGAAACTCCAAGGGCATATTCTTATCCCTAAAGGTGATGGCTTAACTGAGGACCATGAGGCAGGGAGAAGGATGTGTTTTGCTCCTGAGAAGAACAGAGGTGGGGGCGGTGGGGGCGGAGGGGGGCAGGTGGAAGAGAAAGGCAGAGAAAGTAAAAGGAAAAAGGGAAGACATAGAAATCGCAGAAACCCATGTACGGCACAATGTTAACAGTCTCATGACCTTCGTATCTTTCAATGAAGGCATTTTCTCAGTATCAATGCTATTGACATATGGGCCAGATAATTCTTTGTCATGGCGGGCTGTCCTGTGCACAGCAGCATCTCCGGCTTCTACCCACCTAGATGCCATCAGCACCCCTTCCCCATTTGTGACAACCAAAAATGTCTCCAGACGCTGACAAATGTCCCCAGTGGGGAACAACTGACTTAAGACAACTACACTCATGATGTGCCGGGTCTGAGTGAATTCTCTGTGCAAAGTGTTGAAGGGTTGGAGTTTCCCGGCCAGGCTGATATGGGGCCAAGCAGGGGTGGGGTGAGGGCCGGAGGAGCCAGAGGCAGAAGGGATCGTGAGAACACAAGCCCCAGGAATTCACAGATATGGTGGGTCGGGCTTTGAAGTTTTCCGGGCTCTGTTCTCTGGGGCCGGGACTTTGCCCAAGGTCTGCATTACAGAGTCAGCCCCAGATGGAATCATCCCCTCCTTTAATCTGCTCCGGTCTGAGCTGTAGACAACAGAAATTCCTCCGTGTTCCTGGCACATGGCAGTCAGTCTTCCTTAGTTGCCAGCTCTAAGACAGGCTGTTCCCATTTCTTTGATGGGAATTTGGGAGAGGCTGGTCATCACCGCCCTCCGGGAGTTGTCCTGCTAACCAAGTCTATACTAGTTTTTAGTCTCCTCAGTTAGGCAGAGACACCTTGAGCCTGTATGTTGACAGAGGTGATATGTGTCTTACACAGGAAGATGGTCACTGCTGATCGTCGACTAACAGTTTTGGATGGCTTCCTTCAAGATAGATGCGTCCTGAAAACTTGTGTGGTCAATTACTTTTTCTTTTTCTTTTTTTTTTTTTTTTTTTTTTTGTCTAGCTGATCAATCCTTAGCTCTTAGGGATCCAGGGCTTGTCTATTTCCCACCAACCTTTGCTTCCTTCTCCCATGTGAGCACTTGGACTGGTTTATTGGCCCTGGTGCCCACTTAATTTTCTACCACGATCCGTGGAATTTTCCAAAAGCACTTCCTCTCTCCTCCTCTACCAGATTCCTAAACACATAACGGTAGTTTACCTGATTATTCAAATCAAATCAGCAAATGCCTCTTGAGGAGTTGGAACAGAATGATGAGGACATGGAAACCATGACTCCAACATTCATTGAGTGATTGTGTGCCCTCCAATACTTAAGAGGTTTAATCCACCAGCAAAATCCCATTTTAAAGATTAAGAAACTGAGGGTTCAGAACATTTAACTAACTTTCAAACTATTGTTACTATCTTAGTGACTCAATAATCTGATTACAAACCCTTTCGCTTTACAATATTGTAAAATGACTTGGAAGAGAAATCCAACATATATATATACTATATATATATATATATATAGTATATATATGTATTTTATATATATAGTATATGTATGTATTTTA
>NW_024412404.1:51427679-51485915 GCF_014898765.1 Herpailurus yagouaroundi
TATATATATGTATTTTATATATATAGTATATGTATGTATTTTATATATATAATATGTATAATATATATTTATATTATATATAAATATATATTATATATAATATATTATACATTATATATTATATAATATATATAATTTATAATATTTATATATTTATATAATATATAATATATAATATATAATATATAATATATAATATATAATATATAATATATAATATATATACATATATATATAATCTTGCAGGTTTGGGTCCCAGCATACATTTATGGAAGGAGAGTTTGCTTTTAAAAACGGGGCTGTTACTTTCGAAACCCTAGCCTTCAGATAGCTTTCTAAAGGAGGAATTTGGGGTCATAGGTAATGAACGTATGTTCAAGGCTCATGGTACATATTGGTGGAGTCCCTTCTTTTAAAATATTTGCCGCTTGGACAGGTGAAAATATACTATCTTTTCATTTTATTGTGCATTCTTTCATTATCTCCAAGGTTGAGCATTCTTTAACGTTTATTGGGTATATGCATTTCTGTTCATGTCCCTTGCCTGTTTTTCTGGTGTACTTTTTCTTAATATTCTGTAAAGTTTGCTTGTAAAACAAAGCTACTAATCCCTTATTATAGTGTTAAAAATATTTTTGCCAGTGTGTCATTTGCCTTTTTATTGTTTACTGTTTTTTAGATACATAAGAATTGTATTTTATTGAAAAATCTCGTTCCTTTTCATAACAATTTGTTGTATTGATGGCATACTTAGAGAGTGCTCAATTCTGACATTTTCTTCTGCTTTTCAAAGGCTTCATGCGTTACTTTTATGCTAATCTATCTGTAATGCATTTTAATATAGTGCGTAAGGCTGTAGTTTCAATCTTTTACAGATAACCCATTTTTCCATCATTTTTTGAGTAATTCACATCTTCCTCCTTTAGTTCCTTATGATCTATTAAGTACTTAAATGTTCTGGGGTCTCTTTTAGGTTAACTATTCTATTTTGTCTATCCACGTATCAATTCTCTTCTTTTTAAATTTTTTTTAATGTTTATTATTTATTAATTTTTTGAGAGAGAGAGCGCGCGCACAAGTGGAGGAAGGCAGAGAGAGAGAGAGGGAGGTACGGAATCCGAAGCAGGCTCCAGGCTCCAAGCTGTCAGCACAGAGCCGGATGCGGGCCTCGAACTCACGAGCCATGAGATCACGACCTGAGACAAAGTCAGATGCTCAACCGACTGAGCCACCCAGGCCCCTCATTTATCCATTCTTATGCCCAGAACATAGCATTTTAAAGTAGCTTTCTGATCTCTTTTAACATTTAAGGCTTCTGCCTCTTCCCATTATCCTCTCCTCAGATGTCCTTAGCTCTGTTGGCATGTGAACTCCAAGTGAAATTTAAGCGTCACGCCATTTTGTTTTCAAGAGAAGCAAAATCCCTCTGTTTCCATGGAGGTTAGTTAGCTGGCTTTAGGTATCTGCAGTTCTCCCAGCCTGCCTCTGGGCCTTTTAACAACCCCTGTCTTTGCCTAGAATGCCCTTCCATTCCCACCCCACCTCCGCACCGGGTAACTCCAGCCACCGTTCATCCGTCTATTCCTTGTTCTCCTTGTCCTCCTCTCCCTGCGACCCCCCCCCCCCCCTCCACACTGTGAGTCTCTCAGGAGTAGAGGCAGAATCTTGTTCTAATCCTCTGCCCTGCAGTCCGATTCCCAGGTTTAAAATAGAGCCAGGTAGAGGAGGATGTGCGAGGCGACCTTTCCCCCTTGATCTTCAGTTGACCTTAGGGGGTGCTTGGCTGGGCCTTCCTGAACTCGGGACCCCCCCCCCAAAGGCCACTTCCTAATCTCTAGTGTCTTGAAAACCCTTCCATCAAATCCACGCCTTGCTCTCACCTCCCGCAGAACTGCTGTAACGCAGCCCACGTGAAGGGATATTATGAGATGGTTTCTGTGAAGGACCCAAGTTGAAGACTTATAGAACTGAATTTTAATTCTGCCAGCACAAAGTGTGAACAAACATTACCATGCTTTATTGCTCTAAATCTGTTGCTAAATTCCTTGTTTCTCTACGAGTCAGAAGCCCAATAAACAACTTCTGCGATGTTCCAACAAGTACTTTGTCATTGCAGCATTCTGAATGATTCATAGTCTCTCCGCTGATCTCAACCACAGAAATACCTTCTGTCTAAGGCATTAAACCTGAAAATCCATAACTCGCGGGGTCATCGGAGGCGGTTGCGAAAATAAGAGACGCTTCATGTCATTTCCGGAGCTGAAAGTGGGTGCAACAGATATTAGAAGCAGGCGTCTTTCTATACTTGTTTTCATATCTATCTTCCTGTGGCTTCCAGTTTCAAAGATGGAGGGAAGGGCATACTCTTGAAATGGAGTGACTGTCTCACTGGGAACAAGTTGGACTTGAAACAGACAGGGAACCATATTCCTCCCCAATTACGCTCTCAACCAACGATGCTTAATTTGTCCTGAGTAAACAAAATCATCACCCCTTCTAAATCTGCACGTATACCCCGTGTTAGAAAATAAGTGGCAGGATAGTCCCTCAAATGTGCGTGGGTGTGTTAAGTTTTCAAATCTGGATGAAGATTTCGTGAACAGGCTACCCCATGCTCTGGTCCTATATATAGGCAGAGGAACAGGGCACTGCCTGAGTGGTAGGATTGAGAATGTTGCTTGCATTTACCACCCAGGCCCACACGCCCACACCCAACTGTCACAGAGCCTGAAATTCCTACCATTAGCGTTGCTACTTTTGGTTGAGGCAGAGGGCTTCAAGAAAACCCTTGCTCAAATATAAATATAACAGCCAAGAAGTGTTCCATGACACTCATTTGCAAGTAGCATCGTATTTCTTCATTTTTCTATATTGCAAATAAAAAAGGGGCCGGATGGCTTTAAGAGAATCAAATAGGGAAATGGGATTAGTAACTTGGTAGTGATGAAACCTGGCAGTTACCACATCCACCAAGTGATGAAGGCTAACATGGTCAGTGATGTCATGTGGGTGTCATGGACCCTCTGATGTGATGTGATGTGATGTGATGTGATGCGATGCGATGAGAAGTGATGTGATGTGATGTGGACGTGATGTGATGAGAAGTGCGCTTCACCCCTGTGGTATTCTTCTCCAAATCCCACAACCCCAGTCTAATCATGAGAAAAGTATCTGACAAAGTCAGTTTAGGAGACATTCTACAGGATAGCTGGCCAATACCCCTCAGGACTGTCAAGGTCATGAAAAACTAGGGAAGATGCAAAAGCTGTCATAGACTGGAGGAGACTGGAGAGGCATGATGATTAAATGCTATGTGATCCCTTTGATTGGATTCTGGAACAGAAAGAGGACATTAGTGGAAAAACTGGAGACATCCAAATAAAGTTTGGGTTTTAGTTAGTATAACACAATGTATAAACCAATGACATTAACTCTGTGCTATCTTTGCAACATTTCTGTAAATCTAAAATTATTCCCTAATAAGGTGTTGTAAAAGTCAGGGAGAAGTCCAATATCCTCTTTGGGGCTCCAGTGTTGGGCTGTAAGGAACCCCGGGAACTTAGTAGTGTCTCTAAACCTGAGGTCAGTGTTCAGCTGGTTCACCTTACATCCCCTTATATACAGTTGGGCCTTGAACTATGCAGGTGTTAGGGGTGCTGACCTCCTATGCTCTCAAAAATCATAACGTTTGATCCCCCCAAAACTAAACTACGAATAGCCTATTGTTGACAGAAAGCCTTACTGATAACATAAACAGTCAGTTCACCTATTTTGTATGTAATATGTGTTATATACTATATTCTTATAATAAAGTAAGGTAGAGACAAGAAAATGTTATTAAGAAGATCATAAGGAAGAGAGGCGCCTGGGTGGCTCAGTCAGTTAAGCATCCTACTTCCCCTTAGGTCACGATCTCGTGGTCTGTAAGTTCAAGCCCCGAGTCGGGCTCCATGCTGACAGCTCAAAGCCTGGAGTCTGCTTCGGATTCTGTGTCTCCCTCTCTCTCTCTGCCCCTCCCCTGCACTCTCTCTCTCTCTCAAAATAATAAGTAAATGTTAAAAAAAATTTTTAAAGGAAAATCATAAGGGAGAGAAAATACATTTACAGCCCTGTACTATATTTCTCGAGAAACCTCCACATATAGATGGACGCGAGCAATTCAAACCTGTGTTGCTCAAGGGTCAACTTACTTGTGGGTGCATTGCACAGCCACCTATCCATGCTGCAGTTCTGTCTGGGGTGAGCCTTGCTTGCTCCATGATCCCAGGCCAGGTATTCCGGGTGCTGACGGGCGTCAGTGTTGAGTGCATCACTCCTTGTAAGTCAGGCTCAGTACCAGGGATCACTTGCCTTGGCGGTTAGAGCCGCGCCAAGTCAGTACCGGATTGCTCACTGTCTCCGGGTAACCAGTCCTTGTCCAAGGTGTCATGTTTCACGAGGTAGTGCCTGCAGGCTGGGAGGGGCCTTCACCGTTTCGGAACCTCACCTCCTTCCACCTGGCCAGCCTCAGAGCTCAACCCCCTTCACCCTCCCCTTCAATGACCACAGAGCCCTCTCCATATTCCAGTGGGTTGAGTCCTGTCTCCCAGACCTTTGGAAACAAAGGCATGTCATGCTCCCCTGCGACAGCAAAAGCCCAGACATCCAGAACGCAGAACCTGGCTCCTCTCTTGGGAGAAGGAAAAAATTCCTCTCATTCTTTCCTGGTGAGCTTACAACTAAGAGAATTAGGCATTGTTAATTCTCAAGTGGCTTATTCTGCCGCATTACATGTTTAACAGGCGGTCTTGGACTACTCCCACAGGAAGAGCGACACATGACGCAGTAATGAGAAGTGACACCAGGGGCACCTGGGGGGGGCTCATTTAGTTGAGTGTCTGACTTCGGCTCAGGTCATGATCTCAGGGTTCTTGAGTTCAAGCCCCTCGCCAGGCTCCGTGCTGACAGCTCAGAGCCCGGAGCCTGCTTCGGATTCTGTGTCTCCCTCTCTCTCTGCCCCTTCCCCACTCGCGCTGTCTGTGTCTCTCAAAAGTAAATAAACAGGGGCGCCTGGGTGGCGCAGTCGGTTAAGCATCCGACTTCAGCCAGGTCACGATCTCGCGGTCCGGGAGTTCGAGCCCCGCGTCAGGCTCTGGGCTGATGGCTCGGAGCCTGGAGCCTGTTTCCAATTCTGTGTCTCCCTCTCTCTCTGCCCCTCCCCCGTTCATGCTCTGTCTCTCTCTGTCCCAAAAATAAATAAATGTTAAAAAAAAATTTTTTTATTAAAAAAAAAAAAAAAGTAAATAAACATTAAAAAAAAAAAAGTGGCACCAGGCACCAGATCCTGTACCGCCTTCCACCCCCAAGAGGGAGATGAGGAAGGAGAAAAAGATAGATGAGTCCTTTCCATAAAGGGTCAGCCAGGAACGCTTGCCAGGGAGTCAATGAGAACATCCAGCAGAGAGGAGTGCGGGTCCCCTCTACTACCTTGGGTGTTTTCAAGGTAACCACCCTGCATAGAAGTAAGGCTCTGTGTGTCTGAAGGAAGAGGGCCTTGAAATGTTTGTGAGACTTGTCTCTCTTAATTATGAGTCTATGCTATACGGCCCTGTGAGGCTTCTTAGGGATAAGCAGACCCAGCCTCGAGGATTTAGCTGCCACGGGGCCTGGGGCACCCCAGGTACTGCTCCAGACAGAACAACTCCAACCTGAGCAAAAACAGCCGGGATGCCTGGCGGGGGGAGGTGGTTCCAGAGGATGAGCCCCCTTCTCTTGGATAAGGTCGGGTTTCCCCGAAAGAGGCGGTAGGGGTGGGGAGATTTGCATAGAAGTCTCTGGAGAAAGAGGAACAGCCAGAGAACCAGAGGAGACGGGTCAGGATGTGGGGGCCCGCTGGGAAGGATGGTGGCACTACAACCGGTTTCCAGATGATCTAGAAGTTTGTCCAGCGTGAGAAGCGCTCACAGCCCACGCGGCCACCTCCTTGCCCCGGGAGAAGGCAGGGGAGCCGGCCCCAGCGCAGCTCAAGAACTGGTTTCAGGAACTGTTGTTGATTGCGTAGCCTACAGCCTTCACTCCCCAGCCCTCCTGGGATTCCAGAAGTTATCTAACTCAACAAATTCCTTTCTGCTCTAAGGGACCAGACTTGTCCTCTGTTACTTGCCATTTAAGAACCCTGATTGACACACGTTAACTCCTTTCATCCCAAATTTATGCAGATAAATGCCACAAAGAAATTATTCCCTTGAGCCTGGAGACAGTAAGTCACAATGGATGTAATGGAATCGGGCTGCTGTTTAGCAAACGAGACTAAAAATGTGTTTTTGTTTCCTCTTTCCATAATACATATTAAATAAGCCGATCTTACATTGTTTCTGAGCCTCAGAGACCCCGAAACCACTAGCAAGAACACAGAGTCTTGTGAGTTAATTATAACAGCCTTTGCTAAGTTCGGCCTGCGGTTTTCCTCTCCTAATGAAATGTTAAGAATGGGGGAGGTGAG
The DNA here is from genome assembly GCF_014898765.1 of Herpailurus yagouaroundi. NCBI lineage: Eukaryota > Metazoa > Chordata > Mammalia > Carnivora > Felidae > Herpailurus > Herpailurus yagouaroundi. The sequence goes on from NW_024412404.1 coordinate 51,434,161, forward strand.
GGGCGCCTGGGTGGCGCAGTCGGTTCAGCGTCCGACTTCAGCCAGGTCACGATCTCGCGGTCCGTGAGTTCGAGCCCCGCGTCGGGCTCTGGGCTGATGGCTCAGAGCCTGGAGCCTGTTTCCGATTCTGTGTCTCCCTCTCTCTCTGCCCTTCCCCCGTTCATGCTCTGTCTCTCTCTGTCCCAAAAATAAATAAACGTTGAAAAAAAAATTAAAAAAAAAAAAAAAAGAATGGGAGAGGTGAGTTCTGTCGTGTGTTGCTGCTAATGCTTTCAACTAAGGATCTGAGGATGTTTGATATTTTTGGCTTCATAATTCCCATTTCCAGTCCCGTCTTGGACATAAATCCAGGTTGAGATCCAACAAAACGGAGTCTCTCAGCTACAAAATAATCTGTTGGTCGGAGGTAAAAAAGATGAATTCCTGAGGCCCCTCTTCTCCCCATTCTTCTGAGTCGGCTTTTCTCAGGCCGGAAGCTGTACTTTCCTGATGCTCTTTTGTTTTTCTTCTCTGCCTTAGTGCTGGAGGCCAGCTCCTGCCTCAGTTTATCACAGTGCTTGTTCTGTGGCTCTAGACTTCCTAGTTCTTCTTGGCACTCCTGCGCTTGACTGGGCACCAGAAAGCAACCAAGGTGTGTCCATTCTGTTCTCCAACACCCAAGGAGGGTGTGTAGCTCCATTTCCTATCTTGCCCACACTGCATCATATGACATAGGAACCAACAGAGAAGGGATTCCTCTGGCTGATGTCGCAGACTAGCATATTACGCTCCTCATTCAGCTTTGAGGTTTCAAAATTTGAGAGAGAAAGATCAAGGGTGCCGATGGTATTATTTTACCCTCTATGGACTAAGGGCATTCTTTAGCACAGGTTGGGAATCCCTAGCTGTAAAAAGTACCCATTGCTACTTTCTTTATTCAAGGACAGGTGCAAACTTTTCTGGCCTCTGTGCACTCATGTGTGTGTGTGTGTGTGTGTGTCCAGTGCATGTTATGTATGTGCATGCGTTTGCACATGTGCAAGTTATGTATGTGCACGTGCATGTTGTGTGTGCATCTGTACGCGCATGTGCGTGCTGTGTGTGTATTGTGTGTGCATGTATGTGTGCACACATGTGCATGTTGTGATTGCATGCACATACATGTGTGTGCACGGGTGCACACACATGCATGTTGTGTTGTGCATACATGTGCGTTGTGTGCGTGCATGTGTGTGCACACATGTGCACGCTGTGTGTGCATGGTGTGTGCTTGTTGTGTGTTCATGTGTGTGCACGCGTGCATGCTATGTGTGCACGCGCATGTTGTGTGTGCGTCTGTGAATGCATGTTGTGTGCATATATGTGCATGTTGTGTGTGCATGCATGTGTGTGCATCTTGTGTGTGTGCATGCACATGTGTGTTCAGTGTGTGTAAACGGTCCTTGCTTTTAGTAGAACCCAGGTTTGCCTCACTGTATGAGGTGTTCAGCCTCTAAGAGTGACAGAATCTGAATTTTTTTCCAGCCTGAGATGAGCGCATGTGGCCCCAGTCTCAAACACAGGGTAACCTCTAACTTCCTCTGAACCTTCAGATCCTGAAGAGCCTTCTGAGATTGAGGAAGGAAGAGTCAGGGGGAAGTTGTTGAAGGCCAGAGATATTTTTGGCGAAGCTCCCCCTAAACTATACGGAAGACATATTAGGAGTCTTCTCCTGCTTAACGCAACTTCCTATAAAATTCATCCAGCCAACTTGCTATTGTGCATCATCCATAGATAATGGATTACACTGACCCAGGGCCCAGTGGAGTAAGTACCTAAGTTAAAATGAGGTCTTTAGGGTGGCCCTAATCCAATATGATTGGTGTCCTTAAAAGTGGAGGACGTTAGGACACACACACACAGAGGAAGACGTCAGCCATGTGCGTGCACAGAGAGACAGCCATGGGAGGACACAGCAAGAAGGCAGCCATCCACAAGCCACAGACAGAGACCTCAGGACAGGCACAAACCTACCAGCACCTTGACCTTCGACTTTAGCATCCTAGATTGTGAGAAAATAAATTTCTGTTGTTTAACCCCAGTCTGTCATATTTTGTTAATGGCAGCCTGAGCAAATTAAGACAGGCTCGGGGCGTCTGGGTGGCGCAGTCGGTTAAGCGTCCGACTTCAGCCAGGTCACGATCTCGCGGTCCGTGAGTTCGAGCCCCGCGTCAGGCTCTGGGCTGATGGCTCGGAGCCTGGAGCCTGTTTCCGATTCTGTGTCTCCCTCTCTCTCTGCCCCTCCCCCGCTCATGCTCTGTCTCTCTCTGTCCCCAAAAAAATAAATAAACATTGAAAAAAAATTTTTAAAAAAAAAGACAGGCTCAAAGAGGTGAACACCCAGTAAGACCCGGCACGAACTCTAGTCCACGTGCCCCAACTGGAAAACCCTTTATCAATTAAAACAACTTACTTAGAGGGAAACACCCCTGCCTCAGAGCTGCTAATGTGTAACGAGGCTCTGATCGATTTACTATTTCCTCTCTGTTTCATTGCCCGAGGAGTCATACACCCTGACACAAATAGTGTTCCTTTCATTTCAGGGTCCTTTTGGTTCAATTGGTATTTATAAATCCTAGACAGCACTGGAAAATAATTCAGGGTCACCTGTTCCTATTCTCCATCCCCCCCCCCACGAGAAAGCTAACACATCCCTCCTTATCTGTCCTGATTTAACCAATATTCCCATTTCCTATTTGAGAAACACACAGAGAATGGCATTCTGAGAAAAACTTGACTTCTTCAGGTCGACCAGATTCCAGTTAAAACAGACCCTTGACCGAGACTCATGTCCTTTAGGGACACCTCAAGTGCACTGCCCCGACTTCCCCAGCAGGAGGCGCTATTCGTTCAGAGGGACGGCCTTTTTACTTGGCTCCTCAGTGTCCCCCTCCCCCCCCCCCCCCCCCCCCCCCTAGACGCCCGGGGGGTGTCCCCTCTGTGGCTTTGCATTCTAAAACGGAAGTGAAACCAGGGTGGGAGCAATGTTTTTGCCTGACAGGTCCGGTTCCCCTTTCCTCCCCGCCTCGGGAGGGGACATTTACTGAGTCTCAACTGGACCTGACCTCTGGGGACATTTCTTAAAGCAGAGAGAACAGGAGCCCCTCAGTCACCAAGACGGCTTTGGACCGGTGGCCCCGGAGCCAAGCTCTATTCTGGACAGAGCACTTGCCCTATGGAAAGGGCTAGAAACAAATCTGCCACTCCTGGGGAGCCAGGGGCACAGGAGGAAGGACGTCTGGCAGACTTTCCCTGCAGGCAGGGATGAGGGGCTGCCTGGTTAAAATAGTAACTGCCGAAGGTGACAGTGACATAATCCATGTGTGCAGCCACCGTAGGGGCATTCCGGGTTCTCCACCTCTGCTCTGGCTAAGAGTGGGCCTGATGATGATTTTCGCACCCTGTCTAGTTCTATCTAGAACCAAAGCCTAAGCGTTTTGCTGGGTTCCTGTTCACTAATGTACGCGCTTACGTTTGAACTGAACTTGTCAAAAATACGCCTTTGTGTCTTCTTTATTATCATCTTTGTAGTTTTCAGGATGACCATCGGGTCTTTGTCCCTATAGGCACAACTGGCAGATTCCAAGCACACCTACAAAGGACGACCTGAAACCCGTGATCTTTATGCCAGCTGAAGTCAGCATCCCATCCAGGCTACGGCATGGGGGGGCTTTCCCTCTCTCCCTGCTGCAAATTTAAGTCTGCTGGTCCCCAAGCACCGTGAAATGAGGTGTGGGGACCCCGGAGCGGTGAGTCCTTGTCCACCTTCTAAACAGCCCCCACAGAAGGCGCACTATGCTCCCCAATTCAGCACAGTGGAGCCCTTGATAGGAAAAACCATATTTTGCACTCACCATTGAAAGCAAGTTTGCAAATTTCCGGGTAAGCCCCCAATATTACTATCAAACCTTCAGAACTGTAGCTAGCTGCAAAAGCAAATGTTATTTTATAAGACATGGAAAGGGCTCCCGGAGGAAATGTACCCCCCGCCCCCCCCACGCTGGCGAGCCAGAAACCATCCAGCCCAGGAGAGACGGAAATTCCAGAGAGGAAAGCACGGAGAAGAACCCAGGTTCCCAGGGGCGGAAAGAAGCGCGGTCAGCATCCGCGTGGGCTCCGCGGGACCCCGGCCAGAGGAAGAGACGGGATCCGCCCGGAGCCAGGGGGAGCTGGGGCTCCAAAAGGAGAAGGAAGGCCAGGGCAGTGAGTTCCAGCCGCGGGAGTCTGCGGGGAACGACCTGGGCGGGGACAGGGACCCAGCAGCCCCCGGCAGAAGGAAGTGGCTGAAGGCTCCTTGCGGGGGTGGGGGTGGGGGGGCTGTCCCCAGCTGGCCCTCCACTGCCAAAGCCCGCCTCTGGACACCTGGGCACAGAGGTGGGAGGCTCAGAAAGGAGAGTGCGGCCGTGCCCTGCCTTTCAGCTCTCCCTGCCTGCACTCTCCGCCCGCGCCGCCCTTCACCGTGGGCGGCTCGGCTGGGCTGCTTTGATGCATGGTCGGTGGCTGCGTTTCCAGTAACCCCTTCTGGGAAGCAGGAGGCACCCTGGCCGGTTACAAGGACAGAGGGTTTCTTTAACGAAGGAGATGATTGCGTGGACTTAATTTGGAAGCCCCTGAATCTAATTTGTCCTTTATTGGAAAGCTGGATTTTCTCTCCCACGTTCTCCCCAAAGCCAGGAAACAGATCCTGGGCAGGAAAGCTCCACTCGCAGAGGAAGCAAAGGGCCACTGTGGCGATCACTTACAGAGGGCTGAATGGACAGAACACCCTTTGCCCACATCTCAGCTAACATCAGAGGCCAGTGGCTCATCAGTAAGGGAAAGAGCCTGTGTCGGATGGAGGCCCTGGACAGACAGGTCTGGGACGCATAGAAGGACTTAGGAAGCAGGTGGGAAGAAGGGGGTCCTGTAGGAAGACACTCTCTTCGTGGCCACCTCTGAACCCAGCTCCCTGTCACCTCGAATAAGGTGTCCTTTCAGACTGTGAGGTCCTCATCTATCTCTACACGAATCCTTTTCAGGCCACATGCCCTGCTGTCACCCCCACTGGCCCTGCTCCAGCCTTCAGTCAGCACTTGCCCTGTGGAAAGTGAGGGGGAAGACTTGATTCTTAAGCCAAGGACCTCAACCAGCTACCTTTCCAGAAATTTTCTCTCCAGCAATTAGAATTAATTGGGTGGTTGTAAATAATAGCAAGAAAGGATTGTTGTTGTTAGCCAATCATATTGACTGTAATAAAATTCCAAATCATAAAGCAGAACCTGCTGGATTTCTGCTTCATGCGGTGCTGACACGACATTAAAGCAGCTCTTTTTCGAGGAGGGTATTTCCTTTCTGCTTACAAGAGCTACTTGATCAAACCCATCCTGAACTCTCTCCAGATAAAATACAGTGGAGCTAGACCTCAGGAATAAAAAGAGTGTTTTCCAGCTCCGACTCAGCGCCTTATCTTTTAAAAAATGAAAAATAAGACCAATCGATTAAATCACTCAAGTTTAGTCCAAACTGGCCTCCCAAATTTTGGAGTGCTGGAAACGATATTTAATATCCCCCCCAAAACCATTTTTGAGATTAAGAAGTTAAAGATTTAGACAAAAATAGAGCTACTTGTCCATCTTCAGTGTTGGGGGGTGGGAGTTGAAAAGTGGACCCCCCCGTCAGGAGGAGGAAAGATGACATCCCAGTGTGTTGGGCTTGTCCTCCTTAACAAGTGTCCTGCAACGTGCCGGAAAGAATGTTGCCCTTTCTTCCAAATGTCCAGACTTGAAAATAAAATTTTCAAAGGTTGGAAAGCTTTTGATATTTTTGGTTTAGGGCTTTGGGCAACAGTGGAATTACACTCATGATCTGCTAGATTATGCTAGTGCCTGCCATCCAGCATCACAGATTCTTCTGGAGGCTGAGTATGTGGAAAGGCAAGGACCTAAAGTCCGCGTTACAGGAAAGTTCTCTCGGGATCTTGCAGGGAGGCCACCCACCGTGGGGATACACCCTACTCATCTGTGATGATTGGCTGGTTTCATAACATTCCCCTGCCACCTAGTGGCATTTACAGCATAAACATATGCCCCATAGAACTTTCTAGGAGCTTCTATGAGGACTAATCTGCAAGGCGTTTATGAAGTATCTTTATTTTTCATGTGAAACAATTTCAAACAAATCCCTCAGGAAGCTCATCAGAGAGAAAATCAATGAGAATGGACTTCGGGTCTGTGCCAGCGTGTTGGGTGACAACCCGAAGGCACTTTACCATGGACCCTGTGCCTGATAACTTGTAGCAGGTAACGATTTATTCTTTCACAATAATGTGATCTACAGCACAAAGACACACACACACACACACACACACACACACACACACATATCCTTGTTACCTTTACCGCTAGAGACGAGGATTTCTACAATAACTCTGTGACTGTGCCTTTACTATTTGTACTGCTTTGGAAATTCTTTTAGACGGATAAAGCCAAGTCTTTAATTACATCATGCCATTTGCGTGACTGCAATCTTTCATCCAGTGCCTATGCAATGACCTTGCATTGTTCCCACTTGGAAGATCCATGTTCAATGCTGGGGGTCTGAATTCGAGCTGTTGTGACGGCTAACATTTGTTCAGTGCTCACACTAGGTGACGGAGTACACGGTGTGCCCTACGATTATTATCTCATTTGAATCTCGCCACAGCACCACAAGGAAGGTACCTTCATTTTGCATAGGAGGAAACCGAGGCACAAAAAGGTCAAAGGTCAAGCAGTGAGATCAAGTGATCAAGCCCAGACATTCTGTTTCCAGAATGTACACGCTTTATCCATTTCACATCGTATCCTGGGGCTCCTGGGTAGCTTAGTCGTTTAAGCATCTGCCTCTTGATTTTGGCTCAGGTCACGTCTCACGGTTCGTGGGATCGAGCCCCACATTTGGCTCCGTGCTGAGAGTGCAGAGCCTGCTTAGGATTCTCTCTCTTCCTCTCTCTCTGCCCACCCCCCCCATCTCTCTCTCTCTCTCAAAATAAATAAACTTTAAAAAATCACAAAGTTCACATCATATCCTGCTGTTGGAATTTTTGGTGGTACAAAACTTCCTTTACTTAATTTTCCAGGCTGCTCAAAACGGTTTGTCCAAATACATTGCTCCACATAAATATAAGGTCTTACACCAGAAGAAGGCCAGCTTTGTTCCAGGCGGTGGCTGTCATATTTGCATTGTGTATCCCATGACATCAAGGACCTCCTGGCACAAAACCAATGGCCTGGAAGTACACGACACATGTGACAGATTTGTCACAAATATCAGCCCCACAACGCTGGGTTAAGATTTCCCAGAATTGGGGCGCCTGGGTGGCGCAGTCGGTTAAGCGTCCGACTTCAGCCAGGTCACGATCTCGCGGTCCCTGAGTTCGAGCCCCGCGTCGGGCTCTGGGCTGATGGCTCAGAGCCTGGAGCCTGTTTCCGATTCTGTGTCTCCCTCTCTCTCTGCCCCTCCCCCGTTCATGCTCTGTCTCTCTCTGTCCCAAAAATAAATAAACATTGAAAAAAAAAAATTAAAAAAGATTTCCCAGAACTATTCCAGGGCAAGAACTTGCCAGTGGGAAATGGTATAAGGAACTACAAAGGAGCCCAGATCCAAAGTCGAACACTGAGCCCCTTGTATGTAAACAAACAAATTAGGAACCTAACCCCACAAATTACTAACGCCCATTCTTTTGAGAAAACTAAAAAAAAAAAAAAAAAATAGAAATGAACATCAAAACTCAAAACCTTAAGCAAAATATGACAGTATAAAAATAATACTTCAATTTACACATTTTAAAATGAGCATAGAATGGTCTTTTAATGATCTGACATAAACAAAACCATTCATTTTTGTGCTTTTCAACTTTTTAAAGCCACTTGAGGTTTTAATGCTAAGTGTCTCTGATTCTGTTAGATGTTCTTTGTCATCTCACAGTACTCCTTAAATCATCTGAAATTCGTTTCAATTTATAGAAAGTAGGCTTGGGGCGCCTGGGTGGCGCAGTCGGTTAAGCGTCCGACTTCAGCCAGGTCACGATCTCGCAGTCCGTGAGTTCGAGCCCCACGTCGGGCTCTGGGCTGACGGCTCGGAGCCTGGAGCCTGTTTCCGATTCTGTGTCTCCCTCTCTCTCTCTCTGCCCCTCCCCCGTTCGTGCTCTGTCTCTCTCTGTCCCAAAAATAAATAAAAAATGTTGAAAAAAAAAATTAAAAAAAAAAAAAAGAAAGTAGGCTTGCTGAGGATAAAGTAATGAGAATGGTTAAAATTAGTAATATTATGGGGAACATACTCCAGAAAAACTCCCATTATTTGAGGTTGTTTAAAGGGTTCGTTTGTTTGTTTCAATGTTTCTCTTTAATGATTAGGTACAAGGCAGTGATTGGTTGCATTCATAGGATTAACCTGAGATCTCTACTTGAATATTTTCCGTACATTTTTTGGACCTTCCACAACATATCTTTGATCCACGTCAATTAACTGGGTTAGAATAAAAAAATGTCAATAAGTCAGCAACTGTGCTTGGCCTTGAAATCTTCGATCTATGTGGGGAATATTTTTATTTTACGAAAATGTAATGGAATTTCAAAATGATAAGCCACACTCCTTCCCCACTCAATGAACATTATCGCTCAGAGAGCTTTTACAATGGGTGTTGGCAAATCAATCAACAAAGTAGTCGACACAAAAATCTTTTCTGTGTCATTGGAGTTTTTTTTTTTTTACAGATTGTGAAGGTGCAACCCACTTTGTATTTTTCTTAAGTTTATTATAAATAATTTGGGGGGGGGAGAGAGAGAGAGAGAGAGAGAGAGAAAGGCTGGGCTCACCCGGGGCTCATGTTTTTACCTGAAGCGGGCCTGAAGCTCACCCAAAGCGGGGCTCGTGCTCACCCAGTTTGGGTCTCCAACTCACCAACCGTGAGATCATGACCTGAGTCAAAGTCAGATGCTTAACAACTGAGCCACCCAGGTGCCCAGAAACAAAAATTTTCTTTAATATAAAATTATATTTATAAGTAGAATATATCATTTAAAAGTATAACTTGAGGAGCACCTGGGTGGCTCAGTCGGTTAGGCACTGACTTCGGCTCGGGTCATGATCTCACAGTCTGTGAGTTCGAGCCCCGCGTCGGGCTCTGTGCTGACAGCTCGGAGCCTGGAGCATGCTTCGGATTCTGTGTCTCCCTCTCTCTCTGTTCCTCCCCCACTCATGCTCTCTCTCTCAAAAATAAACATTAAAAAAAATCTATTTTAAGTATAACTTGAGGGGCAGCTGGGTGGTTCAGTTGGGTCAGCATCTGGCTCTCGGTTTCGATTTCGGCTCAAGTCATGATCTCACGGTTAACGAGTTCCCCCGTGTCGGGCTCCGCACTGACGGTGCAGAGCCTGCTTAAGAGTCTCTCTCTTCCTCTCTCTCTGCTCCTCCCCCATTCACACACTCTCTCTGTAAACAAATAAATACATTTTTAAAAAACGTATTGAAGCAGTCCTAAGACAATGTTGGTTTCTACTACATATTACACTCTGATGCGGGAACCTGGGTGGCTCAGTTGGCCGAGCATCTGATTCTTGGTTTGGGCTCAGGTCATGATCTCACGGTCGTGGGATCGAGCCCCATGTCAGGCTCTGCACGGAGTGCGGAGCCTGCTTGGGAATCTCTCTCTGCCTCTCTCTCTCTCTCAAAGTAAATAAACGTTAACACAAATAAACCGTGATGACAAATTGTGCTTCATTTCAGTTAAAATGTGGCCAAATATCAAAGGGCAGTCCACTGCCAGGACAGGTCATTGTCCCTGCTGAAGCCAACGTCTACTTCCATATCCTTCTAGCTCAGAAACTGGCAAGCTGCAGAAAGCTTTCCCAGAGACTTAATACACTGTCAAGAAGTTCGTGCCATTTTTGTATATTATAAAATCCAGACGTGGCATATTCTTTTTCAATGGCCTGCGGAGTAAATTATATCTTAGGCTGCACCAATTAATCTGAACTACCCGGGGAAAATGTGACCAGCATAGAGATCTATTGTGATATCGCTTATGTGCCTGTGTTATGTTTTCCTTGGTAATGTGTATTCGGTCTTCCAGCTGCTTAGACCAATAGTAGTTAAGAGAATAATTTATAGGGGTGTCTGGGTGGCTCAGTCGGTTGAGTGTCCAACTCTTGATTTCGGCTCAGGACACAATCCCAGGGGCGTGCGATCAAGCCCTGCACTGGGCTGTGTGCTGACAGTGTGGAGCCTGCTTGGGATTCTCTCTCTTCCTCTCTCTCTGCCCCTCCCCTGTTCAGGCTCTCTCTCTCTCTCTCTCTCTCAAAATAAATAAATGAACTTAAAAAAAGAGAATAATTTGGGGTGCCTGGGTGGCTCTGTCAGTTAAGCGTCTCTCGGTTTTGGTTCAGGTCATGATCTCACAGTTTTGTGAGTTGGAGCCCCGCACTGGGCTCTGCACTGTCAGGGTAGAGCTTGCTTGGGATTCTCTCTCTCTTCCTCTCTGTCTCTCTCTGTCTCTCTCGCTCAAAATAAATAAATAAACTTTAAAAACATTAGAAGTTATTATTCATTCACTTACTGGACAAGTGCTGGCTGTGCAATCTTTTTTTTTTTTTTTTGTGCCCTGACTGTGTTAGAACCGAGGATCCTGTTGATTAGGAATTTGGTGTCCTGGCTGAGAGCATAGGCTCTGAAGTCAGATGGCCTGGATGTGACTTCTGACTCTACCGCTTCCTACCTCGGCAGCCTCAAGCATGTTGCTTCAACGTACCGAGCTTGTTCATCTCTAAGGCAGGTTTTTGGCACGGATCAAACGAGTTAACGCACAGAAGTTGCCTGAAACAGTACCTGATTTATAGGAGCTTCTGCTGTTTTCATCCATGAACGAGTGAGCAGAGCAGTGTCTCTGCCCTTACGTAGGCCATCGGACAAGACAGGTACGTGGGAAGTTGCTCCTGGTCCGTTGTCAGGGGGCGTTCGCTTGCTCGTGTTGTCATATTTTCTGATTTTGTCAAAATTGACCCGTTCAGGGCCACGATCAATACCACGGAACCTCTGACCTCACGCGAGTCTCTTAGGATCGCGCGTGTGCCCTGGTGTCACGTGTCCACTGAGCTGGCTGCTGCTCGATCTGCCTGACTGAGGTCTTCTCAAAATGCCCTGCAGTTCCGTGCCCACACTCCACTCTGTGCCATTTCTTGGAGACACCACACTGGCTGAGCACCAGAATTTGTCACAACAGGTTTCCGTTAGATTCACACGCTTCCTGGAATTACCCCAGTTCTCGTCCTTTTCCCTCATGGTCCTTAAGAAAACGGGGAGGTGGACAGATGTTCTGGGGCAGATGGTCAGAGGCTGGATTTCCTAGAACATCTATCTTTTCCATTTTCTATTGCTCCCTAGGTCCCCGCAGTCTAGACCCAAGTCATCTTGGTTGTTACCTTATTCACATTCTATCCTCATTTTCCCATATCCCCACTCACAACTACATTGGAAACACTGAGCACTTAGAGCTCACAGTTTCTTTCTTTCTTTCTTTCTTTCTTTCTTTCTTTCTTTCTTTCTTTCTTTCTCTTTCTTTCTTTCTTCCTTTCATTTTTTTAATTTTATTTTTGATAGAGAGAAACAGAGACAGAGCACAAGTGGGGGAGAGGCAGAGAGAGAGGGAGACACAGAATCTGAAGCAGGCTCCAGGTTCTGAGCTGTCAGCCCAGAGCCTGGCGTGGGGCTTGAACCCACAAACCATGAGATCGTGACCTGAGCTGAAGTCAGACACCCAACTGACTGAGCCACCCGGGCACCCCAGAGCTCACAGTTTCTTGGTACGCCCAGTCAGTGACTAGAATTTCACTGCTGAAACAAGCACTCCACTTAATATCGGGTGACAACTCGTTTCCAGCTAAACTTAGAAAAAACAAATTCCTGTCTTTGGAGCAAAATATTTTGAAATAATTTCTCAAATTATTTTGAAATTACCCTTAGCCTGAATTTATTGCTTCAAGCTAATATTTTAATCTCTACTAAAAATGTCCACTGCTGGTATTCCCAGTATCTAGAACAGTGCCAGACGTGTTCAGTAAATATTTGTTGAATGAACTGAAGTGCAGTGGGCATGATTATATAAGGTTGGAAATACAAGGTTCGTTGGAAAAAGGATGCAAAATTGCATCAAGGCTCTCCTGATGTGAGGAGGAGTCAGTGAACTATATCCAGGGTAGACTTTATTCGTTCATTCATGCATACATTTAGTCCCTTGATAAACACATATAGTGCATAATATTTGCCAAGCACTGCTATAGGTGATTTATACATAATAACTAACGTAGCCAATACTTCCTCTCTATAGGACAGAATAATCAGATCTTAGACATTGAAATGAGGGGCGCCTGGGTGGCTCGGCCAGCTTAAGCATCCAACTTCGACTCAGGTCATGATCTCAGTTTGTGAGCACAAGCCCCTGATCAAGCCCTTCAAGGACAGTGTGGAGCCTGCTTGGGATTCTTTTTCTCTCCTTCCCTCTCTCTCTCTCTCTCTCTCTCTCTCTCTCTCTCACTCTCTTCTCCCTCCCCCACTTGCCTGTGCTCTGTGAAAATAAATAAATAAATAATAAATAAATAAATGTAAAAGAAGAAATGGAAATGAAGTGTGAAAAAGCAAGGGGGTATAGATTTCTATGGTACATTGGAAGAAATGTGTAATTGATCACTTATTTCATAACAGCTTATCGCGGGCTTACTCAGTCTAGCAGGCCCCATGCTATATGCTTTATATAATAAATTCCTTTCATCTGCACAGCAAACATATAGTTTTTTTTTTTTAATAAAGTTTATTTATTTAGAGAAAGAAGGAGAGAGAGCGTGTGCGCGCACGCTCGGGCGCCCACAAGTGGGGGAGGGGCAGCGAGAGGGAGAGAGAGAATTCCACGTAGGCTCCTTCCTGACAGTGCAGAGCCAGATGCGGGGACTCAAACTTGCGAACCATGAGATCATGACCTGAGCCAAAGTTGGACACTTAATGGACTGAGCCACCCAGGTGTCCCCGTTTTAAGTGTTTTTACAGGTACAAAAACTGGGGCTTCGGGTGGATAGAAGTCCAAAGTCCAAAGTCACAATGTTAAGAATTTGAACCCACGTGTATCCTATTGCAAAGATTTTTCATACTCGGAAATCATCTATTCTCTTACTTGTTTTCTGCCTTCTTTCTCACTCCCAAACCCACTGGATTGTAAGCTGTACCCATTGGCAGAGGAAACCTCGCTTTCACTGCAGTGTCCGGGTGTCTAAATCGGTGCCAGGCACTTGGCCGGCACTTGGGAAATATATTTTCTGTGAGTGGGTAAGTGACTGGACTCCAGAGCCTCGTAGGGATGCCACCCTGCCTTCCTAATACCACCAGTTCCCACCAAAGTCACGTAAGGTTTCCATGCTCATTTCCCCAGTTTAAGTTTTATTAACTAAAGCATATATTTGATGTTAGAGACTTCCTTCAGACTTTGGGAAGCGAGTCGTGTTGAAGGAGCATGGGCTTTGTGGAGTCATACCAAAGGAATGCTAATAACAGGCACATGGAAAGGTGCTCAACGTCACTAAACGTCAGGGAGATGTGAATCAAAACCACAATGAGATATCACCTCATACCTGTTAGAATGGTTAGTATCAAAAGGACAAAAGAGAAGTGTTCGTAAGGATGTGGATAAAAGGGAGGACTTGTACATCGTTGGTGGGAATGTAACTTGGTATAATAAATTGGGAAGCACTTTGGAGGCTCCTCAAGAAGTTAGAAATAGAACTACCATAGGAACCAGCAATCTCTCTTCTGGGGATACATCCAAGGAAAATGAAATCAGGGTTCCGTGTTCACCGCAGCATTACTCACAAAGGGGAGGTGTGGAAATAATCTAAATATCGCGGATGTACAGATGGAATAAAGAAAATGTAAACATCAGTGGAATATTATTCAGCCTTAAAAAAGGAGATCCTCCCATTTGTGACAAAATCGAGGAAGCTGGAGTACAATCAGCTGATTGAAATAAGCCAGACACAGAAAGAAAATACTGCATGACTCCACTTCCGCGTGGAGTCTAAAGTGATGGTTGCCAGCGGCAGGCGGGGAGAAGGAAATGAGGAGATATTGGCCAAAGGGCGCAAAGCTGCGGGATGCCCGGGTGGCCCAGTTGGTTAAGCATCCAACTTCAGCTCGCGTCATGATCTCAAAGTTTGTGAGTTCAAGCCCCGCATCGGGCTCTCGGCTGTCAGTGTGGAGCCCGCTTTGATCCCCTGTCCCCTTCTCTCTCTGCCTCTCCCCCACTCATGCTCTCTCTCAAGAATAAATATTTTTTAAAAAGAAAAAAAAAAGGTGCAAAATTTCCGTTCTTCAGGATGAATAAGCTCTGATGAGATAATCGCCATGTATAGCATAGGGACAATAGTTAACCATATTGTATAGTTGGAATTTGCTAAGAGGATAGATCTTAAACCTCTCTCTCTCTCTCTCTCATACACACACACACACACACACACACACACACACACACACAATGACAACCATGTAGAGGTGATGGGTAAGCTATTTAGTTTGATTAGGGTGACACTTTTACAACGTATACATATATCGAAGCATCAAGTTATACACCTTACATATATACAATTTTTATATGTTGATATTACTTTGTTTAAAAAAATAAAACTGATATTTGGGCATTAAAAAAATAGGATATGGGTTTTGAAGACAGGCCAACTTGGAATTACGTACTGCCCTACCTACCAGTGATAAATCCTGGGAAGGTCCCTGAACCCAGCAGGATTGCTGTTTTGTGTTGGATCCCTAGAGACCAGTCCCATCCCTTTTTACCTGGCAACTCTTTAGCTCTCTGGAGACAGTGCTCTTATCTCCCATAGAATCTTCCCTGTCCAGATTTAAAAAGACCTTATTCTTTTCAATCATTTCTTAAGAACATGGTTTTCAGAGACTTCATCTGCCGAATCACCCACTCTGAGGAGCCCACACATGGCAGTGTCCCCTCGTTTGCTAGGATATAGAATAGAGCCACGGGAACTCTTATGCACAGCTAGTGGGTGTCCAAATGGTACAACCGCTCTGGGAACGTCCAGTAGTTTCTACCAAAAGTAGACATTTGTGTATCGACTGTTCTAGTGCTAGGCATACGTGCACTAAATACACATCCATTCGCTTTGCCATAGACGTGTACAGAATGCTGTATAGCAGCTTTGTTTCTCCAAGTAGGCCCCCAGCTAGAAACTCCCCCAAAGCTCATCAGTATTAGATGGATAAACGGTGATATATCCACACAATGAAATACTATAGAGCAAAGGGAATTAATGACCCACGATAATACCTGACAGCGGGGATGATGCTTACAAACAAACTGCTGACTCACAAGAACACTACTATAGCAGTCCCTCTTCTATCGAGTCACAAAAAGTGAGGTAAAATAAGTCAATGCTACTAGAAGTTAAGAGAACTCTCATCCTTCCAGGATGGGTAATGACTGAGAGCACAAGGAGGGGTTTGGGGTGTGTCGGTCGGGATCCAATCGGGACAAAGAAAGCACTAGGTGTTGGTTCCACAGTTGTGTTCAGTTTATTACAATTTATTAAACTGTATACTCAGGACATGTAGACTTTTCTGGAAGCCTTATGGCTATAGCTCAATAAAAGGGTTTTGTTGTTGTTGTTGTCGTTAATACAGTGACCAGATAGTCAATATACTTGTGTGGATGGGACACCAGCCTGTGGTCTTCTATTGAAGCAACTTTGCTGGCAAACCCAGTAGTCAGTTTCTGTGTGTGGCATTCAAGGCTGTTCACCGCCTGGATGCTGTTGGATAACTTCCGAAGATCTCTTCCGTGTCTATGGGTCTTACCATTGCTTGCTGAACATGATAAAGGTTGCCATTGCAAAATAGACTCCGCCTTTTTGTGCCAAAAGCATGATCCAGACCAAGCTTGAGCCAAATAGAACCACTAGCTATTTCTTCTACACATCTTCTGTTACCACCGCTGGCACACCCAGACTGCCCTGAGCAAATGGCATGGAGGCTTCTTCCATCGGGGCGTCCTGTCCAGCTTTCCTTCCATAAGTTCACTTGCGACATCCATGAGGGTCCTCCTCAGATGACGCTGTCTCTTCCGGCACAAATCTGGTCCTTTCCCACCACCATCCATGCCATCATAGGGTGCTGGGCTCTTGCCGCCTTGTCCCAAGTAGGGAATTCATCTTACCTCCCATGGTGCTTTGTGCATAATGATACTGTATGAATTGTTAAATAACACAATGAGAAGAAATGATACTTTTAGTTGGTTAAACATTCAGTTTCTGAGTGTCAAAGATCAAAGTCTTATCTTTGTGCCTTTGCAAGAGGTTGAACGACTTAGGTCACTCTCACCTTAGAAGCAGTCTGGGCCAATCAGGAGAGAGAAACAACACAGTAGGTTAAGTCAGAGCTTAATACAAAGAATTATTACCTATGGTAAAAGAGTAACCATAAGGAAACTCTGTGTGGTACACGAAGGCTGAGAGAGAGGTCCCGAGGAAGCACAAACTTGGAGGGGTTTCAGCCCACCAGGTAGCAGAGAGGTTAGCTGGTTTGGCCAGCCCGGAGCTGGTCTGGAGTTGGCTGGCGAGCAGTGAATAGGCTACCCTCTGCAGCGCTGGCCGGGAAATAGTCAGCGAACAGGGGTGTGAACGTTCAGTGGCGATTCTGTGTGTGACTCTCTGGACCACGAACAACGGTCTGTAGCCATGTGGGGGCTGCAGTTTCCACGTCGAGAAGGCCACGGAAAGGTTAGCACCAAGTGCTGCAAAGTTGCAGAGGGATGGCTGGGGCAGGCTCCCCTGGATGTCCTCAGCGGACCTCCAGCCCCTGACAGAAACTTCCAGAAGCCTCCTCCTCTGGTAACGTGCCGCCATGGCCCTCTACCGAGGAAACTTAACACCGTGCTCACTTGAAAGGAGAAAAGGCTGAGGGGATTCTCTGGTTTGTCACAGAGCGGATACTGAAGAATGCACTGGGATCTGAGAGGCAATACATCAATATTCCACACACGGTCCACCTTCGGAGCCTCCTGAGTTCATTCGGTTCCAGGGACGTGTGCAACCAGGAGGCTGTGGGGATTATGATTCGGGCACCGTCAGAGTTGTCGGTGCCTGCGTAGAAGAGGCTTCCGAAGGTGTGTGACCTCAGGCAGATCACCTCCACTCACTCACCAGCCTTCTTCCTCACTTTCTACCGAGGGGCTGCAGTGGCCGAGTGGTTTGCAACCCGGGCTACAGCAAGAAACACACACACACACACACAGTTTCAAAGGGCTACGCACAGTTCAAAGTTTGAACGTTTCAACCACTGGTTTTTTGGGGTTTGTTTTTTTTTTTTAGTGGTAAATCATCTTGTCTTTTAGGATATTATGGTGATAAATGCTCATTCTTTTTGATCTTCACTTAGCAAAATAAAAGTCGACAAGCCCCGAATTCCGTTTTTGAAATTTTACTGGTCTGTGGCACCCGAAGGTCCGGTCATTCTGGGACTAGATGTTCTCCCTTCAAGCGCTCTTTCCTCTCTGGAATCTGTGCTTCATACAAAATATTCAATGAGTCCAAAGGCAGGAAGAAAATCTAGGAAATGGTGAAAAAATGGCTTTATATGTGTGTCTTGTGGAGCGCAACGGCTTTGAATTGGCGACAGCAAACAGCCTGACTTCCATCAAAACACAAATCATGGGGCGCACGGGTGGTTCAGTGGATTAAACACCCAACTTCAGCTCAGGTCATGATCTCACGGTCTGTGAGTTCGAGCCCCGTGTCCGGCTCTGTGCTGACAGCTCGGAGCCTGGAGCCTGCTTCGGAGTCTGTGTCTCTCTCTCTGTTCCTTCCCTGCTCATGCTCTCTGTCTCTCAAATAAACATTAAAAAAACAAACACCCACCACAAATCATCTGCGTGGGATGAGTGTTCAAGTGATCTCCACGGCTTTGAAAGCACCCCAGAACCTCGCCAAGAGTTTCTTCTGCTCTGTGACCAGTGGTTGCTGCAGTGGAACTACATCATCCCCACAGTAGAGTCCGATCTGTAAAATCCATCGGCGACATTTGTGCTCGACGGCTTGGGATTTGGCACCCGAGATGCTAAATCGACCACAACTTCATAACCCTTCATGAGACTGGATCGTCCGATCCCTCAGGGGGCACCTGGAGCTTGAGTGTGTGGAACGTCCTCCCGCCACAGAGCTCTGTCTCCCGGCCTCGGCTTCAACTTTTTTTTGGAAGTTGGTGCCTTGGAGCTTAGAAGGCACTGAACCTCATAAAAAGTAAAGAAAAAACGTAATAAATATTTCAGGCAAGCACACAAAGGCCACTTTACACATAAACTTTGAGTAAAGTACTATTTAAGATAGGATTTTAGGGGGCACCTGGGGGGGCTCAGTCAGTTGAGCATCCAACTCTGGCTCAGGTCATGATCTCAAGGTTCGTGAGTTCAAGCCCCGCATCAGGCTGGCTGCCATTAGCACTGAGCGCACTTTAGATCCTCTGTCTCCCTCTCTCTCTGCCCCTGCCCCCACTCTCTCCCAAAATAAATAAATAAACTTTAAAAAAATTTTAAATAAAATGGGATTTCTATGAGAAAATGAGTTCTGAATTCCGGTCAGGATGCCGGGGAAAGACTCTTTCTGGCCTGCTTGTCCCAGAAGGGTCTCCCTCCAACCTTGTCTCAAATTCACAAGAACAAAACACAAAATCCAGAGAGAAGGTAGTTCTGAGCCCAAGGCGGCACCCTCCCTTGGCAAGGGTTTCCTGGTTACCTGGTTTTGGGGGAGATGGAATCTACTCGGGGTCTGGGTGGGCAGAAGCACGGTAGACCTGGAGGAGGGACAGCAGGGGTGATGGACATTTGGGGTTGTCTCTCCTAGTCAGAGCTCATAAAAAGAACCTAAGAAACAAGTAGTGTGCAAGTTTAACTGGTATTTCCTGAAACAAGCAAAGTAGGAGGGTGCTGAGAACACACACACACACAACTTACTGCCCTGCGCCTTAGTCATTAAAAAAAACAAAAAAACAAAAAAACTGCATAGTGAAATGATGTGGAAAGCCATTCTAATATTTAATGTATTTCGCAAGTTAATGCAAGTGGAAGTTGACTATCAGTAAGTTTTTTGTTTTATTTCAGTGGGTCCTAAATTTACAGAACTACTTTGGCAATGTGCTAAATGGTAGAGATTCTTCTCTGGAATGTAACGACATACTATTCCGTGTGTGTGTGTGTGTGTGTGTGTGTGTGTTTTGGAGTGCAATTAGGAGCAGATAGTCAGTCTAGCCAACAGCATGGCCTTCGGACAATCAAAAAGTAAAACAAGGCTGAAAATTCCTCAGAAATAGAATACTTCTTAAATGCACGCTTAAAAAAAAAATCAAGTTCCTTAAATATAACGTAGGTTAATAGTGCATCTCTACAGGGGCAGGAACATCAAGTCTGGTCACACTGTTCTCAGAGAGAATCATTAAAACAGCATTGGCATTTGTCAACTAGAGGCATCCTCTTAAGCTTCTGGTCCTAAAGAAGTGTGTACTCATTCTACATTCACGGATTGGAGCAGTTATTAAGAAAAAACCCAAGGGGACCCTGGGTGGCTCAGTCGGTTAAGCGTCCGACTTCGGCTCAGGTCATGATCTCACAGTTTGTGAGTTCAAGCCCCGCATCGGGCTCTGTGCTGACAGCTTAGAGCCTGGAGCCTGCTTCAAATTCTATGTCTTCCTCTCTCTCTGCTCCTTCCCTGCTCATGCTCTCTCTCTCTCTCCTTCAAAAATAAATAAAACGTTAACAATTTTTTTTTAAAAGAAAAAAATCCAGCATGGATAGGAGTTCAGTGGAATGGTCTTTCCAATCTCTTCACTGATGAGGCTCAAACTGACAGCTAAGAACTACAAGCCAAAACAAAAAAACAAACAACCCCCCCCCCACCACAGCTAGTATCTCTTTCCCTCGCTCATTCTCTTCCACGTATACATTCCTTTCTCTCACAAAACAAATCCCTAGGCTACCAAAAAAGAGACCATTGAGGACATCATGCAAGCTTCCTCTATTCTATTAATTTTCCCTTTATTCCAAGGATCCTGATTTCAGGGGATTCTTTCCAGTAGTAAAGTCATTCAGGTCAGTGGCATAATTTAAGTGTATGGAAAACAACACGGTGTGATGTGAAATACCCACCACACACACATTAACTTCATGAAATTAATGCCATTTCCGTATCTTTTTATTGAACATATTAGAGCTTTATTATTAAAGGTAGATAATTTGGGCAAGTTACATAGTTTGGTGGAAAATGTGAATATATTACTGGCTCGTCCAGTTCAATGAGAAATTTTCACACAGGCATGTGAAAATGTCTATGTGAAGACAGGCATGTGAAAATTTGCCTTTTGTAAAAGGCCAAGTTTTGCTACCAATGATATAAACACAGATTTAAAACAGAACCTGGCATTCAATTTAAACTGCTTACTATTCATTGACTTCTAATAATAATTGGTATAATAAAGAGAACTGTGGTAAGCAAAACCTCCTAGTGGAGTTTAAAAAAGAAAATTCAAGCAATTTGAATCAGCCTTGCCAACAGTCTGGAGAATCAGTCTGTTTAGCAAGTGGTGTATGTAAATAAATAATCAAAGATGCTATAAAATACAACTTGGTAAACAGGCATTACCTATTTAATAAGTACAATATATACATAGAATTCTCTTGAAAAGCTTCATTTTATACAGAAACATATTTACAAAATGAACAGTGTAATCAAATTAAAGATTATCTGTACAATGCACACACACACATACATATACATATATATATATACACATATATGTATGTATATATATATATTCATACTTTTGGAAGATAAACAAGTTTTATCATTGTCATCAAAATGGACAGGCATATGCATTTTAAAAAAGAATTCATACCAGAAAATACATCTTTAATATACAATTATATTTTTCATTTATTTTCCTGAAAATTCTTCATGTTTGGATACGTTTTCAATTATTTGCTCTTGTTCAGAGCCTTGAGAAATTTCAGGTTTCTAGTGCCACCAACTGGTGTTAAAAATGAACAATCTCAGTGTCAAAAGAAGATTGTTTTGTTTTTTTAAAAAGGATATCGAAAAACAGGCTAGTAGAGTCAACATTCATAAGGCAAAGTAACCATACCGAGTAACATGATTGAGAAAAGTATTTTCACCACAGTAGCATATATATAACATTTACAACATTGATGGTTTTTTAACGTCTTGGTAAATCTTGATCTAAACTTTTGTGAAGAAAATCTTTAGAAAAGAATATGCTGTGAAACAAAGTTTAGGAACACGCATGAAAACATGATTAGATTCACTTTTATGAGCATCAAGTAGGCATTAATAATTTACTAAAATGGCAAAAATCAAATACTTGTCTATGCTCTTTGGATTTTTTCTTCTTTTTTTCTAAAGAAGAAGTAAACACCAAACTATGGCAGAGGATGTGCAGACCTCTCAGCCTACCCCAGCGCAAGGACTCATCTCCTGAAGTTTCATGCCACGGCGAGACTTCTGGGCCACTACTTGCACAACTGGATTAACCCTCTTCCTACGGCAGCTGGCTGGGAGCTGCAGAGGCTCAAAGAGCTGCTACTGGTGCCTTCCCTGCCATTGTCACTAGACCTCAGCTCCATGGGGACAGCAACAGTCCTGCCCGGTCTGTTCACCAGTAAAATCACAATACCCTGGATGGTGCCAGGCAATAGCACAATAGCAGACTTTCAATACAGGTGTTTTTTTTTTTTTAATGAATAAATAACATGCTGGTAGCCTGATAAAATAATGCAAGATAAATCACTTTAAATGGCGTCAAAGATAGAAAGTTAAAAGAAAAACCAAAATACCGAAGTTCAAACCCATTTCTTTGCTCAAACCCACTGTTTTCAATGCTGAACACTTAACAGACTAAAGGGAAGTAGTATGCGAAAAAGGGAGCCACAGTAAGAACTCACTTCAAAACGAAGGCCTAGTAAGCATATACAGATAAGACACACACACAAAATAATTTCCTGTTCAAAGATACCAAAGCAGTGCTAACTATCAATGTAGCCTTTGATATGTACAATGAATAATGAACATCTAAAATAAATATTCCCCCAGATCTCAGGTTTATTCAGGCCATTTTTTTTTTGGACACTCCACTCTTCTCTCCGTATATTCACTATAGTAAAAGACTCTCTAAATCCCTAAATCCTCACACCAGGAGCTTTTTGTGAGTTCGTATAAAGATGTGATATATGCACATTTTCATATATTACTTTGTTTGGTTCTAATCCACAATAGAAAGTGAAGATACAATAGAAACTGAAGGAAAAAAAGAAGATAAAGCATTCTCTTCAAAAGTTTTCCATAGTTTCTTATATTTATGGGGGGGGGGTAAGTAACAATAAGTCAGAACATGATTTATGACAGCTTTCTTCTAAAGTTGCTTCACCATTCAACTTTCCCAAATGGTGGCACAAGTGTTAATATTGGAATGTTTTATTTTTGTATGTAATAAATGTATATATTCTTAAAAAGTGTGTAGACATAGGACACTCTAGATCTGATCACTGGCCTCCATTCATATATTTTGTGTCTTGGAAGGAAAAAACAAATATTGTAGTGTATGAATCTCTATCACATAAGCAGCCATAAAAATGTAGTTTTGTTGGCTACTCTAAGCAGTCTATAGGAATATCAATAGTATGTCTAGAAACAAAGGGGAAAATAATTCAGATTTGATTGCACTCACCCTCTTCTTTTATTTTGATAAATTATTATTGGTAAAAATAACAAGACACATTATGGTAAGACTGACACTTGTTACAGCTATTTTAAAAATGTTTTGAACTCCTATTTCCATGCTGAAAAGATTTTGTTTTTGGATGACAACACACCTCGATACACAGAAAAAAATAAGACACTACATTGAATCCTTAGTAAAAATTAAGCATGTGATCCTTTTAAACAATGTTGATATAAAAAAAATGTTAAAACACATTAATGGGACATTGCCACCGTAAGCCCAACTTTCAGAGCCATATAACTTCTGAAAGGCTTTTTCATCATCCCAAAGCTTACTTCTCTTAAGGGGAGAAAAAAGGATGCAAAAATCCAAAACAAGAGTGACACTTGTGGCAACATCTGCATGTCAGCCAAGGTATCCTATCGTAGAGATGACCTGAATGTAATGAAGTGTGAAAAACCACACACAGAAATGATAATAGGTGAGAAATTACAAGAGGAGGGAACAAAATTCAATGATGTAGAAGTACCGATACCATGGACTGGCGACATGTAAGTGCGTATTTTAAATAAATATTGTAAAAATCCAACAGGCTACACAAATTTGGCTCTAAATTTCCCTTGGTTACAGAGATGTAATTATTTTGTATTTTAAATAAATATATTGAAACACATCACATTTGGGGACTGTAAGATCACTCTGCTGGAATACATAATTATATCAATGGTCAAGCATGGTGCTCAAATGACATGGTTAACAGAGCCATACGCTGGATTCTCTGGGGAACTGGTTCTTCCCAAAAGCCTTACACATTTTTCTTAACACTTGATGTCAGTAAAACTAAGGTATTTCAGCTTCAAAGAATTCATTATTCATCTCTCTGTTCTAATGAATAATCTATTTCACATTTTAAAATACAACTGAAGTCCGCAGAGATTTTCTAAGTGAGCGTGTTATTTAAAATCAGATTTTGTGTAACTGAAGACTAAAAAAACTCAACTATGAACTCAAACAATTTGAATCTGACAAAACGTACCTAGCACAGAGAAGGAAACCTGATGGAGGCATTCAATGGCTGATTATTGCTGGCGACCAAGAGCTGGCTTTCCTATTAGCGTCCATTAAAATGACAAGAAGTTAAGACTCACTGGCATCCCTGTGACACAACCAAATGGGATACTGGAAGGTCAAATATGATCTTTATCACTTTAGTTTTCTTCATGTTGGAGAAACAGCACGTTACGGAATGATGAACACGTGTCCTTTCATGCAGAATTTTAAAAGCTGAATCATTTTTGACAGGATATATTTTAAAAGGAAGAAATAAGGAGAAGGGGTTTTCAAAAGCCCTTGTAGTAATGTTCAGCACTTTGTATGACCATTAGCAATTTCGGTTGTTCTGATTCAGGGACAGGCTGTCACTATACAAAAACAAATTTCATCAAAGCTTTTGCTCTTACAGTATACACAGCAATGCATTCATATTGTAAAAGGATACTTTTTTATACAGATGAAGCAAAACAATTTTTTACTGACACACAAAGCAGGGAAAAGTTTCCAACAATAATGGGCAGTGGCACCTGCCCCTTATGTGGCTTTTGTCTGTTTAGTGAATGAGAGCTTTGTGTTAGGGTTTCTTCGTTCTCTGTTCGAGTTCATGCTGATGTTTAATAAGACGCTCAATTTCTGTTCCAAGTGTTTGTAGATTTTCCTTCACCAGTTAGAAAAAGGGGGAAATAAAACAGAATTATTAGGTAGCGTAAGTATAAAGATTCAGTTTGTACTGTTTTTGCTTAAATTTTGAAACCAAAAGGGTGAGGATGAGTCTTAACTGCTCGGTGACACGGGCCAGGAGCACAGTGGTTTTCAGTAAAGGAGTCCTATACATTTCAGAATCTGTCTTTTTACTGAAGCGACAGTAAATTTTGGTGCACAAAATTATTACTAGATTTAAAATGTTCTGTTTTAGGGACACCTGGGTGGTTCAGTCAGTTGAGTGTCTGAGTGATCCCAGGGTCATGGGACTGAGTCCCACATCAGGTTCTGTGCTGAACGTAGAGCCTGCCTAAGATTCCCTCTCTCTCCCTCTCTCCCCTGCTTGTGCACTCTCTAAAATTAAAAAATGATAATAATGAATTAAATAAAAACATTCTTTAAAATCCATTACTGACTATGGAGGCCCAAACACAGCACAAACAGAACAGTCAGGTCAGGTAATACCTGCAAAAAGTAGAGCTAGAATGTACATTAGAAAAGACACACCTCAGTCTTAAAGCCTCAGTGATCAATCATAACTAACTATAATAGAGGTCAGAGGCGGCCCACTGCAAAATAAACAACTGTCTGTCCAATAGTGAAGCTGATGTTTTGCTCTTTCTTTTTCATTAAGAACAATACAGAAATTTGATCTCTGGGTCAAATGGCTACCTTGCATTACAGAATTGGTCATTTACATGCCAGCTCACGCAATGAAAGAGGCCCCATTATGCCATGCTTGCTGGTTGGTAAGTAAATGAAAAATATAAATACCTTCAATGTAATATTTTTTAGTAAAGTATCCTCTAAAACAGCCTGTAATTTTCTGTTGATCTCCAAAGAGAGTTCCAATGTTAATCCACTATCAGCTGGATGGGATGTATATAAAGATGCCATAATGCCTCCCCGTCTACTTAAATGGACTTTGTTAAAATCAGATGCCTCTGAAGAAAGTGTGCCTGATTCTTCCCGTAAAATGTAACTCTGAATTATTCTGTAAAATAAAAGGACACTGTCGGTTATATACTTGCAGAATTAAAAACATTAGAATTTACAGGAGTTGGCTAATCATAAGCATAAAGATGATTAGCATAAAACAAATATCTATTAGGTTAAAAAGAAATATACTAGAAAATAAGGGAACTTTTCTCATTCAGTAGTTTCTTAATCCCATTTTTGTTCAACATGGTATTTATATTAACGATATACAAACACTGCTTTTCAATTTCTTTATTACTTTAATCAAAATACTTTTGAGTAATTTCTTATTGCTCCATTTTTAGTTAGCATTTTCTATTTTCCTGTTATTAAACTCAGAACTTTATCCTTTTTTTAAGTCATGGGCAAAATTTTCTCTAAGACTAAAATTATTTCAAAATTAAAATTAAAAAGGCATGGGTACATATATAAAACCTCTTACTTAAAAGAATATGACATTTGTAAGAGGACTCTGGCACAGCACAGGCTCTGGAGTCAGTCAGAGCTGGGCCCAGATCTCCAGCTTTTGGTCACTTACTAGATGAGTGGTGACTCTGGAACATTTAGTAATTTGACCTGAGCACCACCAGTTAACGTATGAAATTTCGAATGAAATTTCAATGAAATTTCGTTAAGTCACAGGCACAGAATCTTGTACTTGGCAGGTGCCCAATAAATTACCCACTATATCCTACCCGACAGGAACAATAACCCACAACCCCATATTATCTCTTAGAGCCAGAGTCATGAAAACTGAAAGTGAAGTATTCTTTTTAAATGCAAAGTTATTTTAGTATCTTAAAAAAATCAACATCTGAGGCGTCTGGGTGGCTAGGTTGGTTAAGCGTCCGACTCTCCGTTTCGGCTCAGGTCATGATCTCACGGTTTTGTGGGTTCAAGCCCCGTGTCAGGCTCTGTATTGACAGTGCAGAGCCTACTTGGGATTCTTTCTCTCTCTGCCCCTAGCCTGCTCACATTGTCTCTCTCTCAAAATAAATAAACTTAAAACAATTTTAAAAGAAAAATCAACATCCACTGAACTCTCTGTATCACCTTAACGACCTGTTTTTTCTTTCTTTGTTTTACAGAAAAACTAGGTTTTTCTGTATTCCCAAAACCTAGAACATAGTTAAGTGATTAATATAAGACTGGGAAATTAACAAATATTTTTTGAAAGATGGGCTCTTGTTATAATTAGTTCTGAAAACAGTAACTTTACCATACAAATAACGGTATTTCAAACACAGAGTGTGTTATCATAATAATACATACTTTGTTTTTTTCCTAATTTCTTCTACCAATTGTTTGATATGATCCTCCATAAATTCTATCTTTTCATTTTTCCGAGCATGTGCTTTCTGTAGCCTTACTATCCTCTCAATCAACATGGCCTTATCTACTTCTGGAAAGTTATCCACAGCTACTGATGACCCAGTATTTTCTGGAGATCGATCTTCTGCACTGCTTCGAGCATTGAGGGACCCTGAAGACAAAAAAAAAAAAAAAAAAAAAAAAAAATCAGTTAAGATGCTGTGCTTAGTCTAAAGTCATCTCTAATAGCACATATTATTTCTCTAGTATTGTTTTCAAATATTCACTCTAACACAGCTGGGCACAGAACACAAGTCCTACCTGGCCTGAGCTCTTGCTATTGAATACATGGATGTCAGAAGTACCAAAGGGCCTATTATGTCTCTCAGCAACAGGATGAGGAAGTGGCAAGAGAGAAACAAGAAACTCAGAAAAAGTCACAACAACAAGCCTGAAGTGAAACGAGGAGCCAAAGGCAGACACAGAGAGAGAAGACAGAATATACCAGTGGGTTCAGCTCGGAAGCCAGTCTCCTTAGGTACAAATCCCACTCCTCCACTTTGTAGCTCTGTGACTTTGGCCACGTCATTTAACTCTCTGTGCCTTGGTCATTTCATCTTAAAATGGGAATAATGTTATTATTTACTTCATAGGATTGTTATCTTTATTTAAATGAGCTAATGTATGTGAAAGTGTTTGGAACAGTGCATATAATAAGCACTAAGTGTTAGCTATTATTTTTACCAACATCAGTTGAGAAAAACTTCTGATCCTTTTCATACTACAAACATAAGCCTTTTCAACTCCATTTTGTAGACTGAAGACAAGGAATAGATCTTATTCGAGGTTGCACACTAATAAGTGACAGACCGGGTTCAAAATACGTATGTGTAATTTCAAACCCATGTTCTTTCTACTACATGATTTTCCCACTACTGGAACAGCTGATTCTCCCTGTAAGGTACAACTCCTGAGAGGGAGTGTAGTGTAATGGCACGAAAGGACTCTAGAGGCTGAGAGTTCTGTCGCTGTGAATTCGGAGCAAGTCATGGAACCATTTGGAATCTTAGTTTCCTCATCTCTAAAATGTGAATTATAACACTTACCTCACACGACTATTCTGCAGTCAATAATATGCTTGAAGTGCTTAGCATGGCTCCTGGCATTCCAAAATGACAAATATACTGATTTTTTTGCTAATTATCATTTCCACAATGGTATCAATCATAATTTTTGGCATATTTATCATGAGAAAAGCTAAAAAATTTTAAAATACACATATATAGAAGCACTTGGGTGGCTCAGTCCGTTAAGCATCTGACTTCGGCTCAGGTCATGATCTCACAGTTTGCGAGTTCAAGCCCTGCGTCAGGCTCTGTGCTGACAGCTCGAAGCCTGGAGCCTGCTTCAGATTCTGTGTCTCCCTCTCTCTGCTCCTCCCCCACTCATACTCTGTCTTTCTTAAAAATAAATAAACGTTAAAAATTTTTTAAAAAATAAAATACACATATATAAAAAATCTGATAATGATCATCATTTCATTAGTTTTCAGGTGTTAAAATATAAAAGGAAAAAAAGAGAGAGGGAGAGGAAGGGGGGAAGAGAGAGAGAGAGAGAGAGAGAGAGAGAGAGAGAGAGACTGTATTATACCCAATCTCTCTATATGGATAGATACAAATCTAAATTGAAAAATGAGGAAATTGTTACACAGAATAAAGAAGCAGCAGGTAAAAAAGGAGGTAGGGAGACAGACAATCCAGAATCCTGTGGCAAACTTGAAACCCTGGACAGTGATGAGAATGTAAATATTTAACTGGAAATGCTACAACTTTGTATAACTCAAAATGGAAAAAAAAAAAAAAAAAGCATATCAATACCTTTTAACACACCAAAGAAGCTACTTCTTTTTACAGTCAGTCACTAGGTAACATCTGAAGCCTGAGATTTTTACCTGATGAACTAGAACGACTCCCCATGCTGCTGACTTCTTTATCATAGTTTCCATTCTCAATCTGATCTAATTTTCTTCGTGCTATAGGAAAAAGAAATGGATTGCCTGTGACAATTCTCATGACCATTCGCCCCCACTATCTCTGATCTTAATTGCTAAAATCACTTAGGCAAAAATAGCTTAAACATCAAGAGAAATTTCTTGAATACATACTTCAGACAGGAGAGCTATAGTAGTCATTCATATACAATGACATGTAGAAACGTACAGGTCAAATACAAAATATATAGAGACAACACTATGATGATATCATTTAGGTACAGTGACCTAGCTTTCAGAATCCTGATGAATTTAGATGATCTCTGTGATGCCAAAGATTTCCCTTCAATTATATCTATAAAAACAAACTGAATAATCCTTAAGGCAAATACCTGAATATATTCATATTAAGTAAATGCTAAAACTCTTTTATCTTATTACTATATTTTACCATATTTTACCACAAAGTAGTGAGGAATAGTAGAGATTAGGAAGTCAGAATACATATCTTATTCATCTTTTATCCAAGCATATAGCATAGACTCCAATAACTGCATGAATTTTTAGATGAAAAGAAATCTGGGTTCTAGTCCTAGTTGTGTTCGGGTAATTCAGAACGTATCTGGGTCTCGGTCTCCTCTAAGATGAAGGGTTAGGGTTCAGTGATCTCTAAGAGGTCTATGAGGGGCGGTACAGGTACCTAGATGCTAAACAAAACAACTCATAGCATGTATAGGGAGAAAATATTAGAATTTCCATTTATACTTGTATTTCGTCTGATCTTTTAAAATTTACATTTGTAATGTAGAATAATACATGTTTAAAATTTATAAATAAGTATACATAAATTGGAGAATAAATACTTAACTCCTTTTTACTGATAGGAGCCTGTGGTCAAAAAAGTTTAGACACTACTTCCCTAAGGTACATTCCCAATTGTCATGTTTTGGGATTCTGCGAATAAGTGCCCTTTACATAGAGGATGTTATAGACTATTTGTGGAACTATAAGAGGTTTAGTGATTTGGTTTATGAACATCAATACATTAAAAAGAACACAGAGTTCTAATCAAAGTGGTAGAACCTGATGCAAAGTAGATTTTTTTCTATAAATCCTTAATGACTAAAAGAAACAATATTAAGGTCTAAGTGGGTGAGAAATTGGTACCTTGCTGGAGTTGTTTGATAAGATCCTTGACACTGGAGGCATGTTTACGTCTCTGAGTGACTAATTCATCTTTTAGTTCTTCGACCTGGGTGCTCAGTGCTTTAACTTCTGTTTGTCTACAGGTGAGTTCCACTTGCAGGGTCTGGACCTCCTCCCTCCGCAGTTCCTCCTCTTTCAACAATCTACTTTCCTAAATATTAAAAAGGATAAAACAAAATACACCAGTTTTAATACCTGTTTCCATTATTGCTCACAATTCAAAATCCTGAAAATACAAGGTCCTTGATGGTAAATGATGGTAGATTCTTCCAGAATCGCTTCTTACCAGGTTCTGTTTCCTGAGCTCTCCAAATTCCTCATAGAGGAATGCAGGGGGCATATTAACACATTTGCCATTTCATATACGCAAAAGAGCATATGACCGATGTTCTCTGTATTTTGGACTAAAATCTCAAAATATCTTTATGAGTAACTTGAAGATACTTTCATAACACAGAAATATTAAACCATTTTTAAACTATAAACATATAGAAATTTGAAATAACTTTAAAATATATACAGTAATTCCAGTTAGGAATGACAAAAACCATGGTTTTCTTTTTTTTTTTTTAATGTTTATTTATTTTTGAGAGAGAGAGTCAGAACGTGAGCGGGGGAGGGCCAGAGACAGGGAGACACAGAACTGAAAGCAGGCTCCAGGCTCTGAGCTGTCAGCACAGAGCCCAACGCGGGGCTCGAACCCACGAGCTGTGAGATCATGACCTGAGCCGAAGTCGGCCACCCAACCGACTGAGCCTCCCAGGCACCCCTACATTTAACTTTTAAAGCAACATAGCAAGAAGCACAAATTAAATTTTCCTACTAGCATAAACCCACTGGTAGTTGAGTTAAACTCGTTTTTTGTATTGGCATTGACTTTCTGGCAATTTCAAATGCTGTGCAAGGTAACAGTTTTTCTTTCCAACTTGTTCAAAGTGTCCTTTTTCCTTCCTAATTTATAATAAAATGTCTCCCTAAAATGCTTATGAAAAAGTATTTCACTTTTGAAAATAAGAAAACCATGGTTTTTTGGGGGCGCCTGGGAGGCTCAGTCGGTTGGGTGGCCGACTTCGGCTCAGGTCATGTTCTCATGGTTTGTGAGTTCGAGCCCCGCGTCGGGCTCTGTGCTGACAGCTCAGAGCCTGGAGCCTGCTTTCAGTTCTGTGTCTCCCTCTCTCTCTGCCTCTCGCCTGCTCACACACTCTCTCTCTCTCAAAAATAAATAATAAACATAAAAAATTTAAAATAAATAAATAAATAAAAGTTACATGTAAATTTATACTTACCAAATTAGTATTTGTCTGTTTCATTTGTTCACACTGGCTTTGTAACTGACTTTCACTACAGGAAAGCTTATCCAATTGTGACTGCAAAGAATTGGATTCAGACTGGAGCTGTGCATTCTTACTAGTGAGCTTTTCTGTAAACAGCAGTAGCTCAGATTCTCTTTTCCTACTGCCTTCGATGTCTTTTTGTAGGTCATTAATCAAAGAATTGAGACTTTCCACTTCTTCCTTCAAATTTTCAATTTCTTGTTTACCTCTAAAAAACAAAGTTTATGTTTAGGGGAAAAAAAAACTATTAAAATACATTAAGTTAATGGTTTGGGAGTTTTCATCAAATAAAATGTTTTATGAAGGTACTTTTACGCATTCATCCAAATTATTTATTTGGATTTTTATGACTACCTGATATGTGCTAGGAACTAAGAGCTGGGAGTGTAAGTGAGCAAGACCGACACGGGCTTGCTTTCAAAGGGCTTTCATTCAAGTAAGGAAACTGTATGTGTGATAAAACATTTTTCATGAAAGCGCAGAGTAGGTTGCCTCACCTCGTATAAGTGATGTTTAAACGAATACTTAAAGTAA
The DNA here is from genome assembly GCF_014898765.1 of Herpailurus yagouaroundi. NCBI lineage: Eukaryota > Metazoa > Chordata > Mammalia > Carnivora > Felidae > Herpailurus > Herpailurus yagouaroundi. The sequence continues at coordinate 51,466,084 of NW_024412404.1, forward strand.
AGGTTAGCAAACTTTTCCTGCAAAAAGTCCAGACAGTAAACAATTTAAGCTTCTAGGGCACATGGCCCTGTGGCGACTGTTGTTCCCTGGTACCATAGTGTGAAAGCAGCCTCGGACAGCCCATAATGGAATGAGAGCAGCTGTGTTCCAAAACAAAAAAATTATTTACAAAAAAAGGTAGCGTGCTGGATTTGGCTCTCGGGCCACAGTTTGCTAATTCCCGACCTAAAGAAAAAGTAGGAGTGACCGAGACATCAAAATATGTTCTTGGGTGAAATGAGCCATACAGAGAAAGACAGATACCATATGTTTTCACTCTTATGTGGATCCTGAGAAACTTAACAGAAGACCAAGGGGGAGGGGAAGGGAAAAAAAAAAAAAGTTAGAGAGGGAGGGAGCCAAAGCATAAGAGACTCTTAAAAACTGCGCCTGGGTGGCGCAGTCGGTTAAGCGTCCGACTTCAGCCAGGTCACGATCTCGCGGTCCGTGAGTTCGAGCCCCGCGTCGGGCTCTGGGCTGATGGCTCAGAGCCTGGAGCCTGTTTCTGATTCTGTGTCTCCCTCTCTCTCTGCCCCTCCCCCATTCATGCTCTGTCTCTCTGTCCCCCAAAAAATAAATAAAAGTTGAAAAAAAAAATTTAAAAACTGAGAACAAACTGAGGGTTGACGGGGGGTGGGAGGGAGGGGAAAGTGGGTGATGGGCATTGAGGAGGGCACCTGTCAGGATGAGCACTGGGTGTTGTATGGAAACCAATGTGACAATACATTTCATATTCAAAAATATATATATGTTTTTGGTAGAAGAAACAGTATGTGCTAAATCTGGGGAGGGAACGACAGAATGACTTGTTTGTTGCTTCAACACTGATGGGGACAGCGACAGCATTATATCCCCAGCACTGAACACGGGAGACACTCAACATTTGTAAGCAATTGTGCTGAAAAAAGAGAAGGCACAGAGGGAGAAGGAAGGTGGCTACTGATCTTCCAAGCCATGCTAAGGCATCTGAGCTCACAGGGCAGTTTGAGCCAATGGGAAATCACTGAAAGCTTGTGAGATTTCCATTTTAAAAAGATTCTGCTGGCCACAGTGTAGGAAATGGATTCAAAGGGAAGCAAAACAAAAACAAACAAACAAAAACCCCACCAAACTAAAAAAAGACAGTTTAGAAGTTGTGGCAGTTTGCCAGATGAAAGGACAATGATAGCAGTGGTGGGAACGTAAAAAATACACGACTTGAAGGATACTCACTAACACTCTGTTTCTGGTTAGATGTGTGAGGGGAAGGAGAGAAGAGCCAAGGAGGAGCCCCAGGCTCCTGGGCTGGAAAGTCACGTGGGTGCTACACGCATCATTCACCTCAGGAACAGGAGAGGAGTGTATTTATGGACAGGACAGATGAATCAGCTTGGGACACATTAAAGTTTGAGGCGTCTGTGATACTTGTGTGTCTGGAGCTGAACAAAAAGGGCTGAAGACAGTATCTGAAGGTCCTGCAGTACGGTATGGGAATGGTAAGGCTCACTCGGGGGTATGATAAAACAACGACAAGAGTTCTATGACAAAGAGAAGGCTGCCGAGGAAAGGAGAAAACGAGTGGCCACGAAGTGGGGAGGAACACCAGGAAAGCAGATATGAAATGAAGCCGAAGAACAGAGCATGTCCAGAAAGATAAGGGGCTTAATGGTCTTAATACTGAAAATTCAGGGCTCCTAGGTGGCTTAGTCAGTTAACTGTCAACTCTTGACTCTGGCTGGTCACGATCTCGCAGTTCATGAAATCAAGCCCCATATTGGGCTCTGTGCTAGATGTGAAGCCTTGTTGAGATTCGCTTTCTCCCTCTCTGTACCTCCAGCACTCATACTCTCCCTCTCTCTCTCAAAATAAGTAAGTAAAATTGTAAAAATACTGAAAATTCAAGCAAGGCTTAGTCTGAGAAGCGTGTGCTAGATTTAAGGAGGCATTTGCTAATGCCTCCTTTTTAATGGGAGGTTGGGGTAGAACCTAGAAGGACGTAGAGAGAAAAAGAACAAAGAAGCAAGGGCGTGGAGGATGTGTATAGATGATTCTACGAAGATGCTCAGTTGTGAAGGACAGGAAAAGGGTAGGGGAGTCACAGGAATTTTAATGTTTTTAATATACAATATTTAAGTGCAGAAAGAAAAAATTTAGAGAGGGGTAAGAAATAAAGGATAAGAGAAGAGCATGGGATCCACAGAAGTCGAGAGAAAAGCTCAATTCAGGGGGGAACAGGAACACTTCTTCCATAACAACAGAAGGAAAAGAAAGAAAGGTTGCAAAGGCTGGCGAGTTCACAGGACAGATCAAGAACTTGTTAGCTCCCATTTCTTTTTTGAGGTAAATAAGAGGTAATTGCCCGCTAAGCCTAAATATCAAGGGGAGGGAGACCAGAAGTGTGAACAAAGCAGGAATAGATGCTTCCAGGTCGGGGAGAGGCTATGACTAGGGACATCATTATCATTTCCAGTTGAGGTTACTAACTAACCACGGATTTATCACAGCATCAACCCTGATGATGGTGAGAATTTTTAGCAACGCTCAGCAGCAGATATGGGTAAGGTATGAAAAAGAAGGTATTTGGATTCAAGCTGAATCCACGCTCTGCCAGGTCATGTCACGAGTAGAGTCTAGCTAAAAGGTTTTCCAAGAGGTCAAGGAATAAGGTCAGCTCCTGACTCTGCACTACACACACACAAAGATACAGGTATATGTACGTATCTACCTTTGGGAAGAAAAAGTAAGTAACATAATTTGAAAGTTAAAGAACGGATAAAGAAACTAAAAACCATTCTGTCTTATAAATTGCTATTTCCAATATTGAGGGTATATACACTTTGATTTTTAGAAGCCATGATAGGAACTTCAAAGATAATCCAAAAAAGTTCAAACAAAGACAGGAATTTAAAAGTTTTTCACTAGTCAAATTGTAAAATCATTCTTGTTTAATGCAGTAATGGCATTTAAGAACACAATCTTGAGACAGAAGAGCCTATTGATTAGCATAAAGAAAAGTTGTGAAGTTTATACCTTTGATGCTGCTCCTGTATCTGATCCGCAATTTTCACTCTGTCCAATAAATTCTGAATTTCAGCTTTCTGGCGATTAATAATTTCCTTATATTTTGATAACTCATCTTCTGTTCTTAATCGTTCATCTTCTAGACATTTCACCTATCAAAAATCATAACCAAGTTAGCGTACAAACAATATTTTCTTGTTCCTTAATTACTTCAAATAGTGATTACATATTAATAATCCAAGCTAAATTCTGGAGCGGAACTAATTAATGTGAAGAAAATACAATGGGATGTTGACAGTCCTAGGACTCAGTCTCAGATTTCTTATGATTTAGTCTCGGGAGTTTTAGCTTGTCACATTGTTTTTGCTGAATCTCCATTTCCTCACCTGAAAACCGTATACCTTCCCTACTTACCTCAAAAAACTGGCACGGAGAACAAATGGAATGCACACGAAAGGCACTTTGAAAACTATTAAGTGATGGCAAATTCCAGGTTGTTACTTAAAAGCCTATTTCTAAATAAATGGTATTCAATGATATTTCACATCCATATCAAAAGGGATATTATTCTTCCAATAAAGACTATACTAGATTGTTAGAAATTAACACTGTACAAGACTATATGGGAGAAATATGAAGTCTATTATTTTTTGTCACTCACAGTTCTAAAGTCCAACTTTCTTTCCAATTAATTCGCTGACAAGACTGCCTTACATTAGAGGCCCGAGGAGAAGTTACAGAAACAGCAAATGTGCCGTAAAACAGCAATGTGTGGCAAATAGTTCAAAGGGACTAAAGTGGAAGACATTTTCATTTCAATAAGAGACTCACCTTCGTTGCTAGGAAATCGACATTCTACTCCTCTGAGTTCTTTCATTTTGAAACATTTCTATATAAATATCCTTTCTCCAACACTTGGAAAATCAGAATGAGTCCCAAATTAAAGATATTGACCCTTCCTCTGAAATGACTAACGATTTAATTACCTTTGTTCTCAGTGTTCGTAGTTCATCCATGCCCTCCTTAAATGTTCTCTTCAGATCTTCCAGTTCTTTTATTTTGGCATGATGCATCTTTTAAAAAGTTTAAAAGAAACCACAAATCATTATGTACCAGACAAGATCTAAACGTTACTGCGTGTTCCTTCGAAAAGGCCTTATTATTCTCTTATTACACTTAGTATAACATTATTTATTCTCTCCCTCTGTATTTATTACACAATCCACGGTATGAAAAGAGCAAAGCCACTCACCTCTAGCTGGTCGGATTTTTCTTGCATCTGTTTTTCAAGTTCTCCTTTTGTGACTCTAAGCTTGGCATCCAGCTCATTTGATTTAATTTCTTCTGACTCCTAATGGAAAAGAAATGAAAAAAGTATGACTTTTAAAGTTTTATGCTTTGGAACGTGACAGCTTTTGCCATTGTTTACTGATTGTGAAATGCATACCTTACATACTAAAAAGGATTGCACTGAAAGGTTTTTAAGATGTCAATTCTGCACGAAACAGCACTTAAGATATGTAACATAACACAGAGTAGGTTTTATGTTATACGTTTCCGGTACTCTTCATTCTTCTGACATTTTCTAATGTTTTTATTTGGTTAAAACTTCCCTAATAAGATCTCTATTTAAGCTGCAAGTACTTTAACACAGGAAATAGTCTGCAATTTATTTAACTGTCCTACCAAATCCATTCCACACTACCAACACTGTAGATACAAAACGAGTACTGCTATTTGGTGCAATTTTGTTACTAATCTATTTGAAAAGTTAAGCATACCTGATACGTTTTTATCATATCCTGACAATTTTTCCTTATCTGATCTGCTTCTTCCTTTGCTTGAGTTAACTTTGTTGTTGTTTCTTTGAGTTTATCTTTGGTTTCCTGCATTGACAAAAGACAGTGTAAGACAAGAAAAAAATACACAGTGGTCTCTGCCTTGGTCTCTGACACAAAACTCCTAAAACCCTTGTAATATCCTAAGTGATAAGAACACTAGGAGCATTTCTTGTTGCAATATTGTTTGTGTGTGTGTGTTTTTTTGGGCGTGGAGCCCAACGCAGGGCTTGACCTCACAACCCTGAAAGTAAGACCTGAGCTGAGATCAAGAGTCGGACATTTAACTGACTGAGCCACCCAGGCAACCCACTGCAATATTGCTTTTGGCCTCTGCTCCTGACATAGAGCTCTTGAAACCCCTGTAACTTCCTGAGTGACAGGGGTGTCTTTTGTTCTAATGAGACAACTCTAGGTGGGCTCCTGGGTGAGAGCTGGTCACCAAAAAGACCATGTCATGATTAGAAGCCAGGAATTTTTAGCCCCCAAAGAAAGCCTGAAGATGGAGTTGACGATCCATCATGCCTACATAACAAAGCCTCCATAAAATCCCAAAGTATGGGGTTCAGAGAGCTTCCACGATGGCAAGTACGACCACACTGAGAGGGTGACGCCCGCCAACTCCATGGGGATGGAAGCTCCTGCGCCTGGGACCCTTCCAGACCCCACCCTACACAGCTCTTCATCTGGTTCTTCATCTGTGTCCTTTATCATACCCTTTATAATGCGGTAAACATGTGTTTCTCTGAGTTCTTTAAGGAAAATTTCCAACCCAAGGAGGGGGTGGCTGCAACTTCTGATCTATAGCTGGTTGGTCATAAGCACGGGTGATAACATCTGAAGTATGTATGTGGCAGGGGGTGGGTGGGCATTCTTGTAAGACCGAACCCTTAATCTGTGGGATCCGATGCTACCTCCAGGGAGATGTGACAGAGTCGAGTGAAACTGTAGGACACCTAGGTGGTATTCACAGAGAATTACTTGCAGGGAGGGAAAACCTCCACACATCTGGTGGACCAGAAGTGTCAGAGGTCAAGTGTCTTGTGTAAAAGTAAAGGAGACTCACAGGGAAGAAAGACACAGCAGGGAGAACTGGGTTCTTCCCTACACTGGGGAAGGAAAACATTGTCCCTCACAGACAGCGACAAGGTTGAGCACAGTAACGTGATGAATGGTAAGAACAATGATCAGAGTAGAGAAAGTTCTTGTCTTGACTGCCACTGAGGGGTCACATATTTTCTAGAAATAACACTTTATGCTTCTGACAACAAATAAAGCGGCCTATGCAGTTAACTGATAGCCATAAAATAAAGTTAAATTTGACAGAGTTTTAAGTAAATCGCTACAAGTAACTAACATGATAAGCCAAGACGAACACAGCGTTAAACAGCTCTTTGCACACACACAAAAGACAGTTGTTTCACAGCCATGGTATCTATTCGAAACTGTCTTACACATCCATGCTGTGATTTGGTTTCTGTTCCTAACCACTCTCCTGAAATAGCAATTCTGAAGGTTTGGACGGACTACTCTTACCAAATCCAACTACTTTCTCTCATTTTTAATTCTTGACTTACCTGCTCCAGTTCTGACCCCTTCTGACTCTTTGGATAGCCTTCCTCTGTTTCTACTACAAGACAATATACTGTTTTTTCCCTCTTTGCTGTTGCCTTCTCTGTATCCTCAACTGGCTTCCTGCTTCCTGTGGCAATTTTTCAGATACAGCCCTGCTCTGCAGCTCATTTTCCAAAGTTCTCCTTCAGAGCACCCATCCAGTCCCATGGTCTGGGCTATCCTGTGGATTTGAGACGAGGGTTTAGGTATGACCTCCTGGTAGCTGCTAGTCAGAAGGGGGTAGATGCTGCTATTCTGCCTTCCCATAGACAGAATCCGGGGCATCATAGAGTATAACAATGTATACGCCGTACTGTAGCTTTCGTGTTCCCCCCTTTGAGTACACAGCTTCTGGACAACCCCTGGCTTAGTACTTGCCACATGTTTATTGTTCAAGTATATTTGCTGAATCAACAAGGAATCACTAATATAAACTTTCTGCTGTAGGTAGGCCAGTCTTGCTAAACATCAAACACTCATCTCCCATTTTTCCTTTTTTCTTGTTGTTCCTCCACTTTGAACGTCTTTCTCTTCGTCTTTTGAACCACCTAAATTGCACCTATCTTCACACACCGCTTCTCTCATGTCATTTTTTATTATAATCTCTCATACAATTAAGTACTTAGCTAGATACTTCCAGTTGCTGGTCTCCTAGTAAAAACTTGGTTTGGATTAAAACTCAGCATCACTTTGGGGCGCCTGGGTGGCTCAGTCGGTTAAGCGTCCGACTTCAGCTCAGGTCATGATCTCACGGTCCGTGAGTTTGAGCCCCACATCAGGCTCTGTGCTGACAGCTCAGAGCCTGGAGCCTACTTCAGATTCTGTGTCTCCCTCTCTCTCTGACCCTCCCCCATTCATGCTCTGTCTCTGTCTCAAAAATAAACAAACATTAAAAAAAAAAAAAATTAAAAAAAAAAACTCAGTATCACTTCTAAAATACAAATTATTTGGAGAATTTTTCAAACCTTGTTTTTTTTTTAAATATCAGAGTATTAGCTTGAAGAGGGGAGGGGAGAGAAAAATCGTTCATATATATTTTTTCCCCACTTTCATATCATCAATAACTGAAATAGCTAGGCACACAGTAGGTACTCCACTCAAAAAACAGCAATTGAGAGATTCCTATAATGCTAAATCATTATTAAATAAATAATCGAATAAAATAAGTTTGGTTAAGGTATTATGTTTCATTGATGCAGTCACTCATTCTGTGTTCACTGCCATGTGAGGCACTGTTCTAAGCTTTGGGGAAATCTTACTGGAAGACAGTTAAAATATCTACTCTCATAAAGCTGGTATTCTAGTGATGATCATAAATAATACATAAAATACATAAGTAAAACTACATTCTATTAGATAGTGACAAGTGCTAGGGAGTAAAAATAAAGGGCACAAGCAAGTCTGAAGGGAGGTATGAATGTTGAGAGAGCCAGGGAAGGTGACACTGAGAGGTGACAGATGGGTAAAGACCTGAAAGAAGTGAGCAATAAGAGTCGCTAAAGGACTGGATATGGTGACTGAGAATTCAAGGACAATCCTCAGGTTTTGCGCCTGGGCAACTAAAAGACTGAACTGTCATCTACTGAGAAGGGAAGCAATGGAGGGCGGGCACATTATCCACGGAGTTTTAGACATGTTCAGTTGAAGATGCCTGTGAGTCATCCCAGATGTCAGATGCCAAACAGCCATTGGACTATATGAATCTGGAATTCTGTGTCCAAGTTATAAATCTAGGAGTCACTAGCATAGCTTCTAAAGTTTCATGTTTTTCAAGTCCACCAATCTTGTCTTCTACAGTATCTAATCTTGTTAATTCTGCCCACCATATTTTTCATCTCAGACGTTACATCCATTTCACCTTTCATGTCTCTACTTTTAACATACTCATGCTTTTATTTACCTTCTTGAATATATGGAGTATATTTTTATAACAGCTGTTTTAACATCCTTACCTACTTCTTTCACCTAGGTCATTTCTGGCTTTGTTTCTACCAATTGATTTTTCTTTACTTCTCATTATAGGCTATATTTTCCTGCTTCTTTGCATGTCTGGTAATTTTTTATTGGATATCAGACACTGTCAATTTTAAGTTTGTAGATCCTAGAGATTTCTGAGTTCAAGTATTTTGGGCTTTCTTCTGGGACATGGTTATTTGAAACAATTTGATTTGAGGTTTTCTTTCAAAGCTTTGTAAGATGGGTCCATAACAGACTTTGAATTCGGGCTAATTAGTCCCCACTGCTAAAGCAACACCCTTCTGAGGACCACTGGATGCCCTGTATGTTAAGAGCGCTCTCTCTTGATTGGGGGAAACGTGAACCACTCTTATGAGCCCTAGGAATTGTCACCCCTACTCCTTTCTGATAGTTCTTTCTCCACCTCTTTCTCATACACATATACTGATTAGTACTGAGCTGAATGAAGAATTGAAGGGAACACAGTGCAAATCTCCAAATCTTTCTCTTCTCTGGTACTCTACCCTGTTTCCTATACTTCAAACTTTGTCTCCTCAATTCATGGAGACTTGCTGGAAGCTGTCTGGGTTCTTCTTCTTTGCAGCAACCTGGAAATTCTCCATCTTGCTTGATTCCCTTCTCTCAGGGATCACTGTCCTGTGCTGCCTTTGTTGTCCCAAACCTAAAAACCTTCATTTCATATATTTTCTTTTTTTTTTAATTAAGTTTTTTAAGGTGGGAGGCTAAACTGAACCCTGTTACTCCATAATGCAACAAATTATAGTTATAGAAGAGTTACAGAACTGAACATATACTTCTACTATGTGAGGAAACAGTAAAGCTAATTTAAAGTGAGCACTAGCTTCTAATTAGTGGGCTTTATAAGTTAAACCATACAAGAATGAAGTTATCACTGACAACATCTATGCTCCAGTGAGATTTTATCCTGGGACCAAGTAGGTAAATAGGTAGCAACCAGGTAGGTGAACAATTATATGAGGTACACTGTGGGGAAAGTCCTTCACTACACTAAAAATAAAAGGCTTTTGTTTTTAGAAGCTAGGCGTTAAAAACACATTTCAATTTAACTTCCAAAGGAGTTTCAGAAAAGGAATAAGTGAAACTATTTCTATTGTCTGATCCAATTGATAATTCTACTGATGAAGGAGCTATCCGATCTAACTAAGACTTAGTTTCTGGTAATACCTCTGGAGGCCTGCTCAGCGGTTAACGATCACAGTGAATCCAGTAACATCCAGAACTTCAATATTAATACCTAGGACTGGGTGGGCAGAAACCAGAAATTGGAAAGGGTGCCTGGAGAAAAACTTACAAGAGTCCTGGCTCTTGTTCACATTTTAAAAGGTGGCCTATACTGCCTAGACGGTCATTAAATCTTTGTATCCTTTGATCTAGAGACGCCACCTCACATCTACTAGGTAAATAACGTAAAACAGGTAACCAGGATCCCATCCCAGACACTCTCTCAAAGCAATTACTGTGTCCTCCATGGCTTTTACAGCATCCATATTATTTCATACAGTGCTGTGCACAGAGGAAGGCCCAGTTAAACACCTGCTGGTTAATAAATGCCTTAAAAAAAAAAACTGGTTAATTTCTAATTTCCACATCCTAGGTCAATATGCTTATTTTCGTTTTCTAGCAATCCACACCACGTGACCTCATTATGTCAGCCTTAAACTAATTCTCTAACCTACTTACAAAGTATCTGGTTTCATCTCACCTCAAAGCTGCCATTAAATATCTATTATTACCAATTTTTTAACACATATGGTCACAGAAGACCAAATGTTAGCCTTTCACTTTTCACGCTCCAATGCTAGTATTCTGATAAGTTGCAGCATCCCATCCCTTAGGGCTAGAGATAATGAGGAGAAAAGTGCCACAGATATTAGATATGACCCACTATTATATTCAGATCTTGAAGCAATTTGGATACTTTGGAAATCATTATCACGATGTAGGATTTGGAATTTTAATTCTTCATTCTGTAACTGAAAGTAAAGGGAAATTTTAAATGATTTACAGCCCTGCCTGTGTGAACTGCAAGGATTTCCGATCCTAATTCCTTCTCTGACTGTGTAGCTCGTCAACACTCCTGTGCGGATCAGCATTTAGCTCAGAACTCGAGGACAGCTGCCATTCTCTATTCTGTCACCACCGTCAACACTTCTCCCAACAGTTTTCTCTGACAATATTATATGCAAATATCCAAAGGTTATTAACAGTTCTACTTACAATTATTTAGTGAGATAACCTATGATTATGGTTTTAAACAATATCATTAATCTTATTTTTGAAAACTTGGCAATTGTTATAAATAATACTGCTCTTCAGTTTAAATCCTATTTTGAAGTTGTTCTTTTACTTCACATCTATCATCTTCAGTTGGTGCTTAAAATCATGGCATCACATACCAGCCTTTAGGATCACTTATCATTATATTTTTTTTAAATGATACTCATGAGGCATAATACCAATGCAATTATATTCATAGTAAACAGATATGGAAACATTCTTAATATCTTTATTATACTCTTATTAAAATAAAAATTTATATTTATTTTTTAATTAAAAAATTGTATTAAATGTTTATTTTTGAGAGAGAGAGCATGCATGTGCGTGCACATGTCAGGGAGGGGCAGAGAGAGAGAGAGAGAGAGAGAGTCACACAGAATCTGAAGCAGGTTCCAGGCTCCCAGCTGTCAGCACAGAGCCCAACACAGGGCTCAAACTCACGAACCGCGAGATCATGACCTGAGCCGAAGTCCGACACTTTTAACCAACTGAGCCACCCAGGTGCCTCTATTTTCTTTTATTTTTGAGAGAGCGAGTGGGAGTGCACAAGGGTGCATATAAGCTGGGGAGGGGCAGGGGACAGAGGGAGAGAGAGAACATTAAGCAGGCTCCACACTTGGTGGCACACATGGGGCTCAATCCCACAACTCTGGGATTATGACCTGAGTTGAAGTCAAGAGTCAGACGTGCAACCGACTGAGTCACCCAGGCACCACATAAACAAAAATTTATATTTCTTGATTATAAGAATCTTAGCATCACTGACATTCCTTTTAAATTTTCAGAGTTTACTTTTAATTTTTATAAATAACCCACAGACTCCCCTCTTTCCCCTAAATTTCTGACAATGTTTAATATTAAATATAGATATCAAAAAATGCTTAAAGAACAAAATCAATTTTGGATTTATAAACAATGAATGACAAAGTTTAATATTTTTAAAATTTATAATAAAATTTAATAGTGTAATTTAATATGTAAATCATGCAAGGAAATACCTTTTCACAATTACCAAATATTTAGGCCCCACCTACTCCACAGAAGTCACTAAATTAAGCTTTATGCCTCATTAACTATTATTGCATTTGCTCTTAAAACTGGTTTTAATAATTTTTCCATTGCATGACAGTACTTACCTTGTGTGAATCCATTTCTGCTTTTAATTTGTTTTGTGCCCATTTTACTTTTATGACATGAGAGTTGATATCTTCTTTTAATTTGTCAATTTCTCTGGTGAGTCTAGTAGTTTCACTTTCCTAAAACAATATCACTAGGTCATATTTTTCACTTACACAATCAACCAACTCTTTGTGCATCTTTTATGCCTCATCAAAATAATCAGTGCAATTAACACTGTATTTCAGGGGCTAGCATATTATAACCTACAAGCCGTAAACCTAATTTAAAGTTCAAATGATTAAGAGAGTAGCAAAACCCTAAATCAAATTAATAGACATAAGATGATTAACATTTACATTTTAACCAACTAGATACGTTGCAAGTACAAGTACACCTTCATGATTCTTCTCAACTGGCTGGCATTCAGGCAAAATACAAATTAAATTTTTCCAGAATTCCTGAGAACAATGACAACATTTCTGAACTAAAAGTTAATTTATAAAAAAAAATAACATTCATCATCAAGAAATGATAATCCACTAGAAATAAGACCATGCCATGAGGCAGCTAGTTAACAGCAAGGACTCTAAAAAAGCCAGTAATTAAATCTTTTGGGGAAGCATCTAAGAAGAACATGTTTTTCTACAAGAAAAATATAAATTCTATTCTATGATAAATAACTGTTACATTGAGATTCAGTCAAATTGTATACTTCTGGCTGAAAAATTGTTTACATCTTGATCATACTATGTATATATTTTACCAAAATAAAATGTTTTGAAGCAGAACTCTCATTTCTTCAACATATAGATATTAAAAGAGGACTTTAAAAAAATACCTGTCAAGAAAAGGTTATTTAATAAACATGTGTCAATCTCATTTTTTCCCAGCAAAGACTTTTCACAGACAAGTAATGAGATATTAAAGTTACTAAAACATTCATGTTCTTAGAAGGCAAACTAGCAAAAACCACTTTATGTTTAATAGTGACTTAACCACATCAAGTTATGATTATTTGATTGAAGAAAAGCAAAAAGAATACATTTCAACTAAGGTACAACAGCACCAAGTTATACCTTTGTCTCATACAGCTGGTGCAACCGTCCTTTCTCCTGAGAAAGCTGCTTAATTTTGTTAGTGTTTTTCTCGGATTCTTTATTTGCATCTCTGAGCTTTCTTTCAAGTATCTCTTTTTCCTTTCGAAGGTCTAAAGATTCCTTCTCGCCTCTTACATACTTCATTACCATTGCTTCTTTTTCCTGGCGTGCCTCTTCACATTTTTTGTTGGCCTTTGAAAAAATATCCAGCATTAATAAAACTTTTTTTGCAAAACAAAATCAAAATCAATCAAAATAAGTAATACTTGGGGCACCCGAGTGACTCAGTGGGTTAAGCATCCAACTTTGGCTCTGGTCATGATTTCACACTTCATGAGCTCGAGCCCCACATCTGACTCTGCCCTGACAACAGATCAGATCTGCTATCTCCCTTGCTCTCTGCCCATCCCCTTCTCTCTCCCTCCCTCTCAAGAACAAATGTTAAAAAAATAACAGGGGTGCCTGGGTGGCTCAGTCAGTTAAACATCTGACTTTGGCTCAGGTCATGATCTCATGGTTCGTGATTTCAAGTCCCACGTAGGGCTCTCTGCTGTCAGCACAGAGCCTGCTTCAGATCCTCTGTCCCCCCCCACCCTCCCCTGCTTATGCTCTCTCTCAAAATAAATAAACTTTAAAAATAATTTTAAATAACAAAAAAATAATAAAATAAAATTTTTCTACAATATCACCAATGTATTTTTGGGGTTTTTTTGCACAACATTCTCAGGCCTGTGTCATGAAATTTTTAAATGAAAGGAAAAATTCAGAATTATAGAAAAAAGATACAGCCAATAAATTACTATCACTACTATTTGCTTTTACTCTTTCCTATTCCTTTTACTTTGGCTGACATAGCTACTGTTTCCCATTTACTCCTCCAGATCCACTCTTCCACTCTTTCCTATCCCACCCTGTGCTTTGGGAAGATGACTATCATGGACCGTATCAATAAGTTCCCTTGCCCTCATACTTCCGGTTGGATTCAGTCAACGGGAGGCATTAGGCAGATCAGAACTACAGGCAAAGAGTGAGATCTGGCTCCTCCAGAGTCACCACAGGTTCACGGAAGGCCACTGTCTGTGTCAGGTGTCCACACTATACAACTAACCCTTCTGAGTTGCATTACCTGCTCCCTCTCCTTATTCCTTTAGCCCAAAGAGTAACAGTGGCTCCTCTAGCATCTCAAGACCCCGCATTTTCCTTTGGGTCCCCTAAACCTTGTCCATACTTTTTTGTAAAGAGTCCTTTCACTACATTCTCAAATCGGCAGTTTCTGTTTTCTGCCAGGACCCTGACTATATGCCTGACAATTCCTAAAATCTAAAAATCTTAGCTCCCTTGCTAACTGTAGGCTAATGAATGATCATCTGATTCCTTGTATATGAAAACTTTTCTAAAGTTTTTCACTTAATAAAAAAATATCTAGGGGCGCCTTGGTGGCTCAGTCGGTTAAGCGGCTGACTTTGGCTCAGGTCATGATCTCGCGGTCCGTGAGTTCGAGCCCCGCGTCTGGCTCTGTGCTGACAGCTCAGAGCCTGGAGCCTGTTTCGGATTCTGTGTCTCCCTCCCTCTGACCCTCCCCCATTCATGCTCTGTGTCTCTCTGTCTCAAAAATAAATAAACGTTAAAAAAAAAATACCTAATTGGATTGTGATATCTATATACTCTCAAAATTCTGTTAATATAAACCAGTACTCCATATTCTGAAGTTTCATGCAATGAAAACTTCTACAGATAGCCCTTCATTTAAGTAAATTTACACTCATAGCTTGCAAATATGATGGAACACATATTTATGTTACAAAAGATGAAACCTTAAACTTTAGAGCTTTTCATTGGCATCTTGTGGTAAATACCAACTGATACTATAACTGAATTGAAGAAGATATAACATTAAAAAGAATGTAGGTAAAGCTACCATGGTCTGATGAAAAGTACACGACAAAGAACGTTTCATGAAGTTCTGTTATAGCTGATAAGCACATCTAGTAGACACTCAGAATACTATACAAATACTTTTCAAAATTGTCCAATTGGGCCCCCCCCCCACTGAAATAACCTGTTAATTTTCAGGAAAAATTAAGGGAAATATTGGAATAGGAATGTCAGAGATCCCTGAGGATTTCATGATGTAATTGTGGACAAAAATTGAGAAAACTGTGCTGGAACTGGTTAACGGAATTAGCTATATTTTTAGATAACTGAATAACTGTTCTTAGGAAAAGCAATTAATGATAATATCAACTTAAAAAGAAGTCTAGTTTCATAAGTTGATGTTCAGATAATGTATTAGCTTTTGGAAACACAAAGAACAAGTTGTGGCTTCTGTCCCAGAAAAGCTCATTATCTAGGTATGAATAACATATAAACAAAATGTTTACACGTTATATAAACAACATATATACATATAACATGAACAAAAGCGCAAATGCCTAGTTGTATAAAATAGCATAATTTTTTTGAGGATATCAAGACATTTTGGAGGATTTAAATTTAGCATGTTGGTTGGACTGGGGTGGGGGGGAAGTAGTTATGAAACAGATTTAATTAGAGATTAAATCTTCAAAGGAAGAAGGGCTTCTCTTATCATGCTAATGAGTTGAGATTTTATCCTACAGGCAATGGGAAGCCAAAGGATTTATAAATCAAACCTTTTATTAAACAAATTAGTAAGATAACTGGTGGCAGGATGGTAGCTTCCCTGAAATTGAGAGATGGGAAGCAGAAAAACCAGAAAAAAGACAATTAAAATAAAGTAAAATATTATGAGGTTCTTGACTATGCGAGGGATGTCCTGTTACTCGGTCATCCGTGGATCAGCTGCAAAGGAATAATGTGGGGTGCTGAGTGTTCACATCTCTAGGTCTCAACCCAGATGATGGCAGCACCTACTTCCCAGAACTGTTGGAAGTATTAAACAAGATCATACAGTAACTATTGCTTAAGCTTCTGCAAAAAGTCTGTCCATTTAGGGTACAGATAAAGGAAGAGGAGCCAGTAAGTCTTTGGATTTGACCAGTTTAAGATATTTATCACTGACTTGGATAAACACACAGAAAGCATGAATAAGATAATCAATAGGATTCAATACCCAGTTAAAATTAAGATAAAATGTAAGATGTTCTGGTCTCAAAATATGGTAGATAAACCATCCCCATCTAAAACACCAAAAATTTAGATGAAATACAACAAATATTCTTTTAATAAACAGTTGAGCTCACAACAAAGTATGAGAAACCCCCAGGGCCCAAGAAGCTAAGAGGAAGCAGGAATCCAGAATGGTATGCTAGGCCTGAACTCTTCATTGCCCTGTGGACATTTCCCAATCCAGGAATGGGGGTATAAAGGGAACATGCTGGAAGTCCTTGAGAATTTATAATGTAAGCCTACCCTCTTGGAAGTTTGAAGTTCGTATTCATTCTACCTGCAGTCTGAGAAATGGAGAAACCTCAAGCTGGAAAATTAAACTGGGGAATGTACTGTGTGTGCGTAAACAGGTGCACACTCATGCTGGGAATCTACTTCTAAATAAAATTTAACCAGGTTTGGTGACTCTACATGAAGGATAAAACAGTGTTCATTTTACTATTCTTTCATCTTTTCTACAGGCTTAAAATTTTTCAAAAAGTTGACAGGCAAAGGTAGGGGTAAAAAGGAATGAAGCAGATCTATAAATATTTAAATGAAATGAATTCCAAAATCTACACCATAATACCCACTTCATAGGGTTGTTGTGAAGATTACATAAGTTGTAAAGTGCTTTGAACGTGGCCTGGCCCATAGCTAAATCTCAATACATTAGCTAATGTTAATAACTTCACCTATACTTTTCATCATTATAGAGAGAACAATTACATAGTAGTGAATGCAGCATGTTGCCAATTATTTTAAAAAGGGGGGATGGAAGGAAGGAGAATACACACATGCTTGTCTAGGCAATAAACATTTGGGGAAAATACACAGGAAACTGGCATCAATGGTTACCTCTGGGAAGGGGGAAAATGGGAGAAAATGTTTGGAAGAAGCCTCATTTTTTACTGTTTGAATTGTTATTGTATATATCCAACTACTATTTTGTTTTTATTTGAAAATATAATAAACTCTAAAGAATACATTTTTTTTTTAATTTTTTTTTTTCAACGTTTATTTATTTTTTGGGACAGAGAGAGACAGAGCATGAATGGGGGAGGGGCAGAGAGAGAGGGAGACACAGAATCGGAAACAGGCTCCAGGCTCTGGGCCATCAGCCCAGAGCCCGACGCGGGGCTCGAACTCACGGACCGCGAGATCGTGACCTGGCTGAAGTCGGGCGCTTAACCGACTGTGCCACCCAGGCGCCCCAAGAATACATTTTTTAAAAAGCTTGGTGGTTCTAATTATCAGTTACGTTTGAGTCTACCAAAACCAACAAATTCTTAAGGTCTCATCCTCTATATTTCTCTTCAATTAGTACAAAAAGTTTGAGAGCTGAGAGCATAGATTTTAAATCATCATATTGTAAAGAATCACAGAAATAAAGGTTGAGGACCAACTGTTTGCTAAAGTTCTTCCAGAAAGCTACCTATGATAGTAGCTTTAGGGCAGAAAGAACAGGATCCATCTCACTGACAGTGTTAGCAGGCAGGTAACACTTTCTGATTCAATTCACTATAAGGACCAATTGTTAGGCATTATGCTAGGTTTTATGAATAGAGAAATGAAGATGACTAAGATCCTATACTTAAGAGTGCAGGCAATAATAACACAAAAACAATACTTAAAATGATCTCTTCTGAAATCCATATATACCAACTCAAAAAGGTTACCAAAATGAATTAAGTAGGAAACCCCCCAAAAAGATATACAGTAAGATTCCAATCAAGTAGGAGGAATCAGGGGACACCTGAGTGGCTCAGTCAGCTAAGCATCCGACTTTGGCTCATACCATGACCTCACAGTTTGTGAGTTCGAGCCCCACGTTGGGCTCTGGGCTGACAGCTCAGAGCCTGGAGCCTGTATTCGGATTCTGTATCTCCCCCTCTCTCTATCCCTCCCCTGCTCACGCTGTCTCTCTCTCTCAAAAATAAATAAAACGTAAAAAAAAAAAAGTAGGAGGAATAAGTATATGAATACATACACATAAGCTTGTGTGACATACCTATGTATGTGGTAAGATACATAACCAAAGTATTAATAATTACTACAGAACAAGGAGTGGGATATAAAGGGATTGGGGGCAGGAAGAGAGAAGTACAAATGAAGGAGGACTTTCACTTTTTTTTCTATATACTTCCTTAATTTTAAAAATATTTTTGTAGTTAGCATGTATTTATGCATTGCTTTAGCATTTTTTAAAAAGATTAATTACCTATTCTTAAGATACCACTGATACTCAAAACAGTCTAACAAGTTAGTTTATAATAAACAAGAAAGAGTCACCAGAATATCAAGTTAATAATGATATTGATTTGAAAAATACCTGTTCCATTCGATGGGCCATCTCTTTATGTAACTGCTGAACTGCATTTTTAGCTGCAATGTCTTGAGCTACTAGTTTATCTTTGGAAGCTTTAACTTCTTTACTAAGTTCCTCTATTCTTGATTCTAACTGAAAAGAAAATTATTTCCAGTTATTTTCATAGCTATACCAAGTAGGCCACCAACACTTTAAATAAATATAAACAATGAAAAGGAACACAGAGGAAGTAATGAATATACTTCAAACACAGAAATCAAAAGTAAATGTTAGCGATAATTCTAAATCTCATTAGAAGTAAGTATAAAGCTGACACAGATTCTGGTAAGATGTATATAGTAAGCTCCAGAACAATCACTAAGGAAATAAAAAAATATAGTGAAAATATGAAAGAAATTTAAATGTTACATATTTACTTAATGCATAAGAAAGCAGTAAGGGGGGAACGGGAACAAAATAGACATGATACATATAGGGAAAAAATGGCAGACAGAAATCCACTGTCAATAACAACATTAAGTGAGATTGTGTTAAATAATCACATCAAAAGGCAGAGATTATCACACTGGAATAAAAAAACAAGATCCAACAATATGCTATCTATAAGAGGGATTTTAAATTCAAAGATTCAGACTAAAAGAAAAGGATGTAAAAAGATACAGCTTGCAAACAACCATAAGAGGGGTGGATATACTAAGATGCAAAATAAACTAAAAAAAAACAAATGTTACCGGAGATAAAGAGGAATATTTCATGATGGTTAAATGGACAATCTATAATAATTCTAAGTATATATGTACCTAATAACATAGCACCAAAATACATGAACCAAAAACTGACAGAAATGAAGAAGGCAATTGATAGTTGGAAACTTATCCTTCAATAATGGACAGAAGTACACAGAAGATTCACAAGGAAATAGGAGACGAGCAAAATTATAGAACTGGATCTAACACATTTATACAACATTCCACCCAACCAGAGAAGAATACACATGCTCATCAAGTATGCATGGAACTTTCTCCAGTACTGAACATATGCTAGGTCATAAAACAAACCTCTATAAACGTAAAAGATTGAAATCATATAAAGCATGTTCTTCAACCAGAATGGAATGAAACTAGAATCAATAACAGCCAAGTAATCTGAGAAAATCACAAATATGTAAAAATTAACACCTCAATAACTAATGGAAGAAATCATAAGGAAAATTAGAAAATACAAGGTGGTGAATGAAAATAAAGACACAACATACCAAAACTTTAGGGTTGTATCTAAAGCAGTCTTTAGAGGGAAGATTATAGCTATAAACACCCCTATTAATAAAAAAGAAAGATCTCAGGGAGCCTGGCTGGTTTAGTCAGTAAAGTGTGCAACTCTTTTTTTTTTTTTTTT